>NC_133822.1:20320790-20635790 GCF_047830755.1 Zonotrichia albicollis
CAGAGGATATTCATATGGTTCATTGCTGTCCAGATGAACATAAAGGCTGCATCTCTGGGGAGTCTTAGATATGTTTCCCATCTCCTTGCATGTCTTTATGGAAATGACATCCTGTGCCTATTGTCTTTTTATATGATTTTTCCTTACCCTTAGTTGTGTTTTTAAATTTGTCATTGGTCATGTGTCATCTATTTATGCCGGTTCCCTTTTCCATGATGTGTTATCTAAGTGTTGCCACTGTGAATGTTCCTAAGAGCTCCTCTTCTGCAATTTGGTTAGGCAGATATAGACACTGTTAATATGTACAGATATAAATTGTGTTTATCTGTATAAACACAATTTTTTCTCAGGTATCCACAATATTCTGTGGTTTTCTTTCCAGTCATCTTTGCTGTCTATTTCTTTTCCTGGTGGATGCTTTAGAGCAATTAGATCAGGATTATTATACCCTGTGTGGTCTGAGCAGTGAATTCTTTCCCGACCCATCCTCTATTCTTGACAGCAGCAATTCATGTATGTTGTGAAGAAACTTGTGTATGTGAGGGTAAGAAATGTTTTATTTTCATGCATAAAGGATTTTACATCAAGTGTGGATGTGGCTATTTCCACAGAAGCCTTTGGTAGGTTCTGAGCTCAGAGTCAGTTCTTTCAGTGGATATGGTAGGTAGGCAGTAATGGTAAACACAGCCAAGTGTGGTTTTCTTCTTACCAAAGGGAGATGCTAGGTTATTGCTACAGTTAAGTAGAAAAAAAAGAGTGATTATTTACAGTCTCTACTGACATTTGCAGCACTTCCTCTCTTGTTATCATTTCTGGAATCTCTGAAGTGATGTGAGATGCTTGGTGGAGAAGAGGAAAGTTGCACCTGAGCTTGCACTAGACTTTTGTCTCATAGATGCCTCCTGATGCTCAATGGGTTTCTGTGTGCTTTAAGTGGCTGTGTCTCACTTCAACACCACAAGTAAAGAAATAATAATAAAAGCTTTGAACAATGCTGCTGTTAGAAGAGCAGAAAGGTGAGAAAGGAAGGAGTGTAGTTATTGGTGCATTTGTGTTCTATGTTGATAATGCTGTTTTGGTTGGATTGCTTTAGTTTGGTTTAAATATCTTCTAAATCCAAGGAAGACCAAAACTTGTTCACCTAGACAAGAAAGTGCTTCTAAAAATTTAAATATCTGAGCAAAGCAGCTGAGCTCAACTAGAGGTGATTAAAATGTGAAGATTCATGATATAATGGATCTATTTTCAAGGTGAATTCTGTCTGTTAAGATTTTTTACTTATGAGCTGCACTCTAATGTAATGATAAGAAAGTTTATTTCAAGATGAAAATTAAGTGGCAGTGTGTCTGCTCGTCACATTTGTTGTTGTAGGTCGTGTGTTATGACAGATGAAATTGAAAGTGATATTTGACAGCTTTTTATTGTCTGTGTGTTCTTAAGTGAGTGTTAGGAAGCCACTAGATGGAGGTGTTACTCTGGTTGTTCTCAGCTGATGGCTGAGCTATTTCTTTAAGACCTTACCTTGGACCTGTATGTGAAGAATAACCAAATATTTTATTTTCACTTCCCCCCTGCTTCCAGCCTTAACTACATTTCTAAAGGAGACTATTATTCAGCCTAAAGAGATGCTTGTAACTTAAAAACTACATTTGTTTAAGAACTTGGTTTGTTTGCTTCTGGGTTTTTTGAGACTGTCATGCTTACAGTTTCTCACTGAAATGATACAAAGTAGTGTACAAAATTTTTGTAGAAAGTTGATTTTTTCCCTTCAAGATTTAATATCCTGATTGCTTCAAGGACAAACTAAGAGCTTGTAGCTCTCCCTCTTTGCAAAATATCAACTCCTTTAATCCACATGAGCACACGCATACATAATATAGAGAAGTTAAAAACTTAGGAATGTCTTAATGACCTTCTCTTAATAATGGAAGTAAATCTACATGGGAACTGCAGGCACAGTGATGCCTCACTGGAGGATGTGGGGTTTGGGATCCTTACTGCTGCTCATCAGTGTTTCTGGAGCAAACAGGTGGCTCCAGGATATGGTGTTATGATCACCCAGATGTAGCAAGTAAACTTTGTAGAAAAAACCCTAAGGCATTTCATTAGTTTTGACTCAGAAATGACCCTCCTACTATGTCATCTTAAAAAGACCATGAGACATTTGTAAAGACAAGAGTGGTTTATATTTGTAAAGCTTTTTATAACTCTTCAGCATATGCTTCCTTTCCCTTGCTATGTAGGCATACGAGTTTTCCCAATATCCACACTGGAGTGGGAAAAGGGGAGCTTCTTATCTCCTTAATAGTCAGCTATTGGTCATTAAGAAGATAAGGTTTAATAATTTAAGGACTGGTTAGGAATCTTAAGTCCCATCTCAGACTTTTGAGGCAGGGGTTAGCTAAACTCTGATGCTGAGAAATAGAACATGTTTTTCCACTGCTTCCTGTATGTGCTTGGAATATTATAAATTAAAAACTACAGCATACATGCTATGTTAGTGGGGGGTAAATGTTTGTTATAAATCTAAGTAGGAGTTTGTAGTACAGGTACTCATTTTGCCAAGTTTGGGAGCAAGTTAAAGAGAAACTAAATGTTCTTACATGCTTTCAAAGCTCTAACATGGTAATATTTTTGGTTTGTTGTATGTATGATTTATGAGAGAGATTCTAAGGGACTGTGTGACACTGTTGTATTGCTAAATAAAGCACATGCCCAGTGCTGGCAGCTTTGCAATCTGCAGCATTTCAGTGCTGATATTTTTGGAGGTTGCTGCCTGCAGTCCGTAACCATGCCTCAGCCATTCAGCTACTGAAGCCATCCTTTCCACCCATAAGTTCAGATGATTCCCTGGAAGGTCTGAGATTTATCAGATTTTTCTAATGACAAGCCTCATAAGTCAGATTGAAAGATCTCAAATAGCATATGAGTCAAAGCATCAACAGCTTTAAAATGTCACAAGTGGAACAGCTGGTCTTGATAAGGGAAGGGTTCTAACTCTGGGACAAGTGTTGTTTTAAAATGAGCAGAAAGGATCAGATTTAAAAAAAAATAAAACCACTTAGAATTGTTATGATGGGAACTGTGATGTTTTTGGGTTTTTTTGAACATGATTATTCAAATTTGATAGCTTATGAATTGCATTTACACTGAAAATTTGGTAGAAGTGGTTGTCTTATGTTGCCTGAAGGAACAAAAATTAAGCATAGCATCAAATAAATATTAATGATTAACTGTGTTTATTCTTAATTAGACTGTTGAATGCACAGACTTGGAAAATCAAAGTGCAGTCCTGCTTTTAGCTTGATTGGGTCTGCTCATCTTACTCTGTATGGTAAACACAGCATTGGGTTATGCCATATTTTGGGGAGCTGCTTTGATGCCCTATGATCTGTAACCTACACTCACTGTTAGGGTGTGTAGTGCAAGCCCTGATCCTGTGCATTATGAGATCTGATATACAGACTTACTGGTGGCAGGAGATGAAAACAGCCAACAGATCAAACAGTCCACAACTAAGAAATGACCTTAGCAGCACATTGGCAACCAGCACTAAGGGCTTGGAGACCCACATGGATTAGCTCTGGAGCCCTTTGTATCTCAGATTTCAGAGCTGTAGGTTGAACTAACTGTAAACTATTCTGAATGTTTCACACTTCTGACAGTGACAATACATCAGTACCCCAATTTTCTGGGAAGATCATTCCTTGTTTAAGATGGGGGGGAAAAACAGGACAATTATTTCCATCACATAATATAGTGTTGATAAAACATGAATTCTGTTATTGGAGTGACAGAGAATGGATGGGGACTTATTATTCGTTTACTCCTGAAATATTTAAAACATGAAAAAGTTTACCATTGCAGGATCATTGTGTAGAGAGACATTTAGTTTGCAAAATGAAAATTAAGCATAACATATCTTTAAATGTTGTTTAGTTCCCATTTTACTACTTCTTTTTGTGTTTTCATGAAATTGTAGCTCTTTAAAAGCAGTGCTTACTAGTCATTCTTCTAAGTAACTCTAGTAAAAATAATACAACAAAAAGATGGAAGAGTACTGCTGGAGTTGTTTTCTCTGCTTGTATAGTTGCAGCTCTATTCAGAAGCCAGTGTGGCTCTCTTACAACTGAATAACCCCAAGGGTTTCCAAGAACTGAGCAAGCAAGCAAAGAAGAACATGACTATAGAAGGGAAAGAATTGACACTTAATCCTGCTTATTTGCTGTGGGACCTCAGCTCTGTCAGTCAGGTGGGTAAATTCTCTTACAGCAGGTAAATGCTACAACATTTTACAACTGCAAATAGACGCTAACTAGTCAATGACAAGGAACATGGGATTTTTTCCAGAGGCTTGGAAGTTTTAAGAATCAAATATTTATTAGCTTGTAAGAAGATATCACAAGAACACTGTCCAGTTCTCAAATAAGTGGGAAAGAAGGATCAAACACTGTGATACTTAATTTAAGTTTTCATGTTCTCTACTTAGTGAAAAATGCTGCATATATTCTGATAAAGCTGTGTGTAGTAAAGTCCTGAAAGGCTTCACTGATCCTGACTGGCAGATAAGCAGGCTTCTTGTGTGGGGAGATAGAGGGTTTTTTGAACAAACATGATTGTCTTGTTCCCAATATATTTCTTAAACATTTTTTGCTTTGCAGCATCATTTATGCTGAGGAAGTGCTAATGGCTTCTCTTTCAAAAATGTTGTAGTCCTGAAATGCAGATGTCTGTAAGAGAGGAGGTTTACTTTAAATGCTTCTCATACAATGAAGGATGTTTGGTTTAAGAACAGAAAATTAAATAACATGGTGTCTGTTTCAAGATAAGATATTCTTTAGTCTTTGGGGTTTTCCTTCTGCTGGAATTTAATTTTTAACAGTAAATGTCAAGTGGCATTGTTAGTGTGCCCACTCCTGAAAAGCTTGTAGTCTGTCTTTATATCCTGTGGCCTGGGCTTTTGAGGAATTCTTCCTGGTTAATACCAACCTTGAGCTCAAGCTTTATATTTCCCCATGTTGAAATTGGGGTTTATTTTGTGCATGGCTACCTAGCCAATGGCTGCTGGTGCTGCTAAAATGTTTTCAGTCGTTACTGTTTTGTGAATATGAAAGCTGCATTACTGTACGTATTAGAAAACTTATGTACAGTGTGAGGAATCTGCAGTGAAAATGGTAATTATTATACAGTCAACTATTTTCTTGAGTTTTCTCTTTAATTTGTGCTTTAGAAAAGTTCCTTTTAGGCAGCCTTACTTGTTGGTTTTAGGAGAGGTCATTAAGCTCTCATAAAAGTGAAAAGAAACACGTTCCAGTGTCCTAAACCTAATTTTGTTACCTAACTGGTAAGTTTCTAACTGAACAGTTTTCTGTTTAATAAAAATATATGGAAACATATGGCTATTTGATAATAAATAATAGGCTAAGTTCTGTTAATTTTCTCCTGCTTAAATTCTTTAAAATAATAGAGCAGGGGATAATTGAAGAGCAGCTACATCATGACACTTCCAGTATATCTATATTAGGTGACATTTATATACAGCTCATGATGCAATGAACTTGAGACTGGATTTCTGAAAGGTGATGTTACTGGTTTGAAATGTAGAACGGGGTGTTTTTCTGCTTCATTTCTCAAGAACTTCTTTCAGCATGGTCAGCAGACATCCTAATGATACCAGGTGCTCAGCCAGTGATGTCAGAACACTGCATTGTTCACCTTGATAATTTGGAATAATGTGGTTCTTTATAAGAATAATGGTTATTATCAATGTACTTTTTATTTTTGAATTTTTAAGTCCAGAAGTGCTTATGCACCCATATGCCAAAGCACACTATCCTTACCTAGCTGGATCAGAGCTTTAGTGCCCTATTTAAAACCTAAGAAAAGATTGTTTTCTTTTTGTAGTCCAAGCAGGATGAAGATGTCTCTGCCAGCCGCTTCGAGGACAACGAGGAGCTGCGCTACTCCTTGCGGTCGATAGAGAGACACGCGCCCTGGGTGCGGCACATCTTCATCGTCACCAACGGGCAGATCCCTTCCTGGCTTAACCTGGATAATCCTCGCATAACTATAGTCACACACCAGGTAAAATTCAGCAGCACTGCCACTCTGAAAGGGCCAGCAAAGATATCCTGTTTGATTTGAAATGCAGTTATTTGGCTGAAGGTGACAGCCTCTTCCCTCTCTCACCCAGCGTTTTATCATGCATATCCTATTTGTGCTGAACAGATAGCTGAACATATATCAACCCTGTATTTAGTACACACTTTCAAATATTGAGGCTTCAGCTAACATATACCCATGTCTAATTTCCTTACAGAGTCTATTTATAAAAACCTGGGGAGAAGAAAATGGAATCTGAATCTATAAACAGTCTCTCAGAACCAGTAATAACCTAATAAGCTTGTGTTGAGACAGGATGGATTACAATTACTGTAACTAGGAAGATGGCTACAAAAAAAGTAGCTATGCATTCTCAAAATGATATTTAAAAAGGGAAGAGAAGTCCTTCAAGCTTCCTGAATAAGTGAAACCAAATTCTCTAGGAGCATATTACAAATTGAGGAGTAATTTTGGTATCTGAACATGCCATAGGAATTCTGCACAACCAAAGTGCTAAAGAGATACTTACTCAACTTTTCTGCTGTCTGCTGGTGAAGTTACTTGAAAAAGATGGAGCAATCCTGACTTATTGAATGCTGCAACAGGTGCAATTTGCTAGAAACTTTGTGCAGCTTGAAATTAATGAGAATTATAAATGTGTACTCTGAGCCTGGTCCAGTACTCACTGAAAGAGGAGTGTGAGAAAGTTCGTGACTTTTTGAGCAATCAGATGCAGTTTCTTAGTTAAGCAGAAGAACTAAAAATGGTTTTGTGTGGGAAAAAAAGTTATTCAAGTATTTTTTTCTTTGCTTTAATATCTTTTTTCTTTTGCATCTATCCTCATTCTTAATATTTTTTTTAGTAGATAAGTATCAAGTATTTGTGTACCTGACTGAAATAGTTTTTGGTTGTTGGGGATTTTCTTCTTTTAGGAAATATTTCAGAATGTGAGTCACTTGCCTACCTTCAGTTCACCAGCTATTGAAAGTCATATTCATCGTATCAGTGGCCTTTCTCAGAAGTTTATTTATCTCAATGATGATGTTATGTTTGGGAGGGATGTTTGGCCTGATGATTTTTACAGTCACTCTAAAGGTCAAAAGGTAAGCCTTTATGACAAATTATTTTAGCAGAAGTAGAATTTTTCTTCTCTAACGATAAAGGAATGCTGTTTTGAAAGGGAGAGCACTAACTCCCCCTTTTATTTCTAAAGGTTCATTGTATTTAACTAGACAACTGTTTGCTAAGGTTCTGGGTGTAGAAGGCTCTTCTCTGTATTCATATGTAAGCTGTGTTTGTAAGATTAATTTTTCATGTTCACTCCTACATTAGTGTGGTTATAATGGTTCCTCTGTCATGATTCACTTTAGTTTCAGTGTTATTCTCTAATTCTCTTACTCCCTGTTGGAGCACTGGTAAGACTGAAGTGGTGTTTGGCAGTTGCCAGTCCTCCTTCCTTGCAATTTTTTTTTTTGGTGGGAAATACTCAAAACAAACAAGAATTGTCTTTTCTGTGGGAACACTGAGGTCAGATGACATTTAAACTGGTCCTAAGTTTACCATTAATTGCATCTGTTTAGACACCCATAATATCTTTGCCCAATTTGTATATAATCATATATAGGTATGTGTATATATATATATATATACACACACACAATGTATATAATTGCTAAAATAATATATATTGTTCCAGGTTTATGAGTGTAAATTAATTTAGTCTTTCAGTAAACCCATTATCAACAACTGGGGTTTAAGCAAGGAAAGCAGGCTGAGGAAACATGAGCTATAGTTATGCATACACACTCTGGCTGCCAGCAGAATTTTCATCCATTAGCTTGATCTACAAGAGTGACATGGAGGAAGAAAATGAGGATTTATGTATTATTCTTTCTATTAAAGCAGTGGGTACACAAGGCACCAGAGATCAATGAATTAAACATTTTATGCAGACAGATGTGCACACAAATACAGAAGGGCTGGGCAAAATTAGTTTAAGCTACATTAAAATAACTGTTTCAGTACCTGGGGATGTTAGGAGACTTTTAGTTGTTTTAAATCTTTAAGGATTGAGGGATATAACTGCAAAACCATATTGTTACAGCATCTGTATTGTTCTTTAGTTATTCATCCCAGTTGTGATGATGAAGTCAGCTTAGGTGCGGTGTTGTTTGTGATAACCCAATCAGCAAGTGCTACTGTAGGAAAACGTGCTGCTAAAATCTTTGAAAGAATAAATTCTAAAGGAAAATGTGTGGGGTTTTTTATGCCTCCTCAGTTGAAAGAACACACGCATGCACACTTTTTTTTATCCTGCCAATTCTTAGGATTATTTAAGTCATAGAGGATGAGATGCTTCAGGGATTATGTTCAACATGTGCTGCTTATCTCATGACTGGTTAGTAATGAAGAAACATTTTGAGTCAGGAGAATGAGTGAGCTGCAGAGCTGTTTCAGAATTTAAGTTCACCCTTCCTATCGGAGAAAAGAGAAGATATTAATTTTAATTGGAATATGGTTTGCAGAAGTAGATTTGGGAAGTCCTACTTTCCAATTCTGCATGTTGCTGCTTTGTTCTGTCTGTATGGCCTTGGGTATTCTTCAGTTCTTCCTTCCCTTTGAAAGAGATAACATTTACTTCACAACAATGGGGTTTAAATTCTATTTACAAAGTTCTGTGAAATCTTAAGGCACTGCACACAGGGAGACACTACTGTAAATCTCCATATTCAAAGAAACAAGCTCAGTTGACTTCTATTTGCCAGTCCTTGTCTCAGACTTTAATGTTGTTGCAGGTGTACTTGACTTGGCCTGTGCCAAACTGTGCTGAGGGATGTCCTGGCTCATGGATTAAAGATGGTTACTGTGATAAAGCCTGTAATAACTCAGCTTGTGATTGGGATGGAGGTGATTGCATTGGTAAGACAACAATGTTGAATTTAGGAAAAGTGAGCTGTTTGTTTTTCCGGACAGGAATAAGTCTGTAAATTGTCTTTTTCATGTAACTGCAGTATTTGCCTCCTTTAGTAATAAAAAAAAGTTGGCTTACAGATTAAAACCTTATTTCTTGCAAACTACAAATTTCTATGGAAAATGACAGGAAATAATAGGACATAGGATAATAATTCTTTAGGTATTAAATTTGACTTGTTGAATGGAGGGGTTTTGACATTTAAATTATTATATATTAATATGCTAAATATATTAAGTATATTAATTATTATAATTATATATAATTACACATTATATAATATACAAAATACTTATTATAATATTATTTTATATTAATATCCAATAATCAACACTATATTATAAATAGTATTTTATATACAATATTTTATATAATATTATTTTATATATAAGCTAAATGATATAAATAAATATTTTATTATATTAATATAAAATAATTGATATATTAATATATTAACTTATTTATTAATATACCAAATATTATATACTTGGACTCCTAATCCATATAATGGATTGTGAAGCTGCACTATTAGTTCCTAGACCAAATTTTCAGGACTGCAGTGTAATAAAATGAAGTGGTACTCCCAGATTGAGGAAGTGATGCCTTTCTAGGAGACTGCAAAATCAAGACTGCAAGCCCAAGGAGTAGTAAATCCATTTTCTGCCTGCATTTTTGAAGTTGAGATATGTTGGCACTTAGGAAACAAGTGAAAAGGTTATCCTAAGCTTCTACACTGAGTGTAAAATCTGTAGTATGCACAAACTCTCAGAAGTCTAATTAGGATTTGCCCCTTTTTAATTTCATTGATGATTGTTTGGTCTTCAGTCTAGCTTTAACATGGTGGCCTTAATGTGGCTTTCTTCAGTAATTTGAAATTCTTACTTTTGGTGGGTGTGGTTTTTCTCTTTTCTCTAGGTAACAGTGGGGGTAATCGCTATGTTGCTGGTGGAGGAGCAGTTGGAGGCATTGGGAATGGCCCACCGTGGCAGTTTGGAGCAGGAATCAGTGGTGTTTCATACTGTAACCAAGGCTGTGCTAATTCCTGGCTAGCAGACAAATTCTGTGACCAGGCCTGCAATGTCCTCTCATGTGGATTTGATGCTGGTGACTGTGGCCAGGGTATGTAAAAAGCATTGCTGATGAGCTTCCTGTGGGGATTTTCTTGAAGTGCCTGACCTTTCCTGGTTCATCATTACTCTCAGACTGTACAATGTCTGTACAAGATGTCCTGTACAAGCATCTTTACCTGACTAAGGACAGCTGAATTGATGATGCCTGTAGCAGTTAAGAAGTTTCAAGAACCTTTTTAATGCTGACAGTGTGAGTTCAAGTCTGGCTCTGGGCTCTTGCCAAAGGCTGCTTTGAGTCACAAGTGAACTTGTCTGAAGTTCATTTGGATATGAAAGATTAGCAAGGAGTGAATAAAGTGATTTAAAGTGCTGTCTGGTATATGCAGAAAAAGATTTTTCCTCTTTGAAAGAGCAGAGGCTCCCCTGCGTTTCAGCTGGGACAAATGTGTTTCTGGTGATTCTGTTGCTAGCAGTGAGCTTTTGTTCCTCTGGGAGATGACAGATAATCTGTGTTCTGATGTGAGAGGGAAAAGTTCCTTTCAACCTATCTGATTTTGAAAAATTCAAATCAAGATGCAGCACTGTAGCAGCGAACTCCAGCTGTTCTAACATTACTCTCCTAAAATGTGGCAGAAATGAAACTGGGGCAAGTTGCTTATGACTGATAGATAATTTTAAGTGAGGTGATAGTAAGACACTTTAGGCTCTTCAAGTAGAGATTGAAAGAGTGGTGAATTATCCTGGCTTTTAGAATTAGCATGGGAGCATCTGGTAGCATTACATATCTGAGTATGTTCTAGTCATCCATTACTGAAGATAAGTGAGCAAGAAGCTGGAAACTAAAGTGTTCTTTCACAAAGCTGTCTCCCTGTTAATATAGTGACTGTAGCTGGGCATATTACTGTTAAAAAAAGAGTGAAAGATAAATGTTACACTGAAAATTGACATTAATTTGTTTTGTTTGTTGTTTGGGTTTTGGTTTTTTTTTTCCAGATCACTTTGAGGAAATGTACAAGGTGATGCTTCAGCTTAATCAGACCTACTATGTTATTCCCAAAGGTGAATGTCTGCCCTACTTCAGCTTCAGTGAAATAGCCAAGAAAGGAATTGAGGGCTCATACAGTGATAATCCAATTATCCGACACGCTTCAGTTGCTAACAAATGGAAAACTATCCACCTGATCATGCATAGTGGCATGAACACAACTGTCATCTATTTTAACCTTACATTCCTAAATAAAAATGATGAAGAATTTAAAATGCAAATAGCTGTTGAAGTTGATACTAGGGAGGAACCCAAACAAAACACAACTTCCATGCAAAAATCTGACTCTGATTTTAAAAGTGTAACTTCAGTACCAGAAGCTGAAATGATATTTGAGGATATTCCAGAAGAAAAACGCTTTCCAAGAGTCAGGAGACGTAGAAATGGCACAAAAGAGAGTGTACCTGAAGAGTTGATAATCCCTTCAGTAAATGTGTCTCTTCTTCCTGAAGATGTCCAACTAGAACTGCAGAAACTGGACTTAAAACTCCTAAATGGTGATATAACTCAGAAAGGATATAACCTATCCAAGGCTGCTCTCCTGAGACCTTTCCACTTTTTAAGCACAGCAAAGAGTATTGTAGGCCTGGAAAAAAAGGGCATGGATAATCATTCAGAAGATCAGAAGAACCAGAGCAGCTGGGAGAAACCTTATAAAGATGTAAATGATGACAAAATAAAAAGAGTAAAAGCAAAGGAAGACGTTCCTTCGAGGCTTATGGGAGCAAAGGGGACTGTTGTGACAATGGGCACAAATAAACATATTTCCAAAGTACAGCCTAAAGCCACACTTCCCTCCCAGAGCATGGGGAAAAGAAATGAAACTCGAGAAAAAGTATTGAATGCACTCATATTACGGGAAACACAGAAATCAAAACATACTGGGAATTTGAATACTGGAGAAGACACACAGGGGATGGAAGGAATAAAAGAGCATGAGCAGGTGGATGCAAATATGAAGGAGGGGCCAGTGGGGAGAAAATTACAGTCTTATGCTGGGAGTTACCAAGGCTTTTTGCCATGGGAGAAAAAGAAGTATTTCCAGGACCTTCTTGATGTGAGTATCTTAATGTCATTCCTTACTGGAATAGTTGCATCTTTCTGCATTTATTGGAATGTTGTTCATATGATTTATACATTTGAAGTGTGCTTTGCTTTTGAGGCAATTGCTGGGATTTTTTTTTGAAAGATAGCTTTCACATAAAACATGACTTGTTTATGATCTGTGCCTCTCTTAGCTAGGTGGTAAAAGCCAAATAACTATTCTTGTTCTCCTTCTGCCACCTTTTCTTGATCAAATTCATTTTTTGTTTGTTGTATGTTGTCACAGGGCTATTGCTCACACACATAGCACTATAACAGAAAGGTAAATTTTGTTTTGATTGCATTTATGCAATTATGGATTCAGGTTTAAAAAATGCAGAGAATAGGTATAATGATAAATAATTAAATTCTAATAGTTAAATTGAAAGTCTGCAAAGAAACTGCTTATCTAGATTGTGTCAAGAAAATGTATAGGAAATTTCCTCTGCTTCCATCCCAAGTTTTTTGGCAGTTTTGAAAAGCTCTAGAAGACAAGATATTGCACTTCAGTTGGTAGCAGCTGCTTCACCCTATTTCACATAGAAAAGGGCTGTGTTTTAAAAATACCCTCCATGTTTATCTGAGATTGAATTCTGCATGAAGAACCTTTATATTAATAGGATTTCAGTTTATCAAATATGGATGAATAATCTGCAAAAAAAGGCAGTATTACAAATAAATCTGATGACAAATAGGGCCCTAAGTGTGTGTGAGGTGTCAGAGCACAAATATTATGGGAAGCCTTTTATGGAGTAGTTTACCTCAAAGTATGAAAGCTTTAAGGGAAACTTTCTTTTATTGCTTTTTAAAGGAAGATCTAAGAACTATGAAGAAAAACATTAAAAAATTCTCTTACCAGTTTCAGGTATTGAAAAGTTGGCAGCTGGCTGAAATATCATTTTTTCTGTGTCTAGTGTTTTCTGACTTTTTCAGTAATATAACCTAGATTTATGTCTGTCCTGCTCTTTAGGAAGAAGAGTCATTGCTCAAACAAATGTCATACTTTACTGAAGGTAAACATTTTGGAAGGCAGCTGAAAGATACATTTGCTGATTCCCTTCGATATGTCAATAAGCTGTTAAACAGCAAGTTTGGATTTACATCTCGCAAAGTCCCTGCTCATATGCCTCACATGATTGACCGTACTGTTATGCAAGAGCTCCAGGATATGTGAGTGTGCTTTTGCTTGGAATAATGTCAAAACTGTGGGAAATTCTACCTTTCTGTTGCTTTGCTGTTTAACACACAATTTTCCAGTGTGTTAATGACTACTCATAAAAATTATATTTTGGAAAAGGAAATAGGAAGTTTTTTACAATATGGTAGTTGTATATCTCAATACAGTGAGGTTTTTGAGGCACTATTGAAATTTTGGATAAGAATTTATTTTTAGGTAAGGAATGTTTTCTTCAAGAATTTAGGGTGCTAAATGAGTTTTCATTCTTATAGGTTTCCTGAGGAGTTTGACAAGACATCGTTTCACAAAGTGCGTCACTCTGAAGATATGCAGTTTGCTTTCTCATATTTCTACTATCTTATGAGTGCAGTTCAGCCACTGAACATTTCTCAGATCTTTGATGAGGTTGATACAGACCAGTCAGGCATCTTGTCTGACCGAGAGATTCGCACACTGGCCACGAGGATCCATGAACTGCCATTAAGTTTGCAGGTACTCTTTCCTTGCTGAATAACTTTTAGAACAACTCCAGATTTTATCCTTGCTTGTAGCATCAGTAACATTTGGCAATTTTTAACTACTACCTGGAAAATACAGCATTGTGTTCTAATTATCATTGTTTGGTTGTTTTTTCTGTGGAGCTTTTGATTCCAGGAGAGTAAAGTATGCAGTTTCAGAAAAATGTCTCACTGCTGTCTAAGTTCAAGAAAACAGTGTGAGTTTGTCCAAAAAAAAGTTCACTGCCAATACTTGGATCCTGCTGTGCTTACTGTAGTTTCTGCACATAGTAAAAGATAGTTCTTGACCTGAGGAACTTGTGGCCTAAAGAAAGAACTGAGAAAAAGGATATAGCAAGGAAGTCTTACTAGTAATTTGTATGGATAATGTACAAAGACTCATGCTTCTGTTCTTTTAGAGACATGATTTTTGTAGAACTTGCATTCTTAAACATAGAAGTAGAGAGAAAAGTGTGCTGGTTTTTCTTGACAGAGAGGAAATGACACAAACCAATGAAACAATTTGTTTGTGACGCAGAGCTCAAAATTGTTTGCATAGTCAAAACACAGCTCTGCTTTAGTGCATTCCTGGCCTGTACCTTAATCAGAAAATCTTCCTGTCCTTGCAGTTAACTCTTCTGTTTGTTTGCCTGATTTGAGATTTAATATGTCAGTGTTAATTTGGAAACTCTGTATCATCCTGAAATTATTAGTAAAGGTGTGCTCTTAATTTTAAATGAAAATGACATTAAGTCATACCTTATCTGGTCTCAATTAAACTCTGTACTGAGCATTTGCTTTACTTTATAGGGAGTCCCACTGACTTAGCAGTTACTGAAATGGGATCTGCTGAATATTAAGTCTTCAGTGGACAGTAGCATGGAAACTTACGCAGTTAACATGAAATACATTTGTGCACCCTGCATTTTTAGAACTATGTTGGTGAGAAAATCATTAGGATTTTAAATGTTTTCCCCCTTTCTTTCTGTTAGGATTTGACGGGTCTAGAACAAATGCTAATAAATTGCTCTAAGGCTCTCCCTGCCAACATCACTCAGATCCATGTTATTCCTCCAACTCAGGAAGCATATTATGATCCAAATCTGGTAAGAAACATTGATCTTAAAATATGCTTATTTTCTTTCCTGAGTATGTATTTACTTTACTTTAAAAGCTGGTTTGATTTCTAGAAGGAAAGTATTTACAGAAATTACTACTTTGTATGTACATGAAGTGTTATGAAATGAAAATTTTACAGGCTGCCTCCTAACTTACTAACCCTTAATTTTCTTTAAAAGCAGAGAAAAGCTGAGATTTAATATGTTATTATAATTGAGATTTAAAAAAAAAAGTCATCCTTGTTAAGAAAACTTGTTGTTGCAAACCAAAAGATAGGAAGCCCAATACCTCTCTGACTAGAACTTTCTAATAAGTGTTTATCTGAATTATAACCCATGTATTCAAAAAAGCACTCTAAAATCCAAAAATTTCTGTTGTACAGAGATTGCCTGTCCAGTTTTACTGGTGACCTTTGTCAGAGAAATATCAGACAGCTGTCAAGTTAGTTAGAATTTATGAGTATTTTACTGAGAATGAAGTTGCAATGTTTTTGCTAAAAAATAATTTGTAAAATAGGAAACTGTGATGTTACGCACCATTATTGTTTTGTTTTTTCCCTCCACAGTTGATAAAAAATCTGTAGCTTTTGATTCCAGGAGAGTAAAGTACGCAGGCCACTCCAGCTGTAATACAAGTTTTCTTACAAAGTACACCTTTACAACACTGTGTAATCTTCAGTAACCCATAATCTAAACAGTGTTTTCTTCCAGCCTCCAGTGACCAAAAACCTAGTGACTAATTGCAAACCTGTGACTGACAAGATTCGTAAGGCTTACAAGGACAAAAACAAATACAGGTATGTTGTGGCAGTCCTGTGAAAAGAGATGCTTTGTGTTGTAAAGCCATAGGAGGAGGGATGCATACACACATAACCCAAGACTGAATGTGTGTACTAACAAGTCTTAGCTCAAGCTATTTTAACAGTAGAACTAAGGAAACATACTGTTGTTAACTTATGTATGTTTCATTGTGCAGAGTGTTGTGGGTTTTTTCATATTTTGCTTAGTGGACTAAATACTTCCATGTTACTTTGTGTCATCTTGGGCCATTTCCTCATTTGTGCTGTACAACAGTAAGCCAGAGTATGTTTGGGTGGCTAGAGAGTGAATGCAGTTCAAGTGGCACATCAAGAAGGAGACAGCCTTCCTGTACCTAGAAGTTGTAAATCTACTTCATACTTCCTTCTGCTGAAGCTTAAAAAAAGAACAGAAAAAAGCATTTTAACTACCTTGTGCATTTCCTGTGAGATGGAGGAGTGACACTGGTGTGAGCTTTGTAAGTGGAGGAGGGTCTCAGGTGAGACTTCAAGAAGCCTTCAGGATACTTTCTTATATTAAGATAAGTGAATTGAAAAATATAAGTGTGGTATCTACCACTAGTAAGACTGTTTACCTGGAGTCAAATTATGTGCTTTCTCTTAGAATTCAGATCTATGATTGATAGGTAACCACCAATCTATTAAATCTACAGAGAAGTGATTCTATGCAAGAGCATTAGCTGAAAAATTTAAATGTATCAATAGAAAGCAAATGGCAAATTTTAATGAAGCTTGGCCAGTCAGGTTAGAAATGTTGCTCAAAAATATTAAATACAAGATTGATATTTATGGAACCAGACTTTAGGCTGTTTTATTAATGTATAAATATTATTTCAACAATAAGGTTTGAAATCATGGGAGAAGAGGAAATTGCCTTCAAAATGATTCGCACAAATGTTTCTCACGTAGTTGGTCAGCTGGATGACATACGGAAAAATCCAAGGTATCCTGTTTTGTGATTTGTGTGAAGTTGTGAGATGGTTTTAATTTTGTCCTGGTTTTGTCTGGTTTAAAGAGTCTGATTTGACTCTTTAAACTTTTAGTTTTTTTTAAAAGATAATTTATTATCATGTATTTCTGAACTGTGTGTTTCGGGGTAAGACAAATTTGAACCAAAAGTATTTCTGATTTTTTCTCTCTGACTGAAGCTGACTCATCTCTCTCTTATGCCAGGGTCTATCTCAATAATTAGTTACAATTTTATTTACCTAAAATCTTTGAAAACTTAGAAACTTCAGCTATTTTGAAGCTTTTTACCTTTCTAGAGGACATACAGTTTATATTGCAGGCAATTTTATTTTAAAGGAATAACTTTTTGACCTGCTTTATGCAGGTATTTTACACTAGGAATTAGCTGTGGGTTTTTTTGTTACTAAATCAGTTTTGCATATTGATTGTGCTTTCAAGCTCTTTTACTGCATGGAAAGAATCTTGCTTCTGTCTTCAGAAAACCAGTTTTCTGCCAGTTTAATGAGTTTGGCTGCAAGAAGAGGTGTGACAAGTGTCAAAAGGCAGAGCAAGGAGGAAAGTAGAACCAGGTACCTTGGGCCAGGGAAGGTGAAGCCTCTTTGGGTCACAGAAAGCTGTTGGGTAATCTCAGCTGCCTGTAAAGCTATAGCATAATTTGCATTTGTGGATAAAGAGTAGATTCCTGCTTTCCTCTCAACATTTTTGCTGGGTTGTTTACTCAGAAAGGGAAATGCTAGTCTGGAGGCATTTTGCAGCTGAAGGTGGTTTGTATCTATCACTGTTTTTTCAAAGAGTGCCTTCTGGCTACATAACTCCTGCATTCCTGTAGCCACAATGATCCATTTTAAAAGAAAAGTAGGCAGTGCTCTAGCTCATCCTGCTGCTTTGTTTTCCGTCTATATTTCTTTGTCTGCTGTCTACAAGTTGGTTTTTTTTAAAGGTAGGGGTGATTTCAGGTCTTGTGAGGCTCAGAGAGGCCTCAGCAACATAAGTTTCTCACCTTCAGTGTTCACAAAGTGAGGAGGAGTCGACTACCTGGGCTCTGTTCCTGTGAAGAACAGTGCAGTACTGTAGTCTTACCTTGTTAACAAAGGAGAGCTGGCACAGTTATGTAGGCATGCCGTTTCCTTCTCTTTGCCATGTTTTATTTGCAACAAACCACTAATTATAACTAGTCTCTAAAAGCAGGTTTTTAGTGCTTGTCTTGGAATGAACTAAAAGTGTCATTCACTTACTGATCTCCCAGGAATGTTTGGTTTACACCCTTAAGGCAAAGTGAGTGTTAATTGTCTAGGCATTAATTCTGCAATATCCAAAGAAGTATAATATTTGGTTTCTTTTGGATGAATTTAAACAGTCTTTCCATTAGAAATGGGCTAATATCCTCATCAGTCCTGTACTTTGCTGTGTGTAGCAATTTCAGTCTATAAGCAGTATCTCTTTTCCATGAAGCTAAACAGGAATATACACTCTAGGAACAGCTACTGCATTCCCAGGGCTAATGAGCTGCCAGTCAAAGGGATGAGGTCAGGTGTAGTCCAGAGTTAACTCCCAAAATGCTTAGAGTGTAGCCATGATTGCCATAACCAGCTGCTTTGCACAGTATTATTTGATACAGGAGATGCAGCCTGCTTGTTTTTGGAGAGCCATATTTTATCTCCTCAGATGTAGCAATTTGAATGCCTGGTCATGCCCTGTATGTACTTGTCTAGAGCAAGGTGACCAATTATGCCAGATGCAGTACCTTGCCATTCAGTGCTAATTCCCTGTGTGGGCTCATAGACAAGCTCCAGAGCTCTGCTTATTTCCAGATTCCTGTACAAGTCTGAGCTTTGCTCTTTGGAGCACACCATACTACAGAGAATACAGCTGACCAGAACTGCTTATTTACAAAGGTTAGCAGTGACAAGGCACATGTCATCAGATTCGATTTCTGCCTCCGGGGAAAATGTAGGGGTCTTGTATCTCACAATAAAAATAAAGCACACAGCCTTGCCCAAATGTGGGAAGGGGGATTTTTGTTGTCAAGCACCAGGTCAGAGTGGCCAAGAGTACATAGCAGTCTAGCACACTAGCTGCTGCTTTAGTTTCAATTATATAAATTGTCTGTGATTCAACAGACCAATTTATATAATGTGCTCAGTAAACTAAAGCCTAGGGACCAAGCTTTGCCCTCTCTTATACAATCTAATATAGTTATGTTGATTTTGTCTAAAGAGTTCAGCATGCACACTAAAATAATTTACTATAATTTATATGTAATAATAATTATTATTATTAAATAATAATATAAACACTAGTAATTTACTATGTTTCCCTCCTACAGTGGAGCTCACTTTGTTATTTAAGAGACTTTACTCATGATAATTCAGATGTATAAAAATCCTTACCCGGATGGTAATGCTGTTTTCAATGGGCTCTGGGATGGTGCACACTCTAGTGCCCATTAGATGGCAGCATTACATAATTTGAATGTGGCCTGTCACTGGATTCTCCTGAGGTATTGACTTGCTGTCAATCCTAGTGCTCTTAGAATTAAAATAAAATTATTTGAAATAATGCAACAATAAAAAATATGTCTGTTTGATTTTAAAATTATATGATTTCAATTTTGTTTTAAAGGATTATGTTTGTGTTATTGGCTTGGCAGTACCTTTCCCATATTGTCAAGGAAATATTTTAACAATGTGATCTTGTTTCCTAGAAAATTTGTTTGCCTAAATGACAATATTGATCACAATCATAAGGATGCACAAACAGTGAAAGCAGTGCTTAGAGATTTTTATGAGTCCATGTTTCCCATCCCTTCCCAATTTGAACTGCCAAGAGAATATCGGAATCGTTTCCTTCACATGCATGAACTCCAAGAATGGTACGTTCCACAAGTTCTTCTCAAGTTATTCTAGTGCAGTAATATATACTAATATATATATATATATACCTAAGATACTCTTTAATAAGCTGGTTTTCCCCCAGTATTGTCATGAAAGAGTTAACAGTGAAAATAGCATGGTGAGATTTGAATGAACTAAAATATGAGGTCTGCAGGATTTGGGTTTTTCCAGTGCTTAAACAGTCATCAATATTTTCTAGGTTCCTAACCTACTGCAAACAAAAGTTGTTGGTTTGTTCCTTTTGTGTGCTTTTTTTTAAAAATAAACCAGGAATTCTAGCTTTCTTTAAATGTAAAAAAAACTCCAAACCATTACTACATTTCTGACTAAGTGACTTTTTACAATCTGTCACATAGCAATAACCATCTGGATAAAAATCAGAAAATATATATATGTGCCTCATTTCTGTATAATATGCGAAATTTTTGTGTGTGTTTATCTCTTGCCATTTTATAAATAACAACTGAAGAAATTGGAGTAGTTGACTTGAGAAGACCAGCAAAACATTGACAGATGCAGTGACAAAAATGACACAAGACTAACATAAGTAAACCTGTTGCTGATCAGCAAATCATGAGAAGTAGCTGTTAATAAGAAACCAGAAAGCATTAGAGGATCTCTAGGAGGAACCAGAAGGATTGTAGGTGTCCTGTAGTGCTACAAGCCCTGCTGTATTAGTGGTGGAGGGAGCAGGGACCAAACCCATTTAGCTTTAGAAATTCTGCTGAAGGAGGAAACACAGTGTTGGCTCCCTTTTAGAGACCCTCCATCAAGTCTTGTAGCTTCAAAAAGATTGTTTATTTTGTCTTGTTTGTAGCCAAAGATGATTCTACCAGGATGTGTTAAGGCAGGTTAAAAAGCTGGTGGAAATCAAAGTATTTTCAGAATCACAGGACAGCATAGGTTGGCACAGATCTCAAAAGATCATCTGGTCCAGCATTTCATGGGAAAAGGTACTTAGACTATTTCCTGCCAGCTCTCAAGTGTCCTGGCTACAGGTATATAACTGTAGCACGTAAGAGAATTATAGTTTGGTCAAAAAGGATATAGAGTGATGCAAAACCACAGTTGCCACAAGTAGATGTGGCACTTGGGGATGTAGCTTAGGCCTGGACTTGGCAGTGTTAGCTTAACAGTTGGACTCAATCTTTGAGGTCTTTTTCTCACCTAAAAGATCCCATTATCTAGAACCCTGAGCAGTCATTTCTTGGAAGCTTCCAGTGGTGCAGACTCTACTGTCTCTGGGGAGACTGCTCCAGAAATGATTGTTTTGACTGTGAAGATGATTTCCTTTATCAAGATGAAACCTCTCCCAGTCCAACTTGCAGCTCTTGGCCCTTGTCCTCTCTATGTGGCTCTTTGTGAAGAGAGAGCTTACATCCTCTTTTTGTTCATCCTTTAAGAAATGGAAAAAAAAAACTGTCTTTGCATGTTTTGTGGAAACTCTATAAATATTTGCATTTATGATATATGAAGCTGTTTTTCTGTTTCCCTCTATCTTTCTCCAGGAGAGCATATAGAGACAAGCTCAAATTCTGGACCCACTGTGTTTTAATAACACTTATTCTATTTACAGTCATCTCATTTTTTGCTGAACAGGTAAAGTTAATGTCTTCTTATCAAATATGTGTAACGCTTAACAGATTGTAGAATCTTCAGAATAACATTGGATGGATTTTTTAAATAGGTTTTGAAGAGTAGATAGGATTTTTCTTTCATAAAAGTAAAGATGTTACATGACTCATTAATAGGTTGCTTTAATTTTTAAGTCACCATTTGAGATTCCTTGAAAAGAGAGTCATATGGGGAGAAGGAGAGTGGCACCTTCTCAGATGCCTTGTGACAGTAAAGTCCATCACCAGTGTGCTAAATTTGGATGCTCAAATTTAGTAATTGTTTTTGAAATTCTTGGCCTGTTAATATGGATATTGGTAGAAGTGTATATTAAGTTAAGAGGAAGAAAAATTAGTCCAGAAGGGGATCTTAAGTTTCTTAAAGGCCTTATCAAAACCTCTTCCCTAAGTAATTGATTGCAAAGATTCCTACTGAATTCAAAAGGTTTTGAATCTGACTAAAGGGGAAAAAAGCCTTGACTTCTGCAAGCTTAAAATGGATTTCTTGAACATGATTAGTCCTGCTAAACTCAGAGGGAGTCAATGGAACAAATCATATGGGTAATTCTTTGCAGGTTGGGGCCTTAAGTAACACTTTCCGTGGTCTGATGAAGAGGGTGTAATTCTTGAAAGGTTGGCTTTTGATTATTATTTTTTCCCACCTGTAACTTTTGCATGACTCTTTCCCTTGATTTTCAGCCTTTTTATAGATTAGAAAACTCCGTTAGTAACTTGGTTTTGGAAGAGGATACTCAACTCAGTGGTACAGTTAGGAATCTAAATACCATTTTAAGATGCCAGCTTTGTGCTGATCTTCTAAAACTAGAATGTAGTCTGGTGTTAGTTTAAATACACAAATTACCTTTTAAAATAATCAGAATAAAGGCATGGTGTATTTTTTCACTTTCTGCTTGTATTCTGATTATTGAGACGTCTAGTGGAAATGTGCACATCTGATGAATTGGAGTAAAAAATGCCTTTCTGGTATAATCAGAAAAAAAAGTACAGTAGTGAGTATTTACCATGGGTGGTACAGATTTGATAGTGTCTAGGATGAAAACCTGACCAGCTGTGGACCTTTAACCCAGCATAAAATACAATAAAATACTGTATTTTTTTCTCTCCTCAGCTAATTGCACTTAAACGAAAGATTTTTCCAAGGAGAAGGATCCAAAAAGAAGTTGGTCATGAACGAATCAAAGTGTAGAGCTTTATTTTGGAGATCAGTCTACCTCAAGCTGTGATTAAGCATTTTAAATGTCTCTTTCATAAGTGTCTTTTCTGGTTTGCTGTTTAACTGTATTGATATGAAGAAAAAAGAATCATGCACCTACATTTGAATCTCTGCAGTACTCTTCATGATATAAAAGCTGCTGGAGCTGTGACAATGCAAAATAACAACAACAAATAATTGCAGGACACCTGTACATAGGCAGTTTTCAACAGATCTTACTTTGCAACTCTTAGGTCATGGCCATGTTATCCTTTTTTATAAAAAGGGTTACGTAAACAAATGTAACTGCATTTATTGCAGTGGATGTTGCCAACTAGATAAAATGTTGGAAGGAAAAGTTGTTTGGGATCAGCTTAAGAAGTCCTTGATCTTGCATTCCAAAGCATTTTGCAAATTTCTGTCATTGCTGCTTTTTTTAGCCTTCTGGGGAAAATTGAGAATTATGTAACTTGTCCTTTAAATTTGGAATACATTTATAGATGTTGACATTCTTTAAAGCACAGTGACAATTCATCTCTCTATTTGTAGTGTATAATTGCGATTTGAAAGAAAGGTATGCTACTAAAAAATTACACAGTAATAACATCTAATGGTTTATTTGAAAGATGTTTTATATCTGGTGTATTATAGTCCAAAGAATACTCAAAGAAATTGTGTTATTTCTTGGTTTGATTACAAAGAGAGGTTGTAATCAAAGGAAAATGATCAAGGTAAAATATATTACAAGCATTGTAAATCAAAAAGCAAAAGTGCCTCTATATGAATGGGTAAAAAGCTGTTTCAAATTAGAAATGTATGGGGAACAGTGTTTCACTTCATAAACAATATTTGTACTGACATACGAAGCTGTGGTGTTTTTAAATTTCATGGGGTTTGGCCCTGTATTTTGCTGAGATATCAGACTAGTGTGGTTTATGTGGGGAAAGGGTACTGAATCTTTTCAAGCAGAAATTTTTGGTGGTGTATCTTCACTTAATTGTATTAGCAGTATTCAAAACCCATTAATTTTTTGTAATCGGATGATGTACAAAATGTATGTGCGTATGTACTGTAAAATACTTGGCTTGCTTTGAAATTAACTAAAACGTGATGAACCTTTTGTCTGCCGTTTCTGTTTCAAAGACAACGAAAGCTCGCACGTTTTGGCAAATTAGCCAGGAATCTGTATGAATCTTTGCGTGTAATTTTTTTTTTCCCGTTAAGAACCTTGCAGCTTTATTGATTTAATAGTAATTTGAAGCACGGCTCCGTTCTCAAAGCGGGATGAAGCTGTTGAGGAGCGTGAGGCTCCGCGGGCGCTGCCCGGCCCCGCTACTGAGAGCGGCGGCGCCGCGGCCCGGCCGCGCCCATTCCCGCCCTTTCCCGGCCGCGGCGGGCGCTGAGGCGGCGGCGGAGCCCCGGGGGCGCCGTGAGGGCTGCCCGGGACCCTGGGGCTTTGGGACCGGCGGGGCTCCCTTTGGGACCGGCCGGGCTCCCTCTGCTGCTAAGGGAGGTGCGAGCAGCGCTGTCCCTGCCGCCTGTGCGTCCCCTCAGGCTGACGGCCTGAGTCTCCCTCACTGCTCTGAGGTGGGTCCTGGCGGAGAAAAGCCACGCACAAGCACCCGTTTGTTTAATATCTTTTTGGGGCAGGGTGGGGAAAAAAAAAAAAAGTGAGTTTGTCTAAAAATCATTGTTGAAGTATACAGTTGTGGATTGAAGATACTCGGATCGGCTAAAATAGGTACCTACACCGGAGGGGTGGGGGCTTCTTGGGCTTTGTGAGGTGGCGGGATTGTTTTACACCTGGCTGAGGGGGACTGAGAAGTTTTGCTTTGTAAACTGATTTTTAATACAATCAAACTGATTTTTAATACAAAGAAAAGTGTCTGTATGTCAGATAAAATAGATGCTTGCAGTTTAAAGTGCCTCAGCAGCACAGGGACAGGCACAGCTAGACATCATGGCCCAGCACTCTCCTCCTTTACGTCATGTCCTCAACAGTCAGTAGTCGAAAAGCAGATTAAGTCTTGGCAATTTTTTCTCATTTGGGGATAATTCTAATGCAAAGGCTTTTGATTTTACAGTCTTTTCCAATAAAGAGGCCTGTTTTCCAAGACACTTGTAAAATTTAAAATTTTACATACTACATAGAGAAGTATCAACCTCAGAAAAAGCTCGGTATTAAAAAGTACTCTTTCCTTAGCATAGTGTGGCCATGTTTGTACAGATCCATGGAATCTGGAATTAAAAAACATTTTCACAGCTATTGACAAATAACTAAAAATTAAAAAAAAACAACAAAAACAGAAATAGGAAACTGAGGTGTGTGAGAGAGTTGATAAATCTACTAAAGTAGATTAAATAGATTAAATTTACTAAAGTTAATAAATGAATAACTTTCTAAGAGGGTAGTCTATGTGTAAAATGTTTGCCAGTGTAGAAATGGCACATTACAGAATGCAAAGGTGTAATAGCTATAAAAGATAAATTGGGACTTGGAAGTTGCTTAGGACTGTAAAAAATGGCATAAGCATATGTATATTTGACTTTACAGTGTGGAATGGCTTGTAGGATCACATTGTTCTTATGGTTTATCATTTCTCTATTTTGGACAGTAGAATATTGGCATAGCTTTTGGGGAATGCAGTACAGGATATGACAAAATGTGTAATAAACCTTATGGATGCTAAGCTGGCAGACATCTTAAGAAAATGGGTATTTTATTCCAGCAGAATCAAGTATGTTCCTAATAGCCCTGCCATTATTTAGCATGTTTTTAAAAGCATCACTGATGGGTAATGCTGTGGAATACCTCAAAACTAAACCAGTTTGACTGCTTGCATATCTTTACAGGTGCAGACTGTTAAAGAGGTACCCATAATAGGTGCAGGTAAGCATGAAAACATATTTATTTTCAATTTATTGTGGAAGAAGTTATGTCACAAATACAATATACTGTTTCAGTAGGGAAAGATCTCACCATGGCACCATCAGGAAGAAAGCATGGAGGAAAGGCTGGTAAACCAGCTCAGGAAGATCAGACCATACCTTCTTTTGACTTTGAGGAGGAAAGAAAAGAACTGAGTGGATCAGAGGAAGATATTAGAGAAGGTGCTTATTTGAAATTTTTAGGACATTTGTAAAATGTGAATTTTATCACATTTGTGATTATGAAAAGAAGGGAAGAACTTCTGAATCAGCCAAGGGCTGAGCACAGTTTACATGGCTTGTAATGCCAAAGACCACCAGGCTCCTACTGTGTAATTTTGATTGGTAATTTTCAAAATAATATAAATATCTATTTGTGATTTTTCTTTTTAAAGGTGCAGAATTACAGCACCTCTTTTACAGTAAATTCAGATTGGACTCTTACAAATTTTTATGTTATTTTTAGCTTTCTGATGATTGCTAAATTGTGAGTTGTGAGTAATGGTGCAGAGAAATTCAAACTATTTGGGCCCAGGGCAGAGAACTCAGAGCAGTGCCAGCTCCAGTCTGGCCTTGCAGAGCAATTCTGCACCATCTGCCAGCTCCAGACTCAGAGGTACAGGAGCTGCCTCTGTTACTGATGGGAACTGACCATGAGACATGGGCAGGGAATTGGCATGACAGAAAAAAATTACACTTTTAATAATGTGAACAACCAACACAAAATGTCTTTTTGTAAATATTTCTATACTCCTCCTTAAGGTGACATACCAGTAATGGACAAGCATGGAAAGAAAAGACCTCTGGTGAATACTCATGTGGTTCCAGATGATGTGGGGTAAGGTTAGATGTTTGGGGGCTTTTTCCAAAATAAGCAGGTCTTAAAAAGATACTAACTTCAGTTATTCACTATGCTTATTTTTGCCTTGTTTGGGTTTGGCTTGGGGTTTTTTTGGTATTTGATTAAAAAAAATCAAGTGACAGATAATATTGTAGTTGTAGGTAAAAAAAATAAAGTATTTCAAAAGAGTAATTCTTCAGTTTCTTTTGAAAATGCAGAAAAAATGGATATATTTGTGTGTTCTTAAATTTGTTTCTTTTAAATATTACTTGTTTAATTGTTGATAATGGCATTAAATCCTATTAATTTTTTTCTTCTCATTTTAGTTGCTTGAAGATATTACCAAAGCTTTAAATGATCCACATATTGAATGAAAAATAAATTTTACAGATAACTCTTAATTTAATATTCATGGAGAGTGAATAAATATGAATCAAATTTAATATTAATGGCCAGTGTAAATGTAATAAAAAAGTACATGCTAAAAGAGTTTTCAAGCAGATTATAACTGTTAGGTTGAAGATACTGTTTTTACTGTATTGTAACAGTGCCTTGCACACTGATTTTACCATCTTAAAGATGCTGCAAAAAAAACCCTGAAATTATTTGCCTTGGGATTTTTTACTGTGCCAGTCATGCTGAGAAGGACTTGTTTTTATTTGGTGTTCCAAATACCCATTTTGTTTTCTTTGTTATAGGGAATAATCAATTTTATTTACTGACTCCCCTTACTAAAGGCATATTAAATGCCTCTTTATATAATAGTGCTTATTTACTGGGGAGTAGCTAACAGATTCTAGCATTTTATTAAAAAAAAGGCAAATTTATCTGAAAAATAAACCTCTCACAGGAGAAGAAAAGGAGTAAAATTATCTTATGGCAGTGGCAGTTCTGTTACTGCTTAGAATAATAGGCATGTGAATAAAATTAGTTCTAAGCATATTCAACAGGTCAAAAGTCAGAAAATGGGCAAATAAAAATCTGAAACACTGTTTTGTAGGGGTGAAGTACAGAATATGTTGGAGAGATTTGGAGGTAAGTACATTTACATTCTAATAAATAAAATATAGTGCCAGAGTTGGCAGTAATAACTCACCATAAAATAACTTTCAAGACTTATGTAAAATGACTAGTCTCTGTAGCACTTTTCAGCATTTCTGAATAAAGCCAGTTTTCAGGAAAAAAAGTTATATCTAGGGAGAGCAAAGGGAAAGAAGAGGAGGGAATATCTGCATATAAATGAGTCACAGCTTTTAAGTGTAGATAATTACAAAGGAAAAGATGCATGAGTGCTTTGGATCATCAATTCTAATTTTAAGATGAAGTTTATAAGTAGTAACTATATTTTAGAGAAAAGGGACAATAGCAGTTTGCTGTTGTTCTCACTCAGTTTTTTGTTACACTGGCATAGAGGATACTGGGGATGGCAAGACTTGAGTGAGAAATAAGAGAAATGTAAATACACTGTTAATATAAGCAGCAAAAGAGAAAACACTGTTCTAATTCTAGCAATTATGGAAGTAGAGTTTAGTTGTGATACAGAATGAGAGAGCACTCTGTAGTTAGCACTTCCAGAAATACAGAGAACAGGGAATTACAGGTAAGAGAATTTCAGCAGTCAGAAGGAATGAGAGTTTCTGGAACAGCCAGATAACAAGGGTCAGTAATGCTGCTCATCCAGTGATGAGCAATTTGTGTGTGTCACTCAGCAGGATTTAGTATTGTTATAATCAGATCCCCAGGTGGCTTTACCTAGTTAAATTACCAGCTGAATTCTAGATAGTGACAGGAAAGAGAAAAAATACTTTTAACATTTGTAGAGAATGAACAATACCCATCACAGAGTAAGCAGACATCAAAAAGCCATGGAAGGAAGGGAAACCATCTTAATGCCAGCATTACACACTCAATAACTGAGTAATACTTTCATTGTATGTAATAAAAGAATCCTGTCCAGAGTCATTACTTGCATGTCAAATTTAAGGTGAAAGAGAAGCTTGAGTAACTCCTTAATCCACAAATTAGAACTTTTGGCTGTCACAAAATTACTAATTTCTTATTACATATTAGAATGGTATTAGACATCTGGCAATTCAGATAAAAGGAGGATTTCAATGCTAAAAAGTTAGGACTGTGTAATTTAAGACTCAAAAAAGGAAAAACAGGAAGGTTGGAAGGAGGGAGAATGAATGGATCAGAGAGAGGATGCTGTGTGCACAAAATAGTGGGTTTGGAATTAGTAGAGACAGATGCCTCAGCAAATTAGAGAAGTTTGACAGATGTTTCCTGAAATCTACAGTGAGAAGGAAGCTAAATTACTGTATTAATCTTAAGCTGTGACTTGATAAATCTCCAAATGTAAACTGAAGTGAAACAAACACAGTAACTTATATTAATACTTAAAAAGTACTGTCTCTCTGAAGTATAAAAATAGTTATTCATTGATTCAGTATGTTCACAGGGATACTAACCACATGCTAACCTTAATTTATTTCTCAAATTCAAGAAATTGGCATATGACTCTGAAACAGGTGTTGGTTAGGGTGTGTGACAGGCATAAAGAAACAGCAGAGCCACCAGCAGGCTGAGGGACATCAGCACATCAGATCCCGCCAGCTTCTTGTTGCTAGAACACACCTCATTTGCTTCTCCAAAGTGTAACTCATCAGCCTTTTTAATGCATTTCCAGTATGCCTAATTTCTAAATATTCTTTGGCTTTCAGCTGACATTAACAAGGCTCTCTTAGCTAAGAGGAAACGATTAGAAATGTACACAAAAGCCTCACTCAAAACCAGTAACCAGAAGATTGAACACGTTTGGAAAATGCAGCAGGAGCAAAGGTGACCTTTCCTCTTGGTTTCCGAGCCTGTAGATTCCCTTCTGGGGGACAGCATGGATAGCTGGTCTGTCACCTGCAATAGCAAGCACTGTATCTAATGTTAAACATCTGCTCAGGGCCTCTGCTGCCCATTGTGTCCCCTTTGTTAATGTGACAGTAATCACTCAGCACATTCTCTTTTGAACAGACAAATTTAGGATTTGGAACTGTGAGAGCAAGGTATATTAAAGAGTAGAGCTTACTTTTATCTTTATGGAAAGTGACCTTTGATGTTAGTATGTATTTTAAAACAATGTTGGAGGGGTTTTCCCCACTTTGGAATTTTCTGTTTCTACCTGAAAGCTGAAAAATGTTCAGTAAAACTTTAATATTACTCTGGTTAAGAAAGTAAATAATTTTCACCTTTCTTAACATTGCTCTCACCTCTTAAGGCATATTTAATTACTACATCTGATAGAGCAAAGTGAAAAAAGAGACAGTTAAAAACTAAAAGTCAGGAATACTTGTAACTGTCTTGGTGTTGTTCTATATTTATTTGTACTTGAAACTTGTATGGACAAAATTTTAAGAAATGAGCTTAACAGTTCTGCAATGTAAACACCTTGTGTTAAAGCAACCACCTGTAACTGAATTAGAAAACATAGTAAATCTCAGAAAACCTGACACTGTTAGGAAGAACAGTTGCTACAATTTCTTTTTAACCAGTACTTTATGGGAGTGCTGCCTCTATAGATATATTCCACATCCACTCAGTGTATGTGTGTGTAGAGTTTTTCAAAACATACAGTATTGAAATGGGGTCAGATGTCAAAGTAGCCTATTTATCTATGCCAGCTTTTATTTTATTCCACATGTATGTTGAACGTGTAGCATTTGTCATACTTACAGACAGTGTCTGTTCACAGGCAGAAGCTCAATCATGAGTTCTCCCAGCAGTTCCTGACTCTGTTTCAGCAGTGGGATGTAGATGTGCAAAAGGCAGAGGAGCAGGAAGAGAAACTAGCAGTGAGTTTCCAGCATTGTGTGAGCTTCACTGTATTTTCCACAAGGAGGGAATATTGTTGTTTCTATACTCAAGAAATGTAAAAACACTTTATGTTGTTTATACATATGATTGTTTAAGTTTGGAAAGAGAGGTGCATTTATAAACTTCATTGCAAGTTTTAAACACTGTTAAGTGATGCCCTATGCCAGCATACAGCTTGAGAAAAGCAAGGACCATTTAAGGAGAAGAAAGACCTGCTGTTTCTCTCCATCCATAGTCTTTGGGTTCAGGGAACAAAGGAATAAAGGAAAGTAGTTGTTTTTGTAGCATACATTCCTTAAAAATATGCCTGTATATAATAAATGTAAGAGAATTTGATCACTCAAAGAGGATAGAAGCTATACAATGGAATGTAATCATGTGCTGTTGCTCTGTACTTCCAACACAATTTGCAAGGTTTGCTTTTCCCTAGGTAGCACATTCCTCTGGGATACCCTAAGAAGCTGTGGGGCATAGTAATCCTCATGGGATTTTACAGGGATAATTCAGGTTGCAAGAGACCTCAGGAGGTGACTTGGGGCTTAATCCAGTCTTCAGTCCTACTTTCATTAATAAAAGCCAGGGTAACTTTTCCAGGCAGAGATCCACATTACAAGGCACAGATTTCCAATAAAGGAAGACTTTCTGATTCTGAAAAATGAAACTGGTGTGCTGTCCAAGCACTCTGCTTAACAACTGATGGAATTATGTTTTTCTTTTGCTTCTGCTTCAGAATATGCTTCGTCAGCAACAAAAGGTTTTTCAACAGGCAAGAATAGTTCAAAGTCAGAGACTGAAGACCATTAAGCAACTCTATGAGCAATTCTTAAAGGTAAATCTTTTTCTTGGAAAGCAGCTGATCCTTATCACTTAAGAAAGCTATATTAATTCAGTGTTTCAAATTTAACAAAGTAGACTAGTCATACTAGACAGCAAGCAAAAAAACTGTTTAGAGTACAACCACACAAAAATTTTACTTTTTTAATTAAAGGCATTCCTCACAAGAGAAAACCTTCTGTGCCTTAATAATTTTCATGACCCTTTGCTGTAATCTATTCTGTATGTTCATGTCTCTCTTGTCCTCAGGAGTCTGAACTGGACCCAGCATTCCAGGTGTGGCTTCACCAACTGCCAGTATACAGGGCAGATTCAAGTCCATCAATTTCTGACAAACCTTAATTTCAGTTCAAGTAATTTCTTAGCTGGTTTTGAAATTTCAGTTATGATAAGCTTGGTGTTTGGTTTGAGTTTTTTCTAAGCCTGGTGGTTCATAAAAATAAATCTGAAATGGAGTAACTCTTAGTTTAAAAAAATCAAAATTTACTGAATATATTACAGAAGCATTATTAAATAATAACTGTTCCAAAATGTCAAAAATGTCTTCATCAAAGAGGAAAAACTGAACAGAAGGTCAAGTATCACTTTGATTTTTCCCCTCAAAAAAGATCAAAAGGTAGAAGTCAAACCTCAAATAAGCTTAAATAAATACAAATTAAGGAAAATGCAACTAGACACATACACAGAGGTAAGTGTAATTGTATGTAAAAAAGGGAAGATAACCAGGGAGTTTTATTTGGCTTATTTGGGGAGAAGTGTGCAAAGAACGCAGTGGGGTTTATACTCCTCACTTCAAGTCCAGCAAGGCTTTCATATTGAACCCCTAAAATTCTTGACTGATGTCTGTTCAATCTCTTCTTATAGAATTTCTATCTTATATGAAATTCAGAAAAAGTAACTCAGACCTCAGAGAGGCTGACTGGAGGGCTCTGTCCTCTTCCCAGGGTACATTCTGTGCAAACAGGAATGCAGACTGGAGTATGAAGTCCTCTATGATTCCTCTGCCAAGTTTGTGACAAACTCATCAATTGTCTGTGATCACTGTAAAAAGTAAATTGTAGTATGAATAATTATTGGTTTGTTTGGTTGTTTTAAATTGACTGCTTGACATTAAGGAGTTCTGAATTAATATTTTCCTTAACTTCAGAGCATGGAAGAGCTGGAGAAGAGCAATGAAAATCTTCTGGCCGGTGCCCAAAATGAACTTCGCAAGGAAATGGCAATGTTGCAGAAGAAGATTATGATGGACACTGTAAGTATCAGACTATGAAGTTAGCTAAATGCAAAAATAGAACATTCAATTAAAAGTCATTTGACATTCATTTAATTCAAAGGAATCATATTGATACAACATTTGTTCAGCATTATCTCCTTTTCTTGTGACAGCAACAGCAGGAGATGGCAACTGTTCGCAAGTCTCTTCAGTCCATGTTATTCTGATGGCTCAGTGGAGGAGCAACTTGTACCTAAGTAACACGATACAAGTACAGGCATTAGAAGGATGTTGAGATTTAAATGTTTCAAGGTTCCTATTAAACTCTTTCCTGGATTGTTCTAATCTTGTCTGTTCAGGTTGTAAGAACATATCTTAGTAAACTTCTGTTACTGGGGGGCAGTATGGACCCCAAACCGTTCACTGTCTGTTCAGTTGATTTTTTACAATTTCATATCCACTTCAAATAGTACTGAACTTTAAATAGTTTCACTTTTTTTATACCAAATTGTAACAAGGGGAAGAATTAATGAAACATGCATTACCCAGATTTTACATAATAACTTGAGGCCTTTAGGTACATTGTGCAAATAGAAGCATTTCTAACAAGCTGCAGATTGTCACAGTTTCAATTAGCCTGCTGATATATTAGCTGTTGTAAAAATTCACAGAGTATGACATAGCTCAGACAGAATTGTTTAATGATGTGCATTATGCTAAATTAAATTAATTTTGTTAACTCTTTTGTTAGTCTAGATGATGCACTATCTCTGTATTAGTATGAGATTTATAAACTGCTGTAATTTGTCCAGAAATTTTTTTTTTTTTTGCGTTAAATGATGAGCTTAATGTATCTGCTCAAGTAACAATATTAAACATTATGCATTTTGGGGTCTGCTTTCTGTAGAACCACTGCTAGAAGAAATTTACCTCATTTATTTAGTACAGGCTATTACAAGCCTTTGAGATGGAATATTATTTTTTGCAATTACAAATGACTAGCAATTAAGGGAGACCTGAGTTTTAAGAGTAAAGCATTTATCTTTCATGTAGCTCATTACAGTCAATAAGTATAAAATAAACAATTGGCTTAGTGCACATGCAGTTTGTTTTTACAGAAAACCATTACACCTGAATATCTACTTTTAAGAATTAGCTAGTTGCCAATATATTTAATGCTTTGATTTAATACAACAGTAGATAAAAAAACCATCCACACACCCACACACACCAAATGTGATGTTGTCACAACAACGTGTTTCAAAACCATATTTTTCTTCTCAGCCTACGAGCATTTTGAGTCATTTGATGGTGGTTCTCCAGGACTGGAAACCACATTAGTGATGGCTAACTTGGAGCAAACATGGGAGTTACACTGCTACACTGATGCATGGGGGATACGGGCCTCTCGTGTAACCAGTAACAATGCTGCTCGGTCATTACTGAGTCTCAGCCCTCTAAGGCCAGTGACAGGAGGCTATGAAACAGGGCACAGGTTCTGCTTCAGATCTTCAACAGGACCTTATTTGTTAGCATTACCTCCTGCTTCTGGTTTTATTTGTTAGTATTGAGTCATGGTTCTGGTTTTCTGAGTGATTTCTGCATTAGTCTCCTATTGTCCCCATACCTCAATCATATCCTCAAAATTACTTATACCTGCTATGCCAGGACAGTTTGGACCACTGTGGAGAACTCAGTAATTTCACTCCTAAGATGTTGCCTGTGTCTTTTCATCAGGAGTTAAATTTGCTTACTGTATTCAGCCAAAGTAAAATGGTCATTACCATCTTCTTTCCTATTTGACCATGGCCTGGGTTCAGGCTAAATTAATGTGCAGATGCTGTGTCATTTCCAGCCTCAAACAGCAGTAGTAGGATTCATTCTGAATTTACATTAGTCACTTTAGTTGTAGTCCTTTGGCAGTAACTGTTACAGTTACAGATCCTCAAAATGATCATTATATTCTTCCTAGGCAGGAGGGTGGTGGATGTATTTTATTTCCTCCAGACCAGCAGATAATACACCACTTTAAAAGTTCCTTGAATGCCTCAGGAACTAATTAGCAGGTAGGAAGCTGCACTGGTAGTATTTTTAAAACAAACCATGGCATTCTTTATTGGACAGTTCAGGAAGGACTTCATTAACTCAGAAGCTCAGGTACATATCAGCAACTGGAAGGAGTAATGCACACTTACATTCAACAGCTTTTTACATAAACCATATTCAAGTAGTACCTCTTCAAAGGAGCTTATGCATGGCATTTGTGTGCAAGTAATCAATTTTTCATTCAGCTTTTCTATAATGGCAACAGCCCTCTTGTTAGATATTTGATGTAAACCAGTGGGTCTGTTCTTAAAGGAAGAAAGAAGCTGATATTGGGCCTGAGTTACTGTGTTGGAGAGTTTTACATTATGGTTCAGTTTTGTGCCCTTTTGTTTGGATAAAGTACAGTAGTAGCTACAAGACAGTAGGATCAATTGTAAGGTAAATGAACACAGGGATAGCACAAGGACCAGAGAGGGAAATACAGAAGGTTGGGCTGCAGGGATGGAGCCACAGGCTTTGGAGTTTATCAATGAACTTTGTCCTTCACTTGCATAGACTCACAGATACAAGTTAGGGTGCCTAAAGTCAGTCCTCTCCTTACACAGCTACCTGTAGTCTAGATAAGGATGAAGTACACTGAGACTGACCTCACTGTGACCACAGAACCAGAAACTGGCCTTGAAGGAAAGTGCAAGCTGAAGTTTCATGTGGTAGCAGTAGGTTATGTACTTAGATACTAGAGAATGCATGAATTCTAAAGGCACTCATAACAGTACTTTGAATCAAAGCAAGTTTTCCTGAGCTGTACCTCCTTTATCTACTGATCCAACAGCTTGTTCCTTAGAAGTGCCAGAGGAGACACTGAGTGATTTTTAGGTCATGGCTGCCTCCTTTTACCAGTCTTAATAATGCAGGATTGAATCCATTGGTACATCTGACAACCGCTTCAGAGCAGTTCTAACAAAACTTTAGAAGCTAATGCTACAAGATTAGACATGAAATTCCTCTTTGAATTCTCACTGGCAGCACCTTGGTTTGCATCTACATTCACCAGAAGAGAAGTACAAAATTAAAGCCACCTAACAGGAAATGGCAACATTTTCAAATGTAGTATTTGTGGTCTGAAACACAGGGAAATACATACTGGTTCAAAAGTACAACAGCATCTGCAGAACTTTGTACCTACTAATTCTAACATCTGGTAATGTCTGAAACACAGTCAACTTTCTCATAAAACTCTTTTCTTCAAAAGCTTTATCTGTCTTCCCAAAAACACAGAGGCTGCTTCATTCCCCTAACTGCTTCTTCTCTTGTCCTTGACCTATTTAATCAGTCATTATGGTTTTGAACCTGCTCAGGAGCTTGATGAGATGAAATTCTGAAGACATGTATATGAAGATGAGCGGCAATCTGTAGGCACACACCACTGGCATATCTCAGCATATCAAACAAGGATATGAACTTCAAAAGAACAAAACAGAACAGGTTAAAAAAAATCCATTTTTAAAAATTGTCCCTACTATAAATATGCTGTACTTTAATTAGAATTTATCCAAGTGACAAGCATAACATAAATACATCATTGTAACATAACAGCTACAGAGTGGTCTAGTTTAGAATTAATAAAACCATCACAAAACCCCACCATCCTAACAGCACTAAACACTTAGAAGATCTGTTAAAAACCATTTGTCTGCAGTTCACAGAATGACTTTAAAAATCCACATGGACTAAAGCATAATTTCAGGAGAGATTTATAAATTTACTTTCATTTCTCTGTTCCAAGGAAAGCAAGACAGTCAGCTCCCAAAAACATATTTACTGGGTACCCAGAATTCCCTCTGCAGTGACAGCAGCAATATGAGCAAGTCAGAAATGGCAGAGCAGAATGACAGGGACAATCTCAATCCATTCCTTAAAGCATGGTCCAAACAGAAAATATAAAACACTTACCAATGCTATCCACAAAACAATATATTCATCAATGAAACTGTTGAAGTACTGGTCCAAAAACAGAAGTCCTGGCCCAATAAATGCAGAGTCCTGAAGACAAATTTCACTTTTTGTCATGTGAGCCACCTGTTTGAAAAAAAGAAAAAAAATTAAAGAGTGCATCCCTGCAAGATTAGTGTAACTACCAGCAAACAGGCATCACAGTCTTGCCCAGCAATGTCCTCTTGGAAGCTACATCTATACCCATGCAATTCAGCTATCTGCAGGGGCTCCCCACTCTCTAGTTTTCCAGCACTGTATTCAAACTGTAAGACTATGCAAGTGTATTACTGAAAAAGCATCTGGCTGGATTACTAATGTTGGTAAATTTGTCGTAAGGCAACTTTTAAAAATCCATTGAGGAGTGTTTTATGTACAAAAAAGACAGTCTGAAAAGAGAGAATGGAAACAGAAATGTTTCTTCATTTTAATGATCACAGTAAATTCTTATTTCAGATAATTAAAGGAGAAGCCACAGCACTATTAGTAAGCCTTAAAGAGACCAGAGTTAGGATGTTAACAACAGACAGTAAGAGCATTTCTAGGAGTAAGTTAAACAAAACTGGAAGTCCTAACCAGTCCACTCACAGCAAATACATGTTTTCATCAGTGTCACATATAATCTCTCAGTAGAACCCTGAGTCCAGTTCAGTGTCTTGATCACAATGAATCTGGTAATACTGGAGCAAAGCAAAATGGGAAAACTGTTCCCCCTGATCCAGTAAGTGTTTAGCCAAGAACCAGGTTAGTTTTAGGAGGTTTAGGACTGACTTACCACCAACTTCTGTGAGATTTTGGCATTCACAAGCCCAAATGTCAAGACATACAGGCAAGAATGTTTTTCAAACAGCTGAGTTGTAGACTTTTTATAAATTGTAGTGGCCAGTGTGATAAGCAGTCCAATGTGCAGGGCTGGTGAAAGAACACTTGTTCCCTAAGATATAAAGGCATGGAAAATCTGTTTTACACTTCAGTCACATGATAAAGTCCAAGTTTTATACATATTTCAAATCCCATTAAACAAAACCAGAGTTGCCAAAACTTGTCAAAATCCATTAGTAGTATGTCACTTCTCTTAGTACCCTTTGCAGTACCCTTTGACCACTAATCAATTTTTTAGGAAAATTCACTGCTGGTTCCCATGACAGAAGAAATCCACAAACAGGCAGATGATGAACTTTGCTTTTGTGAGCCATATAACACTCACATGCCTGTCTGCTTAAAAGCTTAAACAAATAGAGCCCTTATGGATCACCTGAAACATAATAAATTATGGGCATAAATTATTCAAACTTCAATTGAATTTTTAGAGCAACTTACTGCTATTGTAGATCCATTCTTTCCAACCCCTCCACCAAAAATGACACGGAAGTAATTGAAAAAAGAAAGTGCTGTTCCACACAGGATGCCAATAACTGCAAAGAACTTCAGCTCTAAGCCCAGCAAAGGGACCTTAGCAGAACACAAAAGAAACGAAACCAAAACAAACAAAGAACAAACAAAGCACAACAAAACAAGAGAAATATTAAAAGTTAAGCACACAACACCTTTTTTAAGGAGTGATTAAAGCAGTCAATCTTACCTACTAAATGTTTTATTTGAATCCTCACTTTCCTAGGAACAAGCTCAGGACAACAGTGTTTAAAATTTGCTTCATTACTAAGAAAATAAGAAGTATCTTTTGTAATGCTTAAACTCCACTACTGAGTACCTAAATTCTGTTCTTGAAATTCAGCTAGATCTTAATCTGCTCCTCCTTAATATATTCTTCAAATACTTTCACCACACAAGCAAAAACATGACAGACTACTGCCATCAATCACCATGATATGGGAGCAGGAAGAGGGATAGTTCCTTCTATTCCACTGGATAAAACAACACTGATCCACAGGAAAAACAAACACCATCTGCCTGCTGTGTGTTTTGGCATATTATTTGTATGCTGTATCTTTGCATATCATGGGACTATAACGAAAAGTCTCCAGATACAAATGTGAATTAAACAGTTACCTTTTGGAATCAATTGCAGTGTCAAGGAAACTTCCAAAGGCAGCAGAAGATTTTAAAAAGAAGTAATAAATGGAAACTGTTTACTACATTTTTTGAATATATAGTTTTTTTGTGATACAGCATAACTGCAACAGATTCTAATAGCGAGGAAAAAGTTAATCATAATTTAAGTTTATTGCACCTACTTTGTTTTCCAACATGAAGACAAGCTTTTTGAAAATAGAAAAAAAGGCTGGGAAAAGGAAACTAAGTTCAGCTAAACATTCCTTAATTGCTGAGTAAACTTTTGAACTAGTTTTCATTTCTATTGGTTATCAATATTACAGAAAAGTAAGTCTCAGCTCTTTGCACTATAACCAATCAGAACTATAAATTTCTGAGTAAAAGCCCTAGAAAGCTGAAGATCTTTTGATACTGTCCAATAAAGTGCATCTTTTAAGATCAGAATAAGAGCCATAGATACAGAAAAGTTTTGGCATAGAAACCAATTCTTTAACTATAAATATCTACATTTACATGGCTGTGACGTAATTCTTAAAAATCAATACAAATATGGATAACTTAACCAAAACCCCCTGGCTTCATCCCACAGTTTCATTAAATTGAAGCATCTAATCCTTAATTTTAAGATAAATTGTTTAACTGAAATGTATGCCTTACAATAAAATATACAAAATATATAAAACCAGAAAGGAACCCATTTGCTAAAGCTTAAGTATGTGTGGAGTACTAGCTCCAGATCAGAAGTTTCTATGTGGCAGATGGGGTCTTTTTTCCTCTGTATAGCTATAAATCTGTGCACAGGAAGTCACACCAACAGATCTAAGTTAACTATGGCATTAAAATAACCTACACTTATACAATACGCTAAAACAACATTACACAACTGGAAGGTGTTGATAGTACTTGCACAGAGCAGCTTCAAATACCACAGGAACTGTGGACACCTGACAAGAAACTCAGCAGGAACTCTGAGCACTTAACAGACTCACCTTATAGTCCCATAATCCTGTTCCTCCATAAGCAGTTATCAAGAGCAGCATTGCTATGGTGATCTGAACTTCAGTTACATCAATTCTGGGAAAGAGAAAAAAAAAGAGATTTAGTTCAAGGACTTTTTGCTCTAAGTGTAAAGCGTGTGTGGAGGGAGGGGGAAATAAAACCCCCAGTAACTACTTCAAATTATATAAATATATACAGAATATTACTTTCCTTGACTGAGAAAACTACACTATATGAGGACACACATCTCTGGCTAAGATTTAAAATGAAAGCTATCGTCCTTTTTTTGAAGCAAGCTAGATATAATTTTGAAAGGGGGACACTTTAATGAATACACCGTTAACTACTGGAGAATTCTGTACAAATTTACAGACTTGTTGATGTGTAAGTGTCAAATCAAGGTTTAAGGTAAGCTCATAGTAAAAGCAATCAAACATTTCCATTAAAAGCACAGCAAATAAAAGCAGACACTATAACGAGCAGGCTGGGAAAGAAGGGATTTCTTTAAGCTTCATATCATGAAAACTTGACAGATATAGCCTGGAAAACAAGGGAGGACTGAGTTAGTGGATAGGTAAGCATTTGCCATATTTCTGAGAACATGTAATTGCTATCTTACTTTCCTCCATAAAAGCTGTTTTAGGAAATGTGACCTTGTATGCTCTATGAAGTCCAGACTCCATATTTCACCTTTTTTTGTTCTAAGACAAGACAGACATATAAAGATAAAATCTTTAGTTTTGTATTTATTTGATGAAAGCTCACATGAAGCCAAGGCTCAAGAAAAAAAAACAGTACTTTTAAAGCTTTAACATAAATAATTAAAATAATGACCAAAAAAAAGTGCATATCAAAGGTACCTTTTATGGTACCAAAAGTTTTGAGACAGTTATCTTCATACTAAAGTTACCAGCAAACACTGATAATGAATGTTCAAGATTGCCTTTAGCAGTTGGAATAAATTTGCTCTTTGGAGGTATTTATGGCCAATGTGTATTGCTACTTACTTAGCACATGACCTCTCTGCACAGGAAGCAGTGGGTGTTTAGAAGATAACAATCATCTTTTAGGTAATGGAAAACATTTATCTGAACTTGATAATCTCAGTTAAAACTCTCTTCTTTCATCAGAAAGACGGTGATAAAATATGCCAAATTTCATCACAATCTTGTGACTCTTAGAGATTCCAGAGTTTAAACTACGGTTAGATGACAAGCTGAGGTGCTTTAAAGCCAAGAGCATGGGGAGTCCTCCTCTCCCAAAGGTGTTGTATTCCCTCAGTTTATTTGCTGCAGTGCTCACTGGACTGTCAGGTGAACTAGTCCAGCCTGCCAGTGCAGTGTAGCCTTTTCACCTTCTGCCCATTTCATGAAGTGGCTTGAGGTCCAGTGACAGAGTGTCACAGGACAGGGGGCTGGGAGTGGGCTCTTCCTTCTCTGCCAGGGATGAAGTGTTACATCCACCCTGCCATTGCTGAACTTGCTGCTTACCTTATGCAAAAGCACCATGTGCAAGTGTTCAGAGGTTGCACTCTGTACTATTAACACCACTATTTCTAATCTGCATTTCCTTTGTTGCTGCTGGTGAGGGGAGGAGGCTCAAACTTGAAGTTGTGCCAAAATTTAATACTTAATTTCAGAGTGGCTTACACTGTGGGTGGCAATAGAACCCAAATCAGAGCCCAAAGACTTTACTCAGACACCTGACAGTGTCACATTATTCAGCTCTCTGATCCTTCCTGGCCATCACCACTGGGAATCTCATTTGTGATTTATTTCTAAAATTTAGTGCTTCTAAGTGAGAAATAGAATCAATGAAAACTTCCATCCATCTTATTATGTACCATCATATTTAGAGCACTACACTAATGCCTTCTTAACACCTCTGTGTTTAAGAGAAACAAAACTGGGAGCCTTGAAAAAAAAAAGTGACCTGTTTTCACTGGACAGAAATAAGTTATCTCATGGAAAAGTTGTGTCTGTTTAACTTTGAACAGTAACCATGAAACCCCAGGCCATTCTGGGCTGTTTGTACACATCATTATGTTGAAGTAGAAGTCACCAAGTTTTTAACAAAATCTTTATGTGGTAAAGACTTCACTGCCTTCCCCATGTGGCGAAATAATTCTCATGCTTTTTGCAAGAATAAAAGGTACAGAAAAGCAGTCATGTCTGCAGAAGGCCAGAGCTCATGGCCTAGTCCACCTCCCTTCAGAGCAGCTTCCTGTCCTGGACAGAAGGTATCCTATTTCAACCATCACTGTGAAGCCCCTATTTTTGTTTACAGCACAAGATGTCCTTTAAAAACAATAGGATGTGTAGGCAGGCAGAAGAATTACAGTGGTAGATGTAATAATGTGGTAAAATGCATTACCAGCAAACCAAAAAGAGCTCTTATCAATATGACAGAGACAGCTGCATTTGATGCAATGTGCAGGGATAGCTGGTCACCAGCCTGTGTGCCTGCTGATTGGCTAAGGCACCTCTTGCAGAGCAGAGCTAAGCAGGACTATGTACAGGTGATTTAGCAAGTGACTGGCATTAGCAGGACACCCTTCATGTATCCCTTATTTTCAGTTCTGCTGCCACAGAAGTCTCAGACTTTTCCTCTTTTCAGAAATAATTACATGAAAGCAAAGCTCATTCCTTAAAACCAGCAAAAGGCCATGGTCAGGCCCTACCCCAAGTATAGGAGGGTGCAGCAATCCCTGCATTATTAGCAGTTAAACTGAAATTATTATCTTCTACATTAATGTCATGACTTCTCCTCCTATGCTGGAGTGAAACAGATAACATTTCTATGAAGTCATGAACAGCATCACAGCAGTCTCTAGAACTGACCAAACACAAAACCTAAAGGATATCAAAGCCAGTGTGAGCCAGATTTTAAAAAGGCTCTCACATAGATGTAGGGTAATTCTTCAAGCATTGCCACAGATCCGTGGAACTCCTTGAGGATGCTATGAGAAAGAGTTCATTCCAAGGAAGACTGAAAATGCCTATGAAAGGGAAACCCATTAGCAGGAGAATTTCTCCAAAATGCATGTGGTTTAGAGTTCCCTGGGGCTGAAACTGTTCTAGCTGGGAGATTACAAAGGGAGGTACCCAAATGCTTGCTCTGTCCCTACTCCTACACAGGGCACTTGTCTGCAATGTAAACAAGACCTCTGGCCTGAGCCTGCACAGTGCTTGTATGGGTTCTGGCAACAAATCTGCAGAAAAAAGAGCCAAATGCATGCAAACAAAGCATATGGAGCTAAAATCAGCTGTTAAAAGAACAGCAGAGTTCAGTATTATACAGAGATTCAACTTCTTGTCAGGTAAAACACAAGTCTGCTGGATTGGAAGGGAGATGAGAAAGAAGATAAGAAAAAGAGAAAGCAGGGAATAAAGTAGGAAGAAACTGAAATCAAGGAGCTAGCAGTCTCAGACATTAAGCCAGATGTAGTTCTAATGATACCTACTTACTTTCCAAACCTTAGTATGCCTGATACGTATGTCTGCCAGTGAGCAGAATAGAACATGAACAGTCCCACAAAACAACAGAAAAACAACCAGTCAGGATTTGATCCTAGTCGGATCGCTATGCAGGATCCAAGGACAACAAATACTGAAAAGCAGAAATGAATATGTTAATCATATATCCTCTTTGCTTGAAGTTAAGAGAAATTAATTATATAAATAAATAAAAATACAAGACATTTTACATCATTCTAACAAAGTAATGCTATGACTGATAAATTACTGAGTAGCTGACCCTCAGGGGCAGTCCTGGTAGGAGAAACCAAAACACAGCACTCCTTTTCTGCCAAGGCAGGGCCCTGCCCTCTGGCCTACAGTGGTTGTTCTCCCTCCTCCTGGCCTTGCCATCTCGTGTTCTTTGCAACACCAACAACTTCAGCTGAAGGGCCAAGCTCAGGGAGACTGGCAGCTGCACTTCTCTGGGAAGTGACACATAAAGAAGCCACCAATTCCCACAGCAACTGTCTCAGCCATTAAGCTTTATGGAACTACAGGCACTGGCACCAACAGCAGCTCAGTTATGGAAAGTGAAACTCAGCAAGGCTTGCTTTTTAAGGACTCCCAACTTTTTTAAAACTACTTCTTCTAAGGAGTATAAATCACCCTTCTCGTAAGTGCCAGGCTGGATGCCCTATTACCAAACTGATATTTTGGCACCTTACTCCTAAAGGGGAGTATGTGAAGATGCAGTTAGGTAAGAGCAGAACATATCTTACCCAACATCAGCCAAAGAACTTCTAAAATACCCCCTGTTACTGGCCAGGGATGCAAAGGTCAGGAGATGGAGAAGTTATCCTAAAAAACCCTGTTCTGAGCAGGGGTTTGGACTAGATGATCTCCAGAGGTCCTTTTCAACTTCAACAATTCTGTGATTAAATCAGCTGCTCCTGAAAACAGGCAACTTTTGTAAACTAGGATGTGTGACAGTAAATGGAGGTTACCTGTGGAAATAGAGTCACAACCATGATCAAAGAGTTCTCCAAGGGGAGAACTACTGTTTGTTCTTCTGGCTTGCTTCCCATCAATGGCATCCAGAGACTGGTAGATAAAAAGTCCTACTGCACCCAGGAGGTAGGCCCAAAAAGGTGCCTGAAAGAGATTCACATAAAAAGTCACCAGGTTGTTCCCAATTTCTTAGGGAATAATCTGTTTCATTGAAGGTAAAATACCATTCACCACAAAACTGTACAATATTGTGCTATTTCTTACTTAATGGACAAACCAAACATCTTGCACTAATATCTATATGCATTGTAGTAACTACTGTAATGAACTACTTCAGATACACCAGTCCTTCTATTATTTAAACAAAAACAAACCCAAAACTTTGGCCCCTCTTCTGCATCAACTGACCTTCTTTTCTACCTTAAATCCACAGTGTTTCTGTGATTAGTTGCATTCTTTGTGCTGGAAAATGTTATAAAAATCATCTTTAAAAAAGAAAGTAGTAGCAATGCACTTACTAAAGCTTTCAGCAGTTTGTGTCACAGACATGTAGATGATTTCCTCATATTTACAACATACAGATATAAAAACACCAAGTTTTTTACTAAATAAAGATTTCAGCCTTTAGGGAAAGATATTTTTTCCAACACACAAAAGTTGACTACCTAGGCATTTTTGACAGGGCATAAAAAAAAAGGAATTCACTAAATTGAAGGAGAAACTATCTACTTAATATACATCATTTTCAAATCAAGCTGTTAAATTAAGACCACTCTTAGGTTCAAAGGAACTGTTCTGCAGTCATTCCTTTGAAAAGCACTATTTTCATATGCACAGTCAGTCTGGCTTCATCTAGGAATTAGGTTTTGTTTAAAATTATTTCAAACCCCTCTGGAACGAAGCACAGGCAACATTTTTACTTCATGTAGTTTCCAGTACTTCCCTTAGCATTCAGGAGTACTGTTAACAAAAATGAAGTCAGGTAAAAATGCTGGCAATGCAACTTGCAGATTAAACAAGCAAACACCCACAGGCAGGCACAGAGCTGAATCCTTTTCCATTCCCTGCTTAGGGACAGCTGCTGTGGTGCTGCTGCACCTCTGCAACTCCTCTCCTGCAGCACAGATTGACCAACATTTGCCCGTGTATTTCCTAAGACCAGTAAAGGCTATTAAGCAGATTAGACAGCAGATCAGATCTCAGTGTGCTGAGATTTGTCCACACTCAACTAAACCCAGTGTGACTACTGGGGAAGAAGGGAAAATGGCAGCAGTAAGAATGCAGATAAGGTGCAGCTGCTCCTCTAGACATTCTGATGTCTCATCACCATTTTATTCATTGTCTTGAGCTAGAAAAAAAGTTATGCCTCCAGTTAGACTGGTCACAAAACACACTTAGCAGCCACATGCTTAAGGAAAGTGCAGCTCTGAATAGCATTTTTGCTTTTATTTAAGAATTTCTCATGTATTTCAGGCTGGCTGATACACTGTTATCAAAGTCAACTGGTTGCTGCTTCACCCAGCTTTGAAGGAAAAGACAGCCAAAACATCAGGAATTCACTTTAGGTGCAAGCTCTGGATTTGTATGCAAATGAAAATCTAGAACACTTTAAACATTCTTCAAAACTGGCAAGGCTGTCTCCTCCCTTAATCCAAGGAAACCAAGAAAAATTGTTATCACAGATCATGTAGGAAGCCTTAAGCAGGTGAAAGAAGATGAGGAAATATTATTATTCCAATGGACATTGCAAAGATCACACTTTAGAAATCCAGGTCAAGCGAGGACAGCAATATAAGTTTGATGCTTAGTGACGGAATTAGTTGAGTTTCTTAGGTTTATTCTCCCTTTTAGTTTAATTAATTAAACAAAGGAATCTTGTCTTGTCTTGGGGGGTGTGGTTAAACCAGGGAGGAAAGTTTTAGCCTCACCTAAAACCTTTTGAAAAAGTTTCACTCCTCTAATGAAGGGGAAAGGATAGAGCCTGTGGAGGACAGGAGGTGCCTGTAGCTACCCCAGGGCTGAGGATCACCAGAAGCCCCAGAGAGGCACAGAGAACTCAAGGGTCTCTCATGGCACGAGGTCACTTGGTCTCACACAGTGCAGGGGTCTGCAGCTACCTCCACTTGCTCTGCATCCTTCAAAAATAGAGGGCTGTCAGTCATTGCTCAGGTACTTCAGAACATAAAAGCACAGTCAGGACTTTGTTGAAGCTGAGATAATTTTAGCTGTGATATAATCCACATAATAAAGTGACCACAGTACATACACTGGCTTTCAGACTAACTTTGTTACATGGAGAATAACAGAGAATCTCAAACACAGCAGCTCCAGACCAATGAGCAGAAAGGCCATGAGAAATCACTGGTTGCACTGCTGTCTTTTAAAGGAGTGTTTGAAAGACACAGCCAATTTTATCAGCAGTATTTCTGTGAAGTGCCACAAAGGTCATCTGCAGTGTGAGGTGTCCTTATGGTGACAAACTTCCATTAATTATGAAAAGACAGCTTGAGATCTACCTTTAGCTTCTTGCAAAGCAAGCATAACACAATATATGCAAAAATAAACAAATACATCAGCTTTAACTCAAACTTCTCCTACTAGGGCTTTTTGACAAAACAGTAGCTTTGTCCAGTTGCAAGTTATGGTACAGCTATGATCATTCAGGCTGATCCAAGTCTGTTTGCATTAGCTCCTACTGGGACAAATCAAAGCAAGAGTCCCTCAAGCTCTCTGTCTGCCCCTTGCTGATCTGGACAAAGGGTGAGCATTTTCATCTGTTTCCCAGTGAGGATCATCTGTATCCAGTAGCACCTGTAGCAGATGTATCAGGATCCCCCACAGTTAAAAAGAAAGGAAAAATAATTCTTACTTATGTTAGTAAGAACAGCATATGTCAGAAAGCTTAGAAACACTATCTGGAGCATTTCATCCCTAGCAAATCTAAACCAGAGTGGTAAGAACCAAAATTCACTTGTGATCAACTATCATTTAGCAGCTCTAATGTTTTCACTGGTAAAACACAGTTTTCCAAATCTCCAAAGATTCCTAATAACCATGGATTTTCTCTGCTATCCACCCTCCCAATACAGCTCCTGCTGATGTCTCCTTTGCCTTCTCTCCATACAGGGATGTCCCCTGATGGCTTCCCACACTGGACCCAAGTAGTTTTCAAATTAGAGAAGTGGGAGCATCTGAGAATGCTGACATGGCTAAGCAGAAAGGTCAGGAGGCTCCCAATAATCATCAGCTTTTCACTGATGAGGTGTTTATTACCTCTGCCTAAAGTTATATCCTGCCCAAGCAAATGTATTATTTGGCCAGACCTAGGAGCTATTCTCACAGAACTAGAAGAGAACAGAAACCTGAGGGGGAGGAGGCAGGCAGGGAGAGGGGGATGCTCAAAGGGGTGTCTGAAAATACTACAACCCCAGAATTCTGTCACACACAGATTCTATACAGTAGAATTGGTCATCTGTTAACACAGAGCATGTCAAAATAAAGCCATGTACAAGAAGTGTTTGATAGAGATGTGTGACATGCCTCTCCTTCAGGAAAAAATGGGGGTAGAACAGCAGGCATTTTTCTACTCCCATGATTAAACCCCACAAAAGAGCAGGGGCATCTGCAAAAGACTGCAAGTGTCAGGGAAACCTCTTAGAAATAGTTTCAAGCACAGCTCTCAAATCCAGAGAATTCAACAGGCCAAGCTTGTGCAGTATTTAAAGATTCAGTTCCTTAATTACTCATCACGTTTAGCCATAATCTCACTTCCTCAATCCACGCCTAAGAGTGTTGCCCTAGTTTACATGGCACCTCTCTGGACCAGAGCCAGAACAGAGGGAGACATTCTGACTGGACTTCCCCTAAACATGGATCATTTCCCACGCTTCTGTTCAGCACAAACCACTGTGCAATTGCACTGACAGCAAGAAGAGAGAAGGGGCTGTTCAAACCTGAGCTACAGCAGGGAAGGCAGCATGGATGAAAAAAATAATAACCAAATAATTATTTGTACCAAACTCCAAGTGCATTTCATGCATACCAAGGAGACTCTGCATTCCTTTAACATCCTTGTCTCTCCAACAAGCCCTGTCTGAGAGCTCTCATCCTTCTGTGTCAGGATTCCTGCCCTCCTTACTTCATGCCAAATAACCTCCTTCTCCCATTCACAACTGACCTGTTCCCCTCTTGTGGGTTTTGGCTGAATTTCCCACTCCACTCAGTGCTTCACATTTATTTGCCAAGTCAGGTAATGCTTTTTCCTCCATGCTCTCCTCCCCTGCCCCCCACACACATGCCCTGCTCACACCAGCTGCTCCAGTTTAACTTCTTTTCTACCTCTCTACTCTCTCTCCCACAAAGCTCAGCTGTGTCCCTGCTGTTTACATAATATCATACCTGTCAATATCTTCCTCTCATTCTGCTCTCTGGCAGGCCTCTTTCATTTTAAAGGTGGGTCAGTTCTTTGTTTGGGTTTGCTGTTGTTTTTTTTTTTTTTTTTTTTTTAAGTTTTTTTGAAAGAGAGAGAGGCAGAGACAGCATCTCACCAGTGTTCCTCTCCCACCAAACAGCTGATAGCAGAGCCAGGTAAAGGCACTCAGACCCTTCCCTGCTCTTTGGTTTCCCTAGATATAAGGCTTTCTAAACAGCACATTTCAGCAAGGTATGACACCCTTTTATAAACTCACTGCACCATTTCCTGAACAATCCTACAGAGCCAGCCACCACAAGGATCCCTTCCTTCCCTTAGCTCCCTGCAGGAGAACCCTTGGGCCCCTGCCCCCTTTTCCTATCACTGCCCAAAAAGCAAATCCATAATCCATCCTTTTCTCTTCCTGTCTTCCGCTGTTCCCAGCTCTTTGCTTAGATCATGCTGAAAGTGCTTCAAGAATTATTTTCAAATAGTTATAATTCAATACAATCTAATAATTACAGCATGTACTTCTGTCTGAAATTCTAGTTTCTGAAACCATTCTACAATTACATGACTTTATAAAGAGGGCAGATTTACACTAAATATAAGAAAGATTTTTTTTTTTATGATGAGGGCCATGAAACATTGGCACAGGTTGCCCAGAGAGGTGTTGGATGCCCCATTCCTGGAAACATTCAAGGTCAGAATGGACAGGACTCTGAGCAACCCAATCTAGCTGAAGATGTCCCTGCTGCTGGCAGAGAGGCTGGACAGAGGCTGGACCTTTAAAGGTCTCTTCCACCCAGCTATTCTTTGATTTTAGAGCGACCTGTGGCTGATCTTGAAGGATTACCAAAGCTAGACTCCTCCACGGGCAATCATGAAAACAGGATCAAAGTTTCCTTTCTCCTTTTTAAGAATGTTATGATGTTTAGTCAGTTTTCTTCCTGGTTTTCTCCAGAAAGGGGAAGGATATGCAAGATTCCCCTGCAAAGCCTTATGAATTGACGAGCTGCTTCAGAGTGGTCTGCTAGCAGTAGAGCAAAACAATTCACTGTCTTATGGTGGGGATGAAATAGAAATCCTCACCTAAAAACTGCTCCTTTTGCACTCTAATGCACCAGATACACATTGTTCTTACTTAATGTCAGCAAGAGTTTTCATTCCTAAATATTTCCCAATGAGTGTCAATAAAAAAAAAAAAAAAAGAAAGAAAAAAACAGGAACACAACCCAGGCTGCAGACACAGTGAAAACAATATTTTAGCACTCCACAGAACATGAAATGTGCAGGTGGTGTCCTCTCCACCACCACACCTGGATACTGTTTTTATAGATTGCTGTCCTAAATTACAGAGATTAGGAAAATAAAAATGTGCACCTGAATCATGGTTACAATAATGCCTGAAGAGTGCACCTTCTCATTTAGCTGTGAATAAGAAAGTTTATGTTGAAACATGCACTTAAAGGAGACAGTGATACAAAAGTCATGTTCCTCCTAGGCAAGGAAACGTTATTGAAGCAGACAATATTTTCTAATTCCAAAACATACTGTGCCAGTCAGTAACAAACAGGTTTTCAGTAGCTGCTGATACTGATGAAGATAAAAAGGACAATGTATAGAAAAATAACAGCTCCATGTTAGGAGAACAAGAGAGCATTTTGTGGTTTGAGACATTAATTTTATTGGGGAAGGGAAATGATGGAAATAACTGCAATAGGACAAAATGGAAGCGGAAAGTACAAACAGGAATTAGAACAACTAATTCAGCAGGCAAAATCACAAGGTGGAAAGTGTCTGTGGGGAAACAGATCTGTGACCTGCTTTCTAGTAAGTAACTCAAACAGAATCCCTTGCAGAGAAACTGCTAAGCCACAGTCTTCTGGCAGCTGCAAAGGTCTATATATACAGGTATATATATATACACTGGAGAAAGATCTCCTTTCTAAGCATGTGTTAGCAGCTGCTCTCTGAGGGATTTCAACTACCAGCCTTGTTTTGGATGGTTTGTACAAACATCAAGACTTTTGTGTTTTCAATAAATGCTTAACCAAAATGCCCATTTAAGATTGGCTAAGGAATAGGGAATAACCACATTAACCAACTCAAAAGAAATCCCCTACACCAAAACCCAAAAGTTCTTGTTACTTTATCCAAGTCTTCTATTCAGTGCTCCTACCTGTGAGACTATAACAATGTCATAAACAATGGGTGTTTGTCCACCTTGTCCACCTGGATGTTTGTCCAGGTGATCAAGCCACATACATGATGGAAAGAGGTGCTGTTGAAGTGCACTAGGGTATTAGTTCAGTCTGTGATTTCAAGCATCTTTAACATAATTGTCAGCTCCACCTATCCCTTCCAGCCAACACATCCCAGTCAAAACTACAGAGCAGGTATTACAACAGTGCATGCAGCACCTGCCAGTGTTGCAACAGCTTTAGCTTTTTCAAAAAGCCATCCAGAAACATGATCTCAACTTAGGCAGAAGACAAGCTGAGTCATTAAACAAGCTGGAGGGAGAATGATGCTTCTAAGTGATGCAGCAAGAGAAAAATCAGGGCTGTTCTCACAGAGCAGAGGCAACAAACAAAACAACAGGATCCACACTGCTTGTTTATAAAGGATATACTGATATCTGAACACAAATGTGTAGTCCAAACTATAGCTTCTTATAAAATCCAGCTAGTAACAGAAAAGTTCCTAAAATCCAACCTAAGTTTTCCTGGAAGGAATAGTTCCCTGGATATCAGCAACACAACTTTTTTCTTTTTGTACAAGAGTCCTCAAAGGAAAAATAACTTAAGTAAAATTTACTTTCTGCTTTTAGTTTTGAACAGCAAAGAGAAAAAGCTAAAATGAGCATTCATTCAGACAGCTGGCACAACTGATATTCTCATCACAATACTAAGCTAAAGTAGTATTAGTAGCAGTACACAACCATTTTAATTCTGAAAGTGGGACTAGAAGACCATCTGTAGTTTCCAACCATTCACTGTCATCTCCGTCTTCTCTTTTACTGCCTGGGTGCCTCTACAGGGTGATGTGTATCAGGGGAGTGGTTAGGGTACCCTGAGACCAAACCAAAGCTAATTTCGATCTGGATAAGTTTCCTGATATGTCTGCCACAAACATCTCTGCTAACACAGATGGCACAGTAACTAGAGAAAAAGAAATGTTCTTCTGACAAGAATACTCACCAGGGTAAAGCTATGGTATTAAAAAAGTCCCAACCAACCACCAACCTCTGTTGTTAGAATTTAACCCCATCAGAACACAAGATAAACAACGGCAACAAGGTATTTTAACCAAGTAATTGGGTAATACCGAGTATTTGGGTATTTTACTCAAGGTATTTTACCCACATAAAGCAATTTCCCCCAGCTATTTTCTACTCTAACTACCAGTAAGACTCTGCAGTGGGAAACTTGCAACAGGCTGGGAAGCTCTGATGGAGCTCCTGAAATTGACTGAGAAACTGTAGGCACTGCAGGTCAAGTGAGAGTAGCACCTGCCCACGACAACAAGCCTGTTTTCCCTCCAGAAGTAAAAGCAATTAAATGTTTCCCACGCAAGGAGGGATACATTTGAGCAGCGGTCAGCAAATTCATCTGCTCCCCAGCCCAGCCGCAGCTCTGATACCCAAGCACCATCAGCCGTGTCTCGTGGTCCAGCCCTGCCCTGCTCCTGAGCACATCCCGCACCTCCGTCATGACCAGCCGCTGTTTCTACACCCACGGCCCCTGTGTGACAAGGGGGGGACATTCCCTTCCCAGCCATGGAATGCAAGATGGGCTGTGTGGGAGGCGGGGGTCCCTGTCCCAGGTGAGCCCGGCCGTGCCCTCCGCCCCACAGCGCGCAGTGCAGGCCAAGCGCCCGCCGCACCAAAGCCGCGGCCCCACGGGGCCCTCTAGGCGGGGACCCTCGTCCTTCCACGAGATCCCTACAGCGTTTTGCCATTCCAACTTTAACACCCATCTCAGGCTTGACCCCTGCTGCCCCACAGGGCGAGCCGCTCCGCTGATTGCTCAAGAAAGCCCCGCAGCCCTGCCTGAACCTCCCTGCCGAGGGACGGGCCACGCGTGTCGCTGCGGTGGAGCTGAAGTGCCAGGGCACCGCACCCGCGCCGGGCACGGCCCCCGGCTCCGGGCACCGCCGGGAGGCACCAGCCAGGCCGGGCCGAGCCGAGCCGAGCTGCGGCCCCCGCGCCCGGCTGCAGCCGCGTCGGGCGGTACCTGCTCCGTGGCGCTGGGGCAGCAGGCGATGAGCGGCAGCGCCGTCAGGCAGTTCAGCAAGAGGCCGCCCAAGGTGATGGCGTTGGGCGCCAGACCCCGCGGGACCTGCTCCACCAGCCAGCCCCAGTAGGGCTGCAGCCACGGCTCCAGAAGCGAGCGCCCGGCCGAGCTGTAGCGGTGCTGCTCCAGGCGCTTCAGCTGCGCCGGGCTGAGGGGCGCGGGTAGCGCCCAGGACACGGCCATGCCCACGCCAGCGGGACGCATGGCACAGGGGTCAAGGAGCCGCCGCCGCCGCTCGGGGCGGGGCTGAGCAGAGCCGGGGGCAGCGGCGGAAGAAGCCGACGCCCAACAGCGCCTTGGCCGGAGGGGAACGGCCGCCCCCGCCTCGGCCAACGCGCGGCGAACGCCCTCGCCCCCGGCTCGGCTTTGGCTCCTTGGCCCCGAACGCGCGGCGCTCTCACGGTCCCGGCCCCGGAGCGGGCACGGCTCCTCCGGCTCCGCCGCGCCGTGCGGGGCTGGGGATGCCCGGGCGGGGGAAGCCCAGGGAAGCCCCTGCCCGCGGGGGAAGCGGGTGCGGCCGGCAGGGCCCGTCCCGCCGCCTCCGCAGGCCGCGGGCGGTCAGGGCCGGGGCTGTCCCCGGGGACAGGCGGCCCTGCGCGCACCTCTCATCCCGGCGGGGTGAACGAGTGCCGCTCCCACCCGTGATTTCGGCTCACTTCCCTTTCACAAGTTTTATCATGCAGAGGGGCTGCACGCAGCAGGTGGCCAGAAGGATTTTTGCCGGAGCAGAGCATAAAGGGTTTGAGCAGCAGGTGACATCGCTGCTGCCCACAGGACAGTGCCTGCGGGGACAGTGGCCCCACGGCATCACCCAAGGATCCCTCCCCATTGCCCAGGGATTCTGGTGTTAACGTGTTATGGAGCAACTGCACACGGTGTTACACAGGGCTTTCTTCACATCCTTGACTTGCTTTGAGAGGGTGCTTCCAAACAAATGTGCCTTTTGAGAAATTGTGGCGCATCAAATCATTTAAATTGGTCATGTGAAGGATTTTAGATCCCTGAATCGCCGGGAGGTTGTGTGGTTTCTGAGTGAGGTCAAGGAAAAGCTGTGTGGCTGAAGTAGAAAGTGAAAAATACAACATGCAATGGCATCTTCTTGGTCTTAGAAATTCTCTTTTTTTAAGTTGCTCCACTGTGAGCCAGAGGGTGCAGCTTTCTGTCCAGACACTGCAGTTTCCTGGACAGAGCTGCTTCCTGTTATTCAAAGGGAGCTGATTCACTTCAACTGATAAAGTTATAATGTGTTTGAGTAGGTTTCTCTATTGCAAAAGTCAGGAATGCTTGGCACATGTTAAGTGGTGATTTCCAAATCCTACTGTGTGCTATGGGCATTCCAAGTGCTATGTCATTCATCAGCTGATTTAATTTACAGATCATTAATAACAGTATGATGCAGTAATTGTCTTTAGAAACCAAAGCAGAGGGGATAGGAGCTGTTAGCAAAGGAGAATATGTAGGCTGGATTTACATATAAATAGTAAAGAAAGGTTCAGTTACAGCCAACTGGAGAATAGCAAAAGGGAAATCTGACATCGTCACAACCAGTCAGATCCCCAGTCCACTGGAATCACTACATTTGGGAGAAGGTAAAACTGTTTCATTTAATATCCTGTGCATCAGTGTGGTCAATGAGCATAATAGAACTGGTATTTAGGGAGAGATTGCTCTTTGGATAGCTGAAGGAAAAGAGAAACTGGGGAAAGAAGTTGCATAAAAAGCAAGTGCCACATTAGAGGTAGAAACAGATTCCCTACTGAATTTATCACTGGGCTTGGGGAGCTGTTTGCTTTAATTTCAAAAGCATTCCTCAACAAAGCATAGAATAGGGGAACACAGAATTTTAAGTCCAGTGTGTTTAGTCTTCTAGTGCTTCCTCAGCATTCAAGATACTGTTTTGCTACCAAAGCAGCAGCTTTACCTGTCAGTCAGGAAAGCAGGACATGAAAGTCAAGTGACAGTAAGTACACTGTGCTTAAAATAGAATGCCTTTTGCTCCAGAATCTTAAAATGCAACAAAAGACTTTCACTAAGTGAGAGTCCCTTCACAATGCTCTGTAAAATGTACTAATATTACACTTTTCCCCCCTAAAAGGAAGTTCAGGAAGTTTAAAATTATTCTTATAAAAGGAATACTTTAAAAATTCTGACTCTTCATAAAGACCTTATTAACAGTATATCCTAATTTAAATAATCTTTTAAAGATTACTTGTCTCTTTTTCATTCCTCTCCTTTGTGTTTGTGAGATTTTTTTTCAGTAAAGGAAAAGTGTGCTGGCAGTAGCTGTGTTCTTTTAATGCACATGGGTAACTGCAGTGCCTGTATCAAGATCCACATATACCAGTTTGAGAATGGAGCTGTATTTATATACCAAATAACCTTCCATTGGCAGAGAAAGCAAATAGGAGCCAAGAGAAGACCAGATATTTTCTTCTGGCTTCATTAAAAATAAACTAAAAATAAACTAAAATATTTTAGATTAACTTTGATTCATCTTCGTGTGTCTGTCTATGTGTGTTTACATGTATTTGTGTATTTGCTGCCCTCTGATGTCTTTCAGGTTTGCTAATTACCTGGAAATCCCTGTAGCTTTGGAGAAGTTTCTTTGGAGTATTATTCACATCTACAGCATGATATTCTGTTGCTTCTCCTGTAGTGGCTGTTTGGTACTTCTTTGTTTTCCTATAGCTGATATTAATTGCTGGTTTCATTAACATTGTCCTAACTCTTTGGGTTTGGTCACTACTACATCCACCAAACATGATTCCTGGAGAATCCTATAGGGCAAATTGTCATAAACCAAAACTTCTCTTTCTATTATTCTCCCAATAAGGTTCTGCAGCCTGTTTTAAATCTCTAGAAATCCCTGTTCAGTCCCACACCATCCAATAATTTCTCTGAAATTCAGTTAATTCTTGATTCAGAGTGGTGGCTGCTCGGTGTAGTCTGGATTTAGAGCAGGTTAATGCCCCCTCCTCTCATCCCCAGCCCGAGGGGGTGCAGGGGGAGGAATTGAGGGCAGCTGAGTGCAACGCTTACTGTTCACACAGGGAAAAGGAGCTTAGGTCAGCTTGTTGTTTAACAACGCTGGCATCTGGGAGAAATTAGACTGGCTAATTCCATCCACAGAGAGCCGGCAGAAGCTGAGGTTATGCTGGGCTTCCAGGCTGTTATGTGTGGGATATTAAGACTGAGGAGGCAGATAAATGTAACCTTGAAGCTGTAAATGTTATGTATACAAAGTGCAGGTTGCTGTGTGCTTCATTTTTGGGCTTACTGACAAGCAGAAACTCACAAAAACTGTAGCTTTTGGTGCTGACTATAACAGACTGATACTGCTTTAAATGTGGGCCACGTACTTAAATGCTTAAATCTGTATGGCATTTAATCAAACTGACCTTCTCCTGCAGCTTTCTGTGCTTCAAAATACATGAAGGGAATCTCAATTCACTGGTGAGATACAGAATAAACAGAAATTATTAATCCTGTATGAAATTCTTTCCCTAGTATATGTGTTGCTTTCTTTGTTGTATTGGTGTGAATGAATGTGTGGGAGAGGATTGATTTTGGCAGGAGCAGGGTGAAATGCACCTGGGGTGTGGAGGGGTGTCCAGGATCACTGGGAATGCAGAATTGCTTCCCTGCACAGATAGCACTACAAAAGAAATCACTAAGATAAAAAGTGAGAAAAAAGTATCTGTCTGTCTATCTATCTATCTGAGTCAGATTTACAGAACAATGTGGGAAAAGGCACTCAGATCCCCAAAGCAAAAGAAGTGGGAGCACAGCTGTGAAAACACTGCTTCAGGTGTGGCGGTTCAGAGTAGCACATTCTTTTTTTATTGCATAATTACTGACTGCTGAGTGTTTGAAAATGCGCTGACATCAAATAAACATCTTGTGATGTACCACTGGTCTAAGTAGGCCTTTATCTTTATAAACCCTAATTGGAGATCAGTCGTTAGCCAGTGAGCACATAACCTGCCCTGTTTGTACAGCCAGAGTGAGAATTGGTAAATAAATGTCAGGGCAATAAGGAACTGACAGCCTGGCCAAGATATTTGTGACCTTGTGTCTCTCATGTTTCAGGGTTTGCTGGAGACTCAGGGACAATCAGCCCCTCTCCTAAAGAACTTGGATTTTAATGATGCTGGAGTTGGAGAAGAAATGTAGCTGTTCTACCTGTGGTGGTTTGATCAGGAAGGAGTAGGAATTCTGGGAAGCTGTGGTCAAACCAATGAAAGTTTTAAGTTTGAGACTGGCACTTAGTGTAACTAGTGGGGTTTAGACACACCTCCGAGAATACACAGGGGTTAAAAGCAGGGCACTGGCCTTGGCACTGTCTCTTGAGACGTCGCTGTGAAGAGGTCAGATCTCTCCCCCGTCCAGCCTTGCTGCTGGGCGGGGGAGGGCCAGCCATGCAGTAGGCCCGGGGCCTGGACAGAGATGGGAGGTGAGGGGCTTTCAAAGATGGAAGGGTGGAGGAGCCCCAAGAGACATCGAGACATCAGGCAGCCAGCCCCCCCCCCAGGAGGGAGAGAGAGAGGGAGAGTCGGCGGTGATAGCAGCCGGCCCAGGAAAAGAAAGGGGGGGAGGGAAAAGGGTACAGCCCGGCCGGCCGCAGCAGCAGCAGCACGTGTGGGAGTATCATCTCGTCCCAAGACAGACAAAGACTGAAAACTTTTAACCCTTTCTTTCATGATTGAGGCCTTACAAAAATGCTAATCCTCCTCGAAGCTGAATAAGAAGGGAGATAAGAGATGAGATGAGACAAGGACCTGGCCCGAAGAACGTGGAGATGATTTGGATGGGGAGAGATGATTTAGAGTAGCTTTTTGGCTAGACTTTTCTTGTGGCCATGGACTCAGTTGTTCCTGTGACACAGACTGCATTTAGGGAGAGGCAGTGCCTCAAAACCAGGAGGGTTCATTCGTGAAGACCCCCCGGCCCCAGGGGGTTGGAAAAATATGGGGGGGACAGATGTCCCAAAGCAGAGACTGTGCCTTTTTTGGAGTGAGACAAGGCATCCTTGAAAGACAACCCTAAAAGCAGCTCTGGCCATGTCTCAGTGGTGAGAGCACTGGGCATGGAAGGAAGATGTCACAAGCGGCAAAAGGACTTTTTTTTCCGGGCGGTGCCGAAGTGACAAAGAAGCACACGAAGTTTCAGTGTGTTTCCAAGAGAAGCCTATAAAACAAGAAAGACTCCTTTCCTCTTCATGAACTGCAGTTTGAGTATACTAAAGTGTGAGGCCAAGGCTAGGCAGTTAGTGTTTTAGGAGAATGTATCAGATTGAGAAAGTCAAGTAGTGGAGAGGAAGAAAAGTGGTTTTTGTAAAGTTTTCAATTTTTTTTTTCTTTTCCTTATAGTCTTTCCCTATTTTCCTGTAGTTTAAGTAATAAAGTGTTTTTTATGTTTAAGTTAAAGCCTGTTTTACTTATTCCTAGTCACATCTCACAGCAGACACCAGAGTAAAAGCATTTTCATGGAGAGCACTAACTCTGTGCCAGGCTCAAACCATGACACTACCTTATCTCAGGTACTTTTGCCATGCGCAGTGAACTCACCAATGCTATGTCTGAGTCCCTTTTCTGATGTGATGGCTGCAAGAGTTACTGGGGGAAGGGAGTGGAACCAGAATGGTGAAAGCTGTCATGGCTGGCATTTATCACATTTTAAATACTGAAAAATGCACAGATAAAAAGTTGCATGTATTGATAGCATTTATCCCCTCACATTCTGTGTCATGTATCTTAAGGTGTAAGCCACCGGGTTAGGTGACTGCTGATACTGTTAGTGGAAATAAAACAAGAAATGTGGTAAAATGAGACAGAAAAAAAAAAGTCAACAAGAACTTAATAGATCTTGAACACTTCATGTTTATTGTACATTAAATAAAACAATTTCAGTTAAGTTGAGAGACCAGTGGGTTGGATTTAGGAAATCAAAACTTCTATAGGAAGATATGTTCAGCTTAAATGATCATTAATTACATATGCATTAGTTACATTATAGTAAAACCATATTCTGTTAAACAATTCTTGGGTGAATAAGATACATTATCAGAGGTATGTATTCCAAGGATCTTATTGCACATCTACTGGCTAATCCATGTACTTCCAGTCTGAGAAAGATATGCTTTGTACCACTGAGAACAGACTGACTGCTTCCTTGTGCTTGTTACACAGCTTCCCCTCTTTCCTCATTAAAAACCAGAACACGATACCAAACAGAAAGCCGAACATTACAAAACGTGTGTTGTCTTCAGTTCATTTCATTTCAACCTCAAAGCAATCCATGCGTAATTCTTTCTTTTCAGTAAGAGCAGGTAGGGAAAACAAAAGGACAATTAAGGGGAAAAAAACCCAGGTCATAAAATCCCCCACCACACATGTTTTTCTGTCGTTGCAAGAACTAAAATGATGTTATTATTCTGCTACCAGCTTCCAGTGCAGTGGAGGAAGCACTGTGGACGGACTCTCACTTCCCTTCAGTTTTGTCTGCCTGCACTTCACGCATATACGAGTCAATGATGTGCGGAGGCACTCCATCCATTAATAGCTTGAAGAATGAAAGCCCACCTACAAGCAAGGAAAACAGGAAAATCTTCAGAGTGAAGGTCTCTGGAGCAACAGCTTTGCACCTTTATTCTCTGGCATAAGTGACAAGGTTTAGTCAGTCTCTGTTACATATTTTGAGATGTGGTAAAATTCAGCCCTGCTCAAAAGTCCAGTATGACATGTACCCATTATTTAATTGATACTGTACAGACCTTTCCTGTCCTCTTGTGCAGGGTGAATTTCATTTCTAGGGTATCATATATTCAGTCATTTATCTCACCACATGCAATAGTTTATGATGAGCTTCACTTCAAATAACTCTCCTGGCTTTCCATCACGCTGGGTGGAGTATGGTCAGAGATGGAAGTCAGTGCAGGGGGAACAATGTAGGAAACACTGACCAGGATGAGTTGTGAAAAACATGCAGAGATACTCAATTTCTTCTAGTTTTGAGTCTCAAAATGGTTTCTAGGTATTTAGCAAAATATTTACCATGTTGCTTGAAAATGACAAGTGGGATGACATCCATGAAAGAATCATATTTTAAAAGCCAGTATTTCAGGTATAGTGTCCAGAGAGAGAGGTGATGAAAGCTGAAATTTTCGTCTGCTGGAAGTCTGAGGAATCATTCTAGATTTGCTTTTAAATTCACTTAAAAATTGCACTTTTTATTTGGGCTATTCAGCCCGGGGAAGGGAAGGCTTCAGGGAGACATCAGAGCAGCTTCCAGTACCTAAAGAGAACTTACAAGAGAGCTGAAGAGGGACTTTTTACAAGGGCCTGTTGTGACAGGACGAGGAGTGGTGGCTTCAGACTGGAAAAGGGTGGGTGTGGATTAGATAAAAAGAAGACATTCTTCACTGTGAAAGTGCTGGGACCCTGGCACATGTTGCCCATAGTGGTTGTGGATGCCACATGCCACTGATGTAAAAGCCATGAAAATTAAACACCAATATTCCCGTTAGTTTCATTTAAATTAGATGATGTTTGGAAGAAACAGTGAGAGAAAGATAAATATTTTGCTAAAAACTTTAGAATCTGCCCTTTCTCCAGACAAAGGGTGAAAATTGCTTTACGAAAGCTATACACCATTACTATTCCCTTCACAAATCTGCATGAATATTGTGCTCTGCAAGTTGCAAACCACCCACTGACAGCTGCACTTACCTTCTGAGATTTTCCTGGAACACACCAAAAGCTTTAAAGCAAAAGTACATTGCCAGGGTGAAGAAACACACTGAATGCTTCAGCTAAATGCAACTGAGCTGATACTTACATACAACATTTATGCTGAGTACAGATTTTTAAGGACTTATAACCCTTATTAAGACAAGGATTATTCAATTAAAGTGCTATTAGTTACTAGTGATTATGAGACTGTGCTGTCTCATTTAATGTCATCATTGTGGTGGAAGTGTTCGCCCCCAACCTTAGGTAGATGCACAATACAGACCAAAAGAAAAAAAAAGAAAAAAGCATGCTTTTTGGCATTCTTTCAGCTTTTTGGCATTCCTTCAGCTCATGGAGTGCAAGTCGAGCTACAAATCATTCATTTTTAAAAGAAGTTAACGCTGAAATAAATATTTTGTTTATGTAGAGGCATATTCCTATAAAAAATAACTTGCTGTAAATACATAATGCTGTTTTTATTACTTGCATTTTGTTTGTACTAATTAATCATTCTATGTCATGCACTGTTAAATTCAATTGAAACATGCACCGTTAGAAGGTATGGGATGTACTACTAAGAATTACCGTAACAAGCAATTACTAATATCTGAATTTGTATGCCTTAAAACCATCATGCTGCTAACTTAACATTTAACTTATTAACTTATTTAATTAACTCACTTATTTAACATTTTCATTAAGTGACATAATGAAAATCATGCCATACTAGGCAGACATTGTATGACGTATAAACAGACATAAGCTTCATATGCAAGAACCATATGAAAGCTTACCTTAGATGACACTATACATTCAAAAATCCTTACTGTGTAACTAAGGGAGAGAGAGAAAGAGAAGTAACAGTTTAATTGCAAACACAAAAGTGGAGAGAAAATGTTGAGTGAAATTATTATTACAATTATGTCAAAGTGATAATTTAATCCTTAGTCATGTAAAATATATGGGAATAGAAGCACATGAAGAGTAAAAGGTAGGGATCCAGTTCCACTTCAAAATTATCATTAATATGTAAAAGCTAGATTAATAGGTACAAGTAACTATAAAAACCTCTAATTAGTCTCAAGTATAGATTGGAACCAAATTATATTTATGATAAAAGTTTCCAAATGTAGCTTCAAAGAAGCTACCACATACATATATATATATAGAGAGAGTATTTTCCACTAGGGGGGAAAAAAGGCACACACATAACACTGAACAATATATATATGTATGTTGAAACTCTGTAAGGCAAAATAATCAAGTACAGACTAATTACATACCTGTGCACTATAGTATGTACTTTGTCATATATCCATATTTACATTACTAAAGCATGCTATTTACCCTGTAGGAGCCCTTACCTTTAATTAAACATTTTTACTCTATAAAACACCTATATATATATACATTTATCTATGTCTATAAAAATACTGAACTTTTTACCTATTGTAGCCTTTTAAGAAAAATACAGTAGTTTGAAAGCTGTGGAAACATTATCCAGTCTGATCTCCTAACATGTTTTAGGACTGAAATCATAAATCTATAATACATTGCAGACCAGTTTCTGGACATCACTGTCATTTTAAAACTGCACTGTTAATAGTCTGAATCTGGGCAAGAGTGCAAGGAAAGAGGCATTTCTATAGAAAGAGGCAAATTTTCTGAACCCCAACGAACTTGAATGCAAAATAAGCTCTAGAAGAAATGAAGTAAATAAAGTAAAATTTTCTGCTTGTAAGTAATTGAGTCAAGATTAAAATCTTGACTCATCCTTAAAATTGGTCGGTTTAAGTTCAGGCATGAACTTAACAGATTATCATTCTGAGCACTAATTTGTAATCAAAGAGAAATGCCCTATAAAGAATGCCTTTCTAAAGTGCAGCAAATGACTTTATGATACTTCTGGTCTTTCAATAATTCTACAAACTAATTGAGAGCTGGTTTATTTGAAATGCATATTTCTTTGTCCTGGAAAGATCTAAGTGTTGTAGTCAAATATATTCACAGTGATTAAATAATTCTTTATAGATACATGTACTTTTATGAAATATGTCTACAACCTCAGTAATTCTGATATTAAATACCCATGGTTGGATATTGTCTTGATTAATTTGGCCTTCTTTGCTCATGTGACATAGACAGTGTATGCCATGAGACTCTAGCTAGTTGAATCTAAAAAAGCAAAGAAATACACACTTAGCATGCAGAAAAGGCATTTGCATGTGGAAAGAGAGGGTGGGAATGAAATGGAATGTCCAGAGGAGTACGCGCATTGTAAACCTGATTATCCCCCGCCAAGCTGAGTGGTTCTCCTGGGTTAATTACTCCATGATAGATCACTGCAGAATTAGAATATTTATAGTGGTATTTATTTGCATTTGAAATTTTTCTCATTTGATCTTAACACCTTTTAAAAATAAAATTTCTTATACAGCAACTTTGCCATCATCAACCTATTATTAGAGTGATCATCAACCTTTATTTCACTTCTAAGATAAAGGTTCCCCAAAGCTGTTTTTTCCATGATAAAAGAAGCACAGCACCTTATCTAATTCTTTTCATTGACCTCAGTGAAGCTGATAAGGAATCAGTTTTTTAGTGCTTGTAATGGGAGATTTAGAGCCAAATTTAGGGATCTAATTCAACAAACTCAAAAGATATATACAGTATTTTTGTAATGAGATTCTGCGTATGTTATTATCTTTCAATATAGATGAGAAAGAGTCCTCCATAACATGACTTTTTACACAAACACATTTACAAAAAAAGGCCACTAAATGTGTAATTGTACTGAGTAGGCCATGTAACATCCATCTTTAAATTCACTCAGCAAAACTTAAAACCAAAGAACAGAAGATTGAATGTCTGAAATAACATCAGTACATGAAAAACCTCTTATGAGGACAGAAAAAGTTTTTATTATTTTTATTGTGCTTATATGGATCACTAAAACATTTCAGGAAATGAGCATTACATTTAGCAACAGCTAGGGGGGTTAATTTTACACCTAAAATAGTGTAAGAAAATGGCTAAAATGTAGAAAATTGTAGCATACTGATAATATTCATAGCCAGAATATTCCAATATTATGCACACTCTGAAATCCTAGGCTGTTCAGATACTTTTGGGGCTGAGTATTTATATAGGGACAATAAATTTATGTTCTCCAGTATTTCAGAGATGGATGGCTAAAAGTAATTCTAGCCAGCATAAGGAAATATGCTTGCTACAATAAATACTCTTGCATAGCACAAGAGCAGGACTAGCATGACTTACTAGTTAAGTCAAACCTACTATCTGTAGTAACAGCACCATAGCTTGTAGGTTCCCCAGATAGGCATCAGAGCCTTGAGCATGTTAATCTTATTCAGACAACATTCAGTTCTATCTCATCATCTTACAAATCCAGACTTTGGTAGTCTGACTTGCTGGAATAAAGCTGAACTGGTTTAAAGCTGTACATATGAAAACAAACACACACTAACACACACACAGACTGCAATTCATTTCCAGTGAGTCAGAAATCCGCAGGTCTCTGCTCTGCATCAGCATGGCGAGCAGTCATCTGGGGAGCCCTCCTAAATGAACAAACAGGCTGGGAAACGTAAGAGGATGATAAATCAACATGTAAGTCAATAGAAGAGAGAAATAAGGTGTAATGATGTCTTTGTACTCTGGCTGTTTAAGAGTAATTTGCTATATTTGCCTAGAGCAGACGCTGAGCCTATCCTGGTTTGCTAGGCTTCAGCTGCTGTGTTCACTTAGCAACATAACATAACTTGGCTTTTCAGTATAAAAAAAATAGAAAAGTAACTTTCTCAGGTGTTGAGGTCTTCTGTTATGCTGTGAAATAGAAAGTTTACTTGTGATTAAAGAAAGCAATCTTACTTCCATGATGAGGACATCGCCTTTTAAAAACAGTATCTTAGAAATAAAAAATAAAAATTAAGAAATGCATTATTCTTATTTTCATTACATTATTTAAGTGTTCAACTGAACATAGACAAAACATTTATTGAAATGTCTGCTTGCTGGCAGATCTGAGCTGTGGGACAAGATACATCAGAAAATACAGAGAATGGAAACTGAAATGCGAAACAAACACAATGCAATCCATAAAAATATTAAATGTGGTTTTAATTATAGACTAGCATGATGGCAGTAATGTCACCTAAATAACCTCTGAATTCCTTAGTTAGACACTTCCTATCAGCTGTCTTTAGGCAGTTTTCCTTACTTATAACCTCAGAATAATTTTTCGAGAAACAGTTTATTCCACAGTTGAAACTAAGCCTTTGGTAGGAATTAGTCCAGCTAAATATGACCCTATCTTTTCCGAGGAAGTAATTTTCTGAAAAATATGGTCCTGAGATTATTCACTAGTTATCCTATCCAAGTCCTGTTGCCATTCATGGTATCCCAGTTAATTCTAAACTACCTGAAATTCACAAAACTTTGGAATGGAATGGAAAATGGAAACAGAACAAATGAAAGCAACCAGCATTATTTTGTCCTAATAGAGCTAATTTAATTTAATGCAGGAAAGCTGAACTTCCTTTTGAACTTGCCTTGCATCCTTTCAGCTCTGTAGACAGTGCTCAGGCAAAGAAGGTGTTTGCAGTGTTTTGCAGCCCTTCTTACCTCTCACTTCCAGTTTGCAGTCCACCTCTGCCTCTCCCAGCTCGTTGACAGCTCTGCAGGTGTAGGTGCCTCCGTCGTAGGGGCTGGGCTTGCGGATCTCCAAGGTGCACACACCTTGGTTGCTGAACATCCTGTACCTCGGGTCATTCATTATCAGCACTTTGTTTTTCATCCACGTTATTTTGGGCTGTGGTAAGGAAAAACAACAGCAACAACAACAACCAGCCAAACAAGCAACAACAAGGAAGTCCAAATGCACAAAGCTGTGAACTGAAATATTTTATCCCCTATTTTGTGGTGTTCAGTTAAAGCCGAGTAATCAAGAAATGATAAAAAATAGATAAAGTAGTGATAGAAAGGAACCTGTAAATCTTAAAGATAAGCATTGGCTGCATCATCTAGTTTTTAGCACTTTCTTTTTCAGTGCAGCTCTTATCAGCTAATTAAAGTCATAAGTGCAAGCCTGTTATCAATACAACAACTGTGTAATGATAGCAAACATCTGATGATTAGCTTTTGACATCCAATTACTCTAAGTCAATAGGAAATACAGTAATTTGCAGTCAGAAACTGTGAAGGTGAAGGGTGAACAGCACGTTGGATTTCTCATTTTACTAGGCCAGTTCAGTTTCTCACACTAAAAAAAAATCTCAAAAAGACACAATTCAAAAGAAAGTGCAAGACATATTGTGCAGTGGGTCTGAGAAACAACCTGGCACCCAGAGCATTCCTGCAATTTGCTAACTTAGAGAATAATTAGCTCTTTATAGAGCTAATAGAATATAGAATAGTTGTGGTTTTTAGTAGCAAGTTTTACTGCTATATTAACTGTGCAGCTGTTGTCAGGGAGAGTCCAAACAAAGCCCAGCCTTTTCCTGAGCTTCTGCCCCTTCACTGAGTCATTCACTATTGTAGTGCCTGTAGCACAGGCAAGCAGCTCCTTTATTTTTGCATTCTTTAGAACCCACACCTGACTCTTTGCCTTCAGCCTGGCCTGTGAGTTAAATGGTAAAAGTTGCATGTAATTTTCCCTGTGAGGTTAAACTCTCTGGTGTTTTCAGTGCTGCTGTCAGGGCTGTGCTGTACCTTGGGGTTGCCCCTGACGCTGCAGTTCAGGGTGGCGTTGTAGCCAGCGACAGCAAACGTGTTCACCAGGGGCTGCGTGAACAGCGGCCGCTCACTGAAGTCAAAGTCATCGTACACTGGGTATTTGTACACTTTACCTGTGAAGGGAAAATTAAACATTCATATAAAGAGCCTTGGCAGGTGGTTAAACACCCAAGTGCATTAAATGGCTACAGAGAGTCAGTTCTGATCTGCTTTAGGTACAACGTGACTCCAGTGGCTGCACTGGCAGGGGAGGCTGGAGGTGGGTCTGCACACCTCCAGCAGATTATGCTATTATGCTACTCACCTCCCTGATTATGCTATGGCATTGATGTCTGAGAGTGTCTCTGTTTCCTGTGCAGGTGGTACACAAAGCAATACAGGTTCATTCTGTGTCTGTGCCTGCATGCCCTGCATGCTAGAGAGCAGGATGGATCCTCTGTATATACATCCTCCATATACTGCAGGATGCCTGTCTTTGCCAAGTCTTGTTCACTCTGCTGCCAATTATTTTTTGTGGTTTGTTCTGATTATAAACTGTCCCTATGTCTGAAAATCTATTTTTCTTTCTGCTTCAAACAGTGTGCTGACACTACAGTGAATGGATGCAGGGTCTGAACAAGGAAAACATGGTGGTAAAATGTATTTTCTCACTGCCAGTTTATCTCCACTCTGCAATGGAGATCACCACCAATAAATCCTCTTCAGCCACACATTCAGCTGGCATTTAAAGTGGCTGGACAGACAGACATCTATTCCTGTGCACAGGTATCATTATGCAGCTTTGCTTCACTGAAAGCTGAACCAAGCTGTCATACTGACTTCCGTGCAGCTTAGGCCTGATACTTGCTCTCATGAGAAGGGCAAGTAAAGCAGTGCTGAAAAAGAATTCCTAGAGCCATTCTCTTGTTCATGACTCCAGAGTCTTCAGCCTAGCTGGGTTGTACAGGTTTGTGTCTGTCCTCTGCATCATGGCAGTCATGTGTTCTTCCTTTCAGGCAAACTGCTTTGATTTTCATCCTGTGAGCTATTGTTTTTAGAATTTCTTTTCCCTAGGAAAGTTTTGGGATTTTTAAGGTTACAGTGCCATTTCCAATTGACATCTGAAATGTCAGGATTTTGACTGCAGAACCAGATTTTGCCTAGCCCCACCTTCAAGAGATGTGAAGCAGGGGCTATGCTTTTCTGTTGCATCCTGCCTGAAGTGGAGGGAGTGCCTACACAGCTGATGCCAAGTCTCCAGAGGAGGGCAGTGACCCACTGCTTCTAACAGAGCAGCAGCTTTACTCCTCTCCAGCTCTTATCAATGCATATGTGCCAGTGGGCATGTGGTAAGTCTGAGATCCAAGACCATAGAAAATGTCAGATCATGGGAGAAGTGTCCCACTCCTGATTAAAAACAGTGACTATGAGCTATGTGGACAAACCAGGAGGTCTAAATAGGAAATGGCCTTGCTGTTGGACCTGGCCTTGTGGCTGGGAGTGTCTCTGAACATTTTAGAGACACGGCCTTTACCTCGAGCCACTTTCCAGCCTCTGACCCCCCCTCCCCCTTGATGAGGTATGGATAATTAACCAACCATCCTTGGCAATCAGAGCACTCTCTTTGGTCATGGTTGCATCCTCGCTGAGGCCGCACATGTTCTCGGCAAAGACCCTGAAGTAGTACTCGTTGCCTATGACCAGCTCATTGATGGTGGCACTGGTGCGGTGGTAGTGCTCGATCACGGTGAACCACTCCTGAAAGGACAGACACACAGACACACAGGGTCAGCTCTCCCCCATGTTGGGTGCCATCTATAAGACCATGTCTGGCTGGGCTGTTAGGGTCCAATCCTGCTAGATGTGGACATTAGCCCACACGATCTTACATAGACAAAAGCAAAAGACTGGAAGCACTCTTCTCCACGTGGGAATGAATGTCCTCTATTTATTGACTTGAGAACCACCAGATGAAAAAACCAGCATGGGAAGAGACCAGCCAGCTGCCTTTAGGGGGTTTTGTACCTGGGGGAATGGGGGGCAGAGGATGGGGACCAGAGTAAGGAGACGTGAGGGGAGGGACTGACCAGGGAATAGATCACCATGAGGTATTGGGCAGAGGGGCAGGTCAGGGAGAGACCATGTGATGGGAGAGGGGAATAGCAAACCACATGATATAACAAAAACTATTCAATATAAAGACTACTCTGTGCAAATCTCTAATAACCCAGTGCAAAACAACAACTAAATAAACTATTTAGTGCAGTACATGCCCCAGCACCCTGCATCACCCAGACATCCACTGGAAGGATCACCAAGCTTCTGGGAGCAGGTTCTTCTTTGAAGAGAATGCAGCTAACAGTAATTAATAATTAATAGTGAAATGAGTGATGATGGCAGTGCAGCAGAGCTCTCTGCTGAGCAGTCAAGGCCAAACCGTGCTGAATTGTTGCACTGGCAGCTGGAAGGGCTCATTTTAGGAACTGCAGGCTTACAAAGGTTGTGTTGTGTGAGCAAGGCAGGTTCCCTCATTCTTGATCCACACTGCTGACAGAGAAAGTACAGTTGCAGATAACAAAACTGCATTCCCTTGGGGAAGGCAGAAGCGTGTGCTGTTCTGCAGTAATATGCAATCACAGAGGCCACTGCACTAATCTGCCCTCTCTGTCACAGGCTGAGTGCTCATGAGAAATGTTCTTCTGTGCTTGTGGTCCTCTGATATCTAAAGGCCAAGATGGGCAAGTGGGTTTTAGTGCTTTAGTCTTGCAGCAGTAACAGGACGTGTGAATTCTGTCCTATTACACAGTACCTAAACAACAATCTGAGCTGAAGGAGGTTAATGCTAAAAATGCAATTAATATAAAGTGCAATTTGACCACAGCAATGTTTTTGCTTTTCTTTACTCTGCCCTAAATATTTTTCTTGCTTTTCTAAAGCTGAACTTGTGCTGAGTTCCCTGTACACAGTTTGCATTCATATTTGGTCAACATTAAGAGCCAAAGTTCCTTTGGGAAAACAGTTTTTTTTGTAGAAGACCAGCTGTGCTAGAATTGCAAAATGCACCACCACAGATACGGTGAGGAAAGTGACCTGAATGATCCATTTCCCACTGAACCCTAGATGCTGCTTGCTGTTGTTACTTTGTCCTTGTCACAGTTATTTAGAGGGGAAATTGTTCTGATCGCTGTACCAGAGATCATATCTTCTTACAGTCTCAAGAGAAGGAGAAAGAGAAGGATGGGAAGGAAAATAGAGGCATAGGAAGAATGAATTGATCAGACAATGATAGAGATCAACATATTAATGTGGGGGATAAGAGAGGACAGCAAAAGATTTTCTTGGAGAAGGCAGGTCCCTAAATATTGCCCTAGATTTAACATTTACTGCAAATTTAAACACTGGAAATCTGAGAATCTGACTACTGTCTTTTAAGAAAGTGTTGTACAGTTTAAATTATTTTTTTGTTAAAATTTTTGTTAGTTTAATGAAAATAATAAATATTTCTGTATTGCACTTTTCATCTGTACATCTCAGAGTGGTTACAGAAGTACCTATGAACTGTTTTGCCATGGGTAGTAAAGGAGTGGCAGTGACTTACACAGTGTGACATTGCAGGTTTGAAAACAGCAGCAATGGAACACTTTGGTTCTGGTAGCAGCCTACAAGATTCAGAATTAATATTTTAAGGTTTTGTTTTCTCTCCTGAGGCAAAGGAAAAATGCAGAATTACTTTTCTCCTTCCCATTTTTAGTCCTCCTCTTTGGAATAATTTGAAAATATTTCCACTCCTAGTGATGAAGAGATTTTTAGAGTTTTAGAGATTTTTAGAGGGTCCTGTAGAGATTTTTCAAATGCTAATAAATCAGTGCTTTGTCGACCCACATCCTTTTAAGCATGTAAAGCTTTTTGTTTTTAAAAGGGACGATTCATTAGTACATCCAGCTTTTAAACATCTCCTTATTACTTACCATACTCTTCTTATCTGCTTTTTGAATAGTGTACCCAGTAATGGCAGCATTGCCATCATCTTTTGGTGGCTTCCATGATAAATTCACATTCTCTCCCCAGACATCCTCAATAGTCACAACCTCTGGTGGGCCTGGGCGATCTGCAACACAAATATGAGACATTCTACTGTTTGCTTTCTCTATCTTTTTCCCACTCACATCTTCCCATTAGTTTGATTTCTCTGTCTTTCTTTCAAAAAAAAAAGTCAAAAGAAAGATGTAGTTGCAAAATAAAACTTTCCAAAGTGAAGGCATGTCAGAATTACAATAAATTTAAGAAAGTTTTGCTGCCAGTTTTGCCTATTATGTAAAGGAATGGATGGTAAAAATGAAAAATAAATGTGTTTTCTTGCCAGCCTTTCCTACTTTCAGCATTTAGGATTTCTTCCACAGTGCATTTGTGACAAATTTACTATGAATTTGATTATGAATTTGATACCATCACTGTCTGTGGGTAGCACTCAACAGGAAAAATCTTGCATCCTGGATGGACAAGAACCTGAGGGGCTAAACAGAGAAAAACAAGAGACTGACACATTCCAACAACCCTATGGTGTATGCAGATTTCCTGAGAGACCCCAAACCTACAGCCAAATAATAGAACATGGAGAGGAATCACTGCCAAGAAAGATGGCAGCATTCCCATTTTCCTGTGGCCTTGGAACAGCTGGATCCATTTCCGTTTCTCCAAACATACCAACGATCTGAATGTCTATGGTGGCTTTGTCCACCAGGTTCTCCACCTCCACTTTCATGTCGTACTCTCCGGAGTGGCCCCGCTCTGCCTTCCTGATGAAGATGATGGTGTCGTGCTCCGTGTTACGGATGTTGATGTCGTTCTTGTCAATCGGAGAACCGTTCTTCTCCCACGATACTTTCGCCCTTGGTTTTCCCTGCAAGGAGCCAGGAAACAATTTTGGTATGATTTTTGTTTGGAGAGAAAAGGGAAGAGAAGGAAACGGGTTTATTTCCCTTTTTTTTTTTTTCCCAAACAGGAAGTAAAAGCTGTCCTGAAATGTGACAGTGTTCACAGGGGTCTGAGGATGAGGGAAGAGACGAGGATCTGACTCCATGTTTCAGAAGGCTTGATTTATTATTTTATGATATATATTATATTAAAACTATACTAAAAGATTAGAAGAAAGGATTTCCTCAGAAGGCTAGCTAAGAATAGAAAAAGAGAGAATGATAACAAAGGCTTGTGGCTTGGACTCTCTGTCAGAGCCAGCTGACTGTGATTGGCCATTAATTAGAAACAACCACATGAGACCAATCACAGATGCATCTGTTGCATTCCACAGCAGCAGATAATCATTGTTTACATTTTGTTTCTGAGGCTTCCCAGCTTCTCAGGAGGAAAAATCCTAAGGAAAGGATTTTTCATAAAAGATGCCTGTGACACTGAAAGAAACAGAATTATTTTTAAAATTATACGCCATTTACAGATGCAATCATACCAATTCACCTAAAATGTAACTTTCTCTCCTTTTTTTTTTTTCTTTTTGCTCAGAAGACTGAAAATATTTGCAAATTCTCACTATATTGAACAATTATCTCTCTGGTTAAATTGACAAATAATTTCCAGTTTTCTGAAAGAAAAGGAGAGAAAAATAACCCACAGAAAGTACAGAACAAAGTATTTCACTCTCTGGAAATGCTTACATTCTCTACATTGCCAGTGAAAGAGGAAAGTAATAGATTCAACCTCCAGGGATCCTAAACTCACTTCTTTCATTACAAAGGAAGTTGTAATAGCTGCTAGGAAGGCTGGATTGATCTCTTTTGTGTGCCATTTTTTGTGTGTCTAAGTGCCCAATACAGGCACTTAAAGTAGACTGAATTTCACATGCTCTGCTGTGGAATTTGCCTTCCACAGGCAAACAGTTTGCAGGTGCTGTCTGAAAAGGGTAATCTCACACCATTTTGAACACTTTATCTTAGAGAATAACCATAAAATATTCCTTTAATTTCTCAAGAAAAATATATCTTGCAGTGTATTGCTGATCAGGCATTTATGAGGCTTTTAACAGCCTCTGCGAAGCAGAGTTATGCCCATCCAGTGTCTTAAAATGTGCAGACATGAAATAGAACGGAGTTCTGCCATAATTCTTTTATTCAGAAGACAGACTTTGCAAGGAGAGAGGCTGGTGCTGTTTAAAAGGTATGGGAATGAAGGTTAGCATGATGCTGTGGGAAAACTGGTTACATGTTTTAGAAATAATCATTTACAGTTGTGACCTCAAGGATTTAACAGCTGCAGTCTGCCTGCTCTTCCCCTCACTTTTCCTCTCTCATGACAAGGAAGTTATTAAATGCTACTGTTCCACTCTTGATACCCATATTTAACTACTTCTAGTGCAGCCCCTTTGCATTGTGCAATTGTCTCTTGTGCAAAATCTACTGTGAAGATTTGTAAGTGTCCTTTGGATGACAGATGACCAATCAGTCTGAGTTACCCAATTCATTACTTGGTTGAACATTATTTATTTGAGATGTTGAACCAAAAATTTTAGTTCAACAAAAAACCAAACACCTCTGTACTTCCACATGTGCTTGAGGTACCTGACTGGCCAAAGTTACAGAGAAATCGGTTAAAAAGCATAAGTATAAAAAAAAAACAAAGGCAAAAAAAGGTAAAAATAATTTTTCTGTCAGTATTTTTAGTTCTTACCTGGAAAGGAATAACAAGATTCACAGTTTCTCCAACTCTTCGAGTATAGGTTTGTTTTAAGTGTCTTGGTAGACGAATCTTTGGAGGTTCTGAACGAAACAAAAGCTTGTGTTAAGCACTTATCTTCCTTTGTAACCAAGGCAGCACTGGTGTGCATCAGTATAAAAATTAGACAGTGTGGTCTAAAATTCCCAGAAGTGACTAATGAATGAAGTGTCTTAAATTTCTTGGTCCCCCAGTGTTGCATTCAGGACACAATCAGCTTTTATAACACCAAATTCAATGATGGTATTACAAGAGGGAAGCTTAGAGGAACTTAAAAAAAGTACCATCAGGATCAAGTTCTGCAGAAAAGAAATGCCCTGAAAAACTGAGAAATAAAAGCTCAGAAATTAAACAAAATTATGAATTATTCAAAAATGGTTTCATGATTTCTAGCCACTATACAATGGCTTTGTAAGGCCATATAATCAGTTAACAATAATAAGTAAATATCAGCCTTTAAAAACCACAGATATTAGTATGGAAACAGGGTGTATTTGTGGGCAAGTGTAGGCAGCAGGATCTTACCTATCACTTCCTTGACTAAAATAGGCTGTGGGTGGTACTTGGGCTCACTTTCACCAGCAGCATTCACAGCTTTTACTCTCACAAGGATTTTCGAGCCAGTTGGAAGGCCATTGATGGTGAACTTTGTTTTGTCTGTCAGCTCTGGGTTAGCCACGATCCATTCATCAGCTGGTTTAGGGAAGTGAGGGGAGGAGGAGAAATCCAAAAAACAGGGAATTATAAATACATCCACAGCATGGACAAAGAAAATTACAGGACAGTAATAAACTTGTGGTTTTGTTTTTCTATTTTGTTTTTCTTATTGTGCTGTAACACAATGTAGTTTCATTTTAATACATAGGAAGAATGTTTCAAACCCTAAAGACTTTCTGCTGATTATGTAATTGTATATTCATATATTTGTATATATTTATATAATTATGTAAATCTTATTAGAATATGGTTATAATTTAAGTGTACCAGAGAGAAAAATGGTTAGATTTTTAAATTCAGCTAGAATAAAACAAGGGGGAAAAAGAATGTATTTGCCAAAGCACTCATCATTGCTTTAACAGCTTCCTTGAAGAGAAATGGGTTTTGTAATTAATTTCAACCAGTACTGAGTACCCTTGAAAGTATAACTGGGAAATAAAAGAAACACAGGGTATTTACACATTGCAATGAAATGCCATCTCTCCTCATGCCCTTAAAAAAAGGAAGGCTGTGTCAGAATTATTCACATATTTACAGCATTCTGGGATTTTCAATCCTGCCCGCAGGTGGTCACATGAAATTAATGGAATGATGATAAGAGTACAGTCTTTAAAACAGCTTCCATTACAAGCCATACTTTGTTATCCACCCTGTCCTCCCAGCACAGACTGCCCTGACACTGCTGGGCACAGGAGCCAGGTTTCTGATCCAGCAAGTCAGGATCAATACCTCCCACACCATGTAAAGCTAGCACTGTGAAATGGGCACAGAAGACAGAGAACTGTTATCAACTGAGAGCCCTGCAGAACTAGAGCGTAGTGCTGTGGCACATTTTCATAACTGTCTTGCTTTTAGGAATTAACTTTTCCTTCAAGCTTCAAGCAGAAAAGGATTTCAATCAATGCTTGCTTCCCAAGTATCTCCCCCTCCCCTTACACCTATGCTACAGAAAATTCCATAGACTGTTACCCCTAAAATTCACCATCAGGAATTTATCTTTAATTTATGAAGAGAGATTTTCTTTTATTAAAGAAGACTTATATCCTTTGTGGAATACTGTACCTTCCAGGTTAAAAGGTGGCTCCCCCAATTCCTCAGACTGATCTGTCGATATACCTTGAGAGAATCCATCTTTAAAATTAATCAGAGACACCCACTTTCACACAGATGGAGCATTTTGTCAGTGGTTAGCAATTCCTGTTAGTAAGTATGCAAAGATAGATGCTGGGCTTTACAGATTTAGAGAACCCACATTTAGGGAGAAAAGAGATGGAAAGAGGGCATCCAGATCACAGAACAGTTATATGTGATGCCCACAGGAAAGATAAAGGATGAAAGAAGAGGAGGATATAAAGTTCTATGAGTTTTTTGGGCCCCAGAGTAGCCCTAGAAATATGAAAGGAAAGAGACGAAAGGAACACTTGGAAGAAAGAAATGAAACAAACTGATGATGAGAGAAAGTGTAGAAGGAGAAGAAAACACATCGTAGAAGGGATAAGGAAATCAGAGATGAATTCTGAGTAAGAGAGACAGAAAAAAAGAGGTCTTGGAAAAAAACTTGGAGGAAACAGAGGAAGAGAACACATTTAGCTAAAGGTAACATAGATAGAAGATTAAAGAAGACCAGACCCATGGATGATGACAGATATGATGTAAACCCTAAGGCTTTATTTCCTGAACAAAGTTATCACTGTCCTGGATTTCCTGTAATCCTGGAGCTGGCTATTTTCAGGATAATAACAATATTATTCTAGTATTTTTGCCTGGTCCTGGATGAGTACACTGGCAGAGGTCTCAGCCAACAGAAAGTCTCTGAAGTACTTATTTACTGGCTATAAAACCATCTGGGGAGCTCTCTCTCTCCATATATACACATATATATTCTATATTCATGCTATTCACACCTGTGCAATGCTGGGTCAGGATACTCATGATGAGAATCCAGTACTTCAGTAATATGCATGGAGTGTACATAGTTAACTCCAAGAATCCACCATGTTGATCAAGTTATGTGGTTCTGACTAAAAGGGAAATACCAGTTTTGCAAAGCCAAACCAATGTTTATGATACATTATTCTTCTAAATTATCTTTATATATATATATATTTTATCCTCCTACTGTCAGCTTGTGATTCCTCCTAATGATTGCTATGTTAAGGAAGACTCTAAAAAGCCCTCTTGAAAACTAATTCAGTGACAACAATGAAAGAATGGAGAATGTAAATACAGATGAGTTTACAGACAGATAACTAGGAGAAAAAAGAAGCAGAATGAATATAGACAGTCATAAAAAGTATCTTGAAATTAAAAAGAGTTATTAAACATTACAGAAAAAATTAGTTTGAGGCAGAACAGGGCTGAGAAAAAAGAGGCACTAAGATATTGCAAGAAAGGAAAAAAACAAGTGAACAGAGAGAAAAAAATGAATAATCCAATAACATGACTTTTAAAATTGATATTTTAAAATTGGTATTTTAAAATTGGCATTTTAAAATTGGCATTTTCTACTTATCTTGCTTCTTCCTAAGCATTTTCATAACATATATACATAATGTCAATTGTGTATATATAGATGTATATGCATATATAGGAGGTATATATAGATATACATAAACACTCAAAACTATGTAAAATACATTGTACCCATTGTATTTTAACTGAGGTGGGTAACAGTAAAATGACAGACTTGGCTGCCATTTTGTTGTATCTTCATGTGTTTAAAACCTATCTGGAAAAAAAAAGTAAAGAATTTGTTCCATTTAACAGGTATGCAATGTTCTTCTGTCTAACAGCCCTTTAAAGACAGATGTAGAAGATTCCTTTTCAAAGCCATACTTTGAATTAACCTGTCTGTACTTCTCATCCTCTCTTATCACTTGATTTGGATATCACATACTCTAATGTCAAGCACCTTTAACTTTTCCCTTCCATTCTACCCAACTCTACACAGAGCATAATATAGAGCATACACTGAAATCCTCACGTTGACAGTCCCCTTAATGATCCCCTACACCTGGGCTGTGCAGTGGAAACAGAGTCAGAACACTATGCCTTGATGGAAGACTGCATGCTGACTCACTCTGAGCTGTTCCCACAGCTCCCTCCCAAAATACAAGGAAAACCCTTCCTACCATTCCAGCTGTGTCTGCCTTCAGGTACTCTCCTCCGGGTCTCGGAGCTCCTTGCAGTCCTGCTCCTTAAAGACATTCATCTCAACACTACCAGATGCTGAGTGCTCCTGAGAAAAGCCAGGAGTGTATCTTCACAGCCTCTCCCCTTTGCCTGGGAGAGGGCTGAGTGTACTTTGATGCCGTGGCACCTGGCCACGTTTATGACCTACTGTTCTCCTGGATTTTCTGAATCTGAAACATGTGACAGCATCAATGACACGTTCTGTCCTCTATCTCTTGTCTCCAGGCTATGGACTGTATTCATGGAGAGCTTCCATTGAAAGAAATGCCTCTGTGAGAAAAGGTGTTCAACCCCTCACTTGATTTTCAGCACAGTTAAAAGCAACAGTGGAGATGAAGATAACTGTGTGCCCTTCATCCACATCCACAACATTGCTGCAGTTGGTGGTGTTGGTCCACAGAGGCTATTTGATACTTACCCGGGTGCTGGTGGATTTAACTTTTTGAAAATAGACTTAATTTGATGCCGTTTCAGAAGAAAATCTGCTGGAGAAATACTAAGTTTCTGCTGCTTGATCCCCAAAAGATTCTTAGCTGTAAAATATCATTTATATTTCCCTGTTCCTTCCTATTTTACTCACAAAAGTTAATTCACTCTCTTTATCTTCCTCCTTCAGTTCTTATATATTTTTGTCTTAGACTGATACAGCTAAAGATCCCCAAGACTGCACTGAAGCATTGGAGAAATTAAATATCTAGACTTTGCATGCCTAGATGACTTCTGCAGGAACTATTGGAGAGGCTGTTCTCAGTGTTGGCAACTGGCACTTGAAGTTATTAATATGTCAACATAGGGATTACCACACCTGGGTATTAGGGACCTCCTGTCCCTAAAACACAGCCAATCTGAACATATTTTCATAATTTTATATTTGTAGTCATTATTTCCTATGCCTTCATCCACCAATGAACTCTTCACTGCCCTAACTCTCATTTAGCACCTGAAAGAGGGGAGTTATTAGCAAGGTACATGGCACATTACAACAGATTACATGGCTTTTGATTTGGATTTCAAATCAAGAGTAAGATATGTTGAACCACAATCAGGGGGTGGCATCTGGAATACAAACCAAAGGAAGCCTGACCAAAACCCTGCTCCTTGAGGTTTTCTGCCTGATTAGTCTCTGCCTGACAGCCAGAGCACCTGATACCTGTAGAGAAAAAATGGAGACAGTCTCACCCACGTTCCCTGTGGGTCAGGCACCCCGGGTGCTGTCACTTACTTCCTTCAAAGCAGTATTCCACCACGTAGCCGTCCAGCCCCGCAGCCCCGATCTGGTCCGGGGGCCTCCACTTCATTGTCACTGAGGTGTCGGTCACACTGTCCACTGCCAGCATGGTTGGGGGGCTGGTGACAGCTGCAGCAAGCAGGGAGAAGGCAGAACACTGTGTTACCGTGAAAGGTTTATGTTTATGGTCTGTGTTTCTCTGGTTTAGCATCGCAGGTGACAGGCTATCCTGCCTACCAGGATGATTTCCCATCTGTCACTATAGGACACGGAACAACCCAAGCAACAGCACACACTGCTGCTCTCAAGGTGAAGGAAAAAGGGAAGTTTATTATCTGACTCCAACATTTATAGTTTTCTAAAAGTGACAGTGGATTGGAAGGTGAAAGTGCCACCTCTCCAATGACACTGGTCAAACCAACACTCTATCAAATTTCTCCTCCTCCATAAAAGAATGCAAAACAATAAGTTATTTACAGAAAGTGTGTGAGAAGGTTTGTCACAAGAATGTAAACATCAGAAAGCTTAGAAAATCCTAAAAATCAGGGTGACATCCATCATCCTTGGCATGTGTTCCCCAATTAGGACCACACTCCTACTGTGGTCCTAATTGGGAACACATGCCAGGGATGATCCCATATATGCTCACATCCCTTATATGCTCACAGCCTGACCCAGAGATAAATTCCTCCTGCTGAGGAGAGAGAAGAACAAGCAGCTGTGGCTGGTAGAGCAGAGAAGTTGGGAGCAGCGTATTCAAGTTGGGAGCAGCGTATTCAAGTTGGGAGCAGTGTATTCCACCTCAGCAAGTGCATTCTGGCAAGAGGGGAGAATGCTGGAGCTGTAACAGCCCCCTCCTTCCTCCTCCTTTTCATTCTGGGGGTGCTGCTGAGCAAGGGGGGAACCTTTGCTGATCTATAGAACAGGATAGCTTTCTTTTACAGGGCTTGTGGTGTGGTGGTGTTTGCAGGGGTCCCAGGATGAGGGAAGAGATGAGAATCTTGACTCCATGTTTCAGAAGGCTGATTTATTATTTTATTATATATATTATATTAAAACTATACTAAAAGAATAGAAGAAAGGATTTAATCAGAAGGCTAGCAAGGAATAGAAAAGAATGGGATGATAAAATCTTGTAACTGACAAGAGTTTGAGACAGCTGGACTGTGATTGGCCATTAATTAGAAACAATCACATGAGACCAATCACAGATCCACCTGTTGCATTCCACAGCAGCAGATTATCATTGTTTACATTTTATTTCTGATGCCTCTCAGCTTCTCAGGAGAAAAGTATCCTAGCCAAAAGATTTTTCATAAAATATGTCCATGACACTTGTGGTTGTCACCACAGTTTGAAAATCTGTTTCTTTATATGAAAAGCCCACTGAGTTAGCCTGTCACTGTGGGAATGACAAAGCCTTCTAGCTGTCACACCAACAAAAAAAATATATAATTAGGTGATTTTAATAACATATGAATGGTTATTTTCTAAATGCATACCTATCTCTGCTTTTGTTTACTTACCTAAAGGAACGAAGGACTTGGAGGGCATGCTTGGCTTGGACATGCCAATGGCATTGACAGCAAACACACGGACCTCATAAGCAACACCTTCAATCATTTTCTTCGGCTCAAAAGTTGTTTCCTTGCACAGTTCAAAATTCAGCCTCATCCACCTGGAGCTTTGTTTCTTTTTCCTCTCAATGAAATATCCTTTTGACCAGAAAAGATTTTATCATAAGTGAAGTGGCACAAAGGTCAGTAATAAAAGGTCTATTTTTGACTGCCCAGTGACAATTTTTTAACTGGATAAGCCTCAATATTCCCTCCTAGCTTCAGAGTGATAATTTTCCTCATTGCAAGCTATCTGAGAGTCACCTATTTGCTTTCATAGCCATATATGAGCTTTTTTTGGACTTAGAAGGCTGCTGTGTTTAGTTCAGAGTGAAAAAAGGGCCTGGTCCTACTGACCTCTGGGTCCCTCTGTCTTTCTTCTTGGTTTGGTGTATTTATTAAAAGATATTCCATTTTACTCAGTAAATTCTGAAATTTCCTTCTAACACAAACAGGCTAATAGCAATGCCAAGTTTGGTTTTATAAGAGGTTGTCTTTCAACTAGGGGACATGATAATGTAACAAGATAGAAAATGACAAATCTCAAAGCATTAGAAAAACAGGAATTTGATAAAGTCAGAATAGGTAGAACATTCTAGCTACTGGATATTCCCAGCACCACTTTCCAGGGCCTGGGCTAAACTCTGATCCTGCTGCATCCACTATTTGGTGTTTGCTTCTTTTGTCTGTATTAGAGAGTCATCACCAAAAAAAAAAAAAGTATCTACCTAAAATGGGTGATCCACCATCATTTGCTGGAGGTTCCCAGGTCATAATACACCAGTCTTCACCCACCTCAGTCACATTTGGTGCCTGAGGAGGATCAGGAACATCTGTTGAAAACAAAGTAGATATTATTAAAAAAAAAATCTTTCTTCTTTTTGCATAGGTTGAAATTAAAAATGTCAAATAAGAAACAAATCAAAATAGTTGTTGAGGTGCAAAAGGAATTCCTAATGAGGAGAGAGAGCGGGGGGAAAATAAATTTAGTGGATCCTGGCTGGTGGTTAGGAATGGATGAATGCCAAGGTGTCTGCATGGTCGAGACACTTGAGAGGCTCTGGAGGGCCTGTGCCAAGACAGAGCCCACAGCCCAGGGAGAGGGGAGAGCCAGGAGTGATCAGGACAGCCTGAGGCAATCAGAGGAGTCTGGCCCCTATCAAAGCAGCAATAAACTCCTACTTAAATCCCTTCCAAGCTCTTACTCCCTTCAGTAACACCCAATTCCACACCAGAAAATGGGGAAACATAGGAAAATGGAAGTTTCCTGAGACTCTACTGTGACAGTGTTCAGAGGCTCTTAGGTTGAGGGAAGAGACAAGGATCTGACTCCATGTTTCAGAAAGCTTGATTTATTATTTTATGATATATATATTATATTAAAACTATTCTAAAAGAATAGAAGAAAAGATTTAATCAGAAGGGTAGCTTTGAGTACAACAGCAAAGAATGATAAAGGTTTGTGGCTTGGCTCTCTGTCTGAGCCAGCTGACTGTGATTGGCCATTAATTAGAAACAACCACATGAGACCAATCACAGATGCACCTGTTGCATTCCACAGCAGCAGATAATCATTGTTTACATTTTGTTCCTGAAGCCTCTCAATGTCCCCAGAGGAAAAATCCTGAGGAAAGGATTTTCCATAAAAGATGTCTGTGACACTCTACCCAGTGACGTGGCTCATGGGCTCTGTTTCACAGGACTTACCAACCACTTTGATGTTGATCAGAGCTGTGTCCTCTCCAGCCTCATTCTTTAAGGTGATTCTGAAAGGACCTGAATCCTCCCTCTCAGCTGCATCAATGACCAGGCAGCTGCTGTCTGGGTAGGATTCTGCCCGGATTCTTCCACTGTCTGTGACCATCTAGGAACCACAGAGAGCAGAGGGAAAAGTCATATTGTCTGGATTTGAGAGTCAAAATACTCAAAAATCAAAATTCGAAAGTAGTGCAGGTCACTTCAACAAAAATGTTAAAGCAACTGTAAGAAAAACCACACTAAACCTCAGCATTTTAGTCACCTAATGATGAAAAAAATGAGAAAATAACTAAAATAAGTAAAACATGGTAACTGTTTACTACTCATTGCATCACAAAGGATTAGGCACTAGGCTTCTCCTTCTAGGTAGAGCACACTTTTGCCAACACCACATATCGTTAATTTGATGGAAAAAGAATAGCTGATTCTTCCAAAAGTCAGATCAAAAGGAAGTAATTCACTTTAAAGGTGAGAGTGATTGTAATGGTCAGTAGTTTCTCCTCACAGATTTCAAATGCTGTCTCATATTTTGGAGGAGGAGCTCTCCTGGAGTAATTCCCTGTTTGGACAGGACCATAGTGGTGACACTGCAATTAATATTTGAAAAATAGTGGTTACAAATTGGACCAGATAGGTTTGATGAATGCACTAGTGGTAAAATGTTCCAGCTTCTACATTGCACAATGAATATTTAAATGTGAAAAACAATTATTTTGGTATTTACACAGCCAGAGACTGATCTAAGCAAAAGTTTTGCTTTAAGACACCAGATGCAAGACTCCAGTTTCTCAGTCTATTGTTTCATTTGAGACTTGAACTCCATTAGAATTTATCATTCATTTTCCTTCCAAAACCTGGCAGCCATTCTGGGCATTAAATGTATAGAAGCAGCCATTTGGTAAATTTTCACAACTTTTCTTCTACATCCAATATATCATTCTCCTCTTCTATACTTTATAGCAAACTCATTTTTTTTTTCCTTATTAATTTCAGGCTTTCCTTAGAAAGACCCAAAAGATAAATAATATTTACCTTGTTTTACATTTTTAGAATGTTTTACCCTTCTTTTTTGAGCAATGAGCATTTTTAAATACAAGGCATCTCCCCCTTATTTTCTGCCATTAAAAAAATTTCTTCAAAATGCTGAAGATTATTTTTTTGAAGGAAAAGGCTCCTGGTAAAGCTAAAGAAATATCTACAGTGACAATGTACCTTGTCCCCTCTACTCCAAAAGACTTTTGGAGGTGGTTCACCAGTGATGGGGATCTCGAGTCGTAGTTTGTTTCCTGCCACGACTGTCACAGTGTTGTTTTCCCCAAGACCATCCAGGTGAAGTTTAGGAGGATCTGAAAAAGGAGAGATTGTCCAAGTTAGACAAGCAACTGCTGTTCTGAGAGCTCAGTGACCTGAGACAGGTCTGCAACACACAGAAACACGCTCTGTGTTTTATTTTCTTGGTATTTTTAAGCAACTGGGTTTTGTTTTAAAGAAAAGTTGTGAAGAAAAATCTGCTTAAGGAAATAGCTGCCTGATGAAAAAGAAATCATGGCACCATAGACAGTTTGGAATAAAAAGACCATATGAAAAAACACACAACTGTTTCCCTGAGGCAGAATTATGTGTATTTAGGTAACTTCTGAAAGCAGTTTCCTCTAAGTGGCTCTTGAGAATTTCAGCTGTGGGCTTTTTATTATGGCACATTTAACCATGCTTCAACCTTCACTGTCCTTACAGTTTAAAAATTTATAAACCCCAATCATTTTCTGAAAACAATATTATCACTGTGTGTATGGAGAGCAACTGATTAATATCCTCTTGCATCTTTTTTTAACATATTAGAAATATAAGAATGGTCATTCCCCTCTTGTACCACTTCCCTGTTTGCTCTCTCTAAATCTCACCAATATCCCACATTTCTCAGGTTCAATTAAAAAACATGTTTTCTAAAACTTTGGTAATTTGTACTGCTCTCCTTTCAACTTCCAAGTTGCTGGTTGCAGCTAGAAGCTGGTGAGGCATTGCTGTGGAAATAGTCAATGCCCTGTTTTATTTTTGTTTGAAGGACTGGGATCACTTACAAGCCCCCTGCTTTTCTGAAAGCCTCCTGCTTTTAGTTTCCATATGTCACAGGAAGATGTTCTATTCAGGTCCCTGTGCAGTCTACTTACCCACAATATGTACTTTGCATGGAATATTAATGTTGTAGGCGTCTGGCACAAACATGTATTCACCCTCATCATCGACAGCAGAAACTGGTATAACAAATCTGTGGATTCTGTAAAAGAATTGAGAAAGAAGTCTGTGTAAATTATTTTTGAAGACTGGTTGAGGCTATAAGGAAAAGTCTGTGAAAATTTTAGGAGATCTGTGAAAGTGAGTAAAATTACTGACTAAAAATCCTTTGCTTGTTGCTTATTGGTGGTTTAGGTGATTGAATACTTTGTGCTTTGTACAAAATATTACTGAGACAATCACCAAATAAAGTAACCAATTCTAATATTGTTTGTTTGAACACAGAACAAGGAAAATACAGGAGTGTAATCTCTTCTACACAGGGATTCTATGCTGCTGCCATTCAATTGCAATTTGCTTGTTTAAGAAAAAATCTGCAGGTGATCCCATTGTGGGAATATTCTGACTTTTGTTGGACCATCTTTGTGAGTTGATACAAACAGGAGCTATGAGAAAAAGAGGCACAGAAAGGAAAGAGAAAAGGAATTATATATTTTATATATGTATATTGTATATTTTAATAATGTCTAACAATAATTTAATTTTTCTGTTTAATATCCCATACCAACAGCAACAGTAATGGCAAGAAAAATCAACAGCTTGAACTTAGGCAGATCCAGGATTTGATTATTATCCTCCACAGCCAAATTACACAAAAGAAGATTACAAAATAAGATTAAAGGAAGCAAGGAGACATGGCTTTTAAAATGACAGAAATAAGTAAGTCTTGAGGGACAGAGGTTAGGCTTGATTAGCAGATAATTTTTAGTGAGGTAACCCACATACTGGCACAACTCCATGGTGTCATTCCACCAAAAGCCACGTCAATACACAACAGGCTTACCTTCCTTTGTGATAAAGCTTTACACGGTCACTGGCTTCAATCAGCTGCCCATTTTTGTACCATTTCCCTTCCACATTCTCAGATATCTCACACTTCAAGTGGATTTCCTGTCCCAGCCTTACAGTCTGGTCTTCTAGTGCAAGTGATATCTTCAGAGGTCTCACTTAGGAACACAGAAGCAGATGCATTAAAGAAAGGTGATGGAGCTCAGTAACCATGGGAGGGTCATTTCCTACTTAATAATGAAACCATGAATTGGTCAGGGTGCCAATTTGTACAAAATAGTCAAGAGTAGCATGAGTATTACAAGTAAAAATGTACATTTATGTGCAATGCAAGATAACTTCAGAGTGTGGACCAGATAAATTTTGTTTAAAGAGTACTGCACAAACAAAGCTGAGAGGACTACACAGTCCTGTGTTTGTGCCTAGGTTTGGCTTTCCTGTGAAAACCTTAAAGGACTGAAGAAAAGCAGATACTTCCCTTGAAAATTCACTTTGTTGACCTATTGTACCTTTGGATGGATTGCTTTGTTTTCCATATTAATGGTGTGACAGGAAGTTAACAAGCAGAGCTAGTTCATGGCCTGCTGCTGGAAATAGTTTCTAAAGGGAAGTTTTCTTCATTATTCTGGAGATCCACAGAAAAAAAAATTGCTGTGGGAGTTAAGTCTCCTTTTTAACTCCCAGGGAAAGGCAAGAAAATTGTTAATTTCTGTGGCACATGAATTGCAGAGCAAGGTGGATGATACTCACAGTCAACTGAAAGCTTGGCTTCTGATTGCCCTCCAGTTGTCATTACTGAGTAGGTTGCAGTGTCATTTTTGGCAGCTTCCTCTATGACCAAAGTGTGTTTTTTACCCTCAACCTTAATCCGATACCGAGATTTGGGATCGTTGGAAAGTTCTACACCATTTCTAAACCTAATGGAAAGGAAAGGATTTTTATTTTTCCAAAGGAAGTCCTGTGCAAGTAAGACTTCCACAGATTGGAACTCCCAGAGGAGACTTTACAAGACTGTAAGGCACTAGAGAAGGTTGAACAAACTCATCCATGAATGTATAAGGGTGTTTTTGGTGTTGCTACATTTTTAATAAGGTTTTATTGAGATTTTCTTAACAATTTTCGATTTTACTGTTTTAGGAAAAAGCTGCCCACATTTTTGCCCACAATTAAAATCTTCTGGGTTTCATTTTCATGGAAGCTGTTCAAAGAATGTCTCACCATTTCACATTTGCATCATCCTCAGACACTTCACAGCTCAGCTCTACTCGTTCCCCAACATAGGTGCTGGTGTCCTCCAGGCCTTTGGTCACCAAAATTGGAGGATCTTTGGAAAGAAAAAAATACAGATTTACGATCTGAGAGGGAACACCAAGTGAAAGAGATTTTCTAAATCTCGCTATAGAAGGCAGTATTATCTTCAAGTTCTAATATGAGCATCAGTACAGCCTTTTCTGCCTTAAATCAGAAAATTGCTCTTTAGAATGATAGTAGGAAATTTGCTCAATAAAAGCAACATTTCTTCATATTAATACCTGTTTTGCTTTGATAATCAACACCATAGGAGCAAATAGAGTGAAGATACAGCCTCCCATTCATAAATGTTGATAGAGTATTTCCTCAAATCAGTGCAAATGGAATGAAAACCGGCTTCTAGGAAGCCTTGTCTGAGGGCACTTGGACAATATCAGAGTCCAGTGCACAGTACCAAGTTGAGTGTATCCCCATTTCAGGGTTTTCACTAAGCTGCTAACTACAGGATGAGGAAAAAATAAATGGCCAGGGATCACAGAAATACCAAGTGATCCTAACAGCTGCTAATGCAAATTCAAAAATATACCAAACCAGATCCTCCCTGATAATTTCTGTTGCAGCCAAAGAAGCCACATAAATTTAGGGCAGGTGAAACAGCACCAAGCTGACAGAGTTACCTCTCACAAACAGTTCTGTGGAGCATTTCTCATCACCAGCTGTTACGTAATAGCGAGCATCGTCTGTCATCGTGCAGTTATTGATGAACAAAATTCTCTGGTTTCCTTTGTGCTCAAAAATGTATCTGTTTGGACAGGAATGCAGCAAAGACACATTAGCAAAACTTCTGGACATCTTTTGTTTTGTGTGAAAGTGCTGTAGGGATTTTTAGAGGCAAAAGTACAGGGGTTTACACAGTACTGGGCAAATTGTCCTTGGAAGCAATTTCCAAGTTTCAACAGAGCTGTCATAGACTTCTATCAAAAAAAAAAAAGAGCTGTGGTGTAGAGTGACAATGAACTGCTTTTGGCCTGTTCCAAGATCCCAGGTCTGGGTGATATGAAAAGAAGAAATTAAAAAAGAAAAAAGAAGCTGGAATCAAATGGTGGCAAATAAAATGGAGTCTGAAACTCTAGATGAGTAAAGCTGAAAATAACCAGTAAGAGGACACCATCACTCATTCCAACATTTTTGTGAAGTGTAATAATAGCCAAAGTTAAGAGGTTAATATTATTGGTAGGCCAGATGGCACAAGATATCAGAAATGGGATATGGGGTTTTGGTAATGGGATAGGGAGCCTTTCACCTTTATGTCACCAGTTTAGATCTGCTCCAGGTTTGTAATGACCAAAGCTCGTTAGCATCTGACAGCTGCTTCTGGTAGAAATGCACTGGAGCCCTCAAGCCAGCCCCTCCTGCTGGGGAGGAATCCATAGAGCTGCCTGCAAAGCCCCTCTGGATTGCTCATGCCAGATACAGGGGCTAAAGAAAACGTGCTCCATCATCCATTTTTTTTGTCAAGTATGAATTTTAACCAAAATCCTTTCTTGATTTCAACAGAATGAAGGAAATCTGCCTCATTTCTGTAAGAAAGGTCTTTTGTTAATTACTATATTTTTTTTTTTACTGGACAGTGGAAAAATTGTCAAGGACTTTGTGCTGCTGAGAAACATTGGATAAACATTACACTGTTATGCACATCTTCCCCAGGTGTCTCTGCCTGTAGAATGGGGTTTTCTGCACTGGGTTATAAGAGCTGGTTAAGAGCTGGTTGTGCCCACAAAAAATATTGGGATCAGCTTCCAGGCACTGCTCTGCATGTACTCAAATGTCTGCACCTGCACTTCTAGGAAAAGCCAGAGAATAAACCAATTTTCAGGTGAACAAGCTTGTGTAGACTAGACCTGTTGCTCATGACTGATGGTGCAGGCTGTGACTTCAGGGTGTTAACAGAGTAGTGAAAGATGAAACAAAACTCACACCCCTTTTTTTAGGGTTTATGGGTAAGTATATGATGTAAGATCTCTGCTCTTAGCAAAAAATTACTGTGGAAAGATTGTGACCAAGGACAAGTGATTTATTTACTGGCAGTGCTTCCTCATTTTTGAAAACTACTGAGTGGAAAACAGCACCACATTTCTTTGAGGATCTCTAAGACTTTTGTCGTGAGACAAAGGAGACAATCTATATTACATTCAGCCTACAGTGTACTTTTCTGGGTCCTGAGCAACACAACATCATTTGCATACTCTTTACATATCATGAAATTCAGCAGTAAAATTGGTGCAGCCTGAACAAAGAGATAGATCTGGGCAACAAACTTGTCAAGGGAGGAGATGTGTCCATTTTATTGCACGCATAAGCTAAAATCACTTACTTTGCACTTGGTCGTATCTCTTGGCCATTTTTGTACCACTTGAGCTCCACTGTTGGATCTGCTAGCTCCACCATGAATCTGACTTTACCTCCTTTGTCCACCTGGTATGCAGGATCGAGGCCTTTGGCAAAAGCTGTTGTGGAAGTCAAGAGTTATTTTAACATGAGGTCAGAAAACAAGAACATGGATGCTGAAATGACACTGCATAAATCTCATCAAAGCTGTCAGAATACATGCACACAATGTTATGCATCACAAGATATTCTCACACTGGTCTGCATGGAATCATCTAGAAACACTAGAAAAAGCACAAAGCTGTGCACATCTGGTTATCCTGACCAACATCAAGCTGGCATCTCTTCAAGGCTTTGCAGCGTGACTGTATTCAAAATAGGAACAGCTAGATGCATCAAATGAAATAAATAAATAAAAATGAATGTGTAGTACCATAACATATGTTATGGTGCGAAGAGAGAGGATGTATCAGGATTACAGCTGGATTTGTGGAGGACTTCACCCACATAAAAAGGACACCTCCTGGAAACCAGTGACACAGGAAATGTATATACTGCATTCAATTCTGAAATGCTGCCCAGGAACAAGCAGATGCCACAATAGTATAATTGTATTTATGCATGTGTACAAACATGTTCTGTGGCATAACATGTATTTTATATACACATGTATGTGGATGCAGCAGCCTGATCAGAGAGGAGAAAACAGGTTTCATTTTCTCACAGTGGACTTGTGAGACTTTTTAGGGAGTCACAGAAATGATGGTAACTTGTTAATCACCACCTGCAGGCGATGTTTTTCTACTCTGTTTTTTTTCTGTTCTTCTTTAGGACCGTTTGTGAGAAAGATGTTTTTGCTAGCTAGTCAATCAAAAAGAATGTGTCGAATCTGTCTATAAAAGACAGCATTTTTCGTATTAAATGTACTTCTCCTGCAAACCAACCTTTGAGTGAATTTGTGTCATTTCTGGCTCGATGGTGACACATGTATATATATATATATTTCTGTAGGTAATTACACCTCTCATACTATTCAGTAGGGTTGATGGGGACAGACAGGCCTAAATGTCCTCACCCAGTGCAGGGAGAAGGGTCTGTGGTACAGCTGGGATTTCTGAGCAATGGAGATTAAGTGCAAAACGACATTATGAAGAGCAGACACTGCCTGTGTTTGGAGTGACCTCTGTTTAGAGCAGAAGATACTGGTGGTAACACAAGGTCTAATTTCTGTATTGCCTGATCAGGTAACACCTTTCCACACACCTGGGGCACATTATTCCAGATGGAACCAGTGTTTGTCTGAGAGGGAGGGATACTTTAGGTAAGCCCTGAGCTGGATAAAGTGTTTATGCTTCCACCATGGACCAGAGCTTCCTTCTGATTGACTCCTTGCAGGAACGAGTTGTAGTGTGAAAGTTCTTTTGTGTGGAAGTGAGGCATATTTGGGTTTTAAGGCAAAGGGTTGTGTGTTAGCAATGACCACAGGAATGGCTGAGTGTGAGCACTGAGCAAGGAGCACAGAAATGGGTGTGTGTGAGAATGAGCACAGGAATGTGTGTGAGAATGAGCACAGGAATGGTTGTGTGTGAGCACAGGAATGGCTGTGTGTGAGAATGAGCACAGGAATGGCTCTGTGTGTGAGCACTGAGCACAGGAATGTGTGTGAGCAAGGAGCACAGGAATGGCTGTGTGTGAGCAGTGAGCACAGGAATGTGTGTGAGCAGTGAGCACAGGAATGGCTGTGTGTGACCACAGAGCACAGGAATGGCTGTGTGTGAGCAGAGCACAGGAATGGTTGTGTGTGACCACAGAGCACAGGAATGGCTCTGTGTGTGAGCAAGGAGCACAGGAATGTGTGTGAGCAGTGAGCACAGGAATGGTTGTGTGTGAGCAAGGAGCACAGGAATGGCTGTGTGTGACCACAGAGCACAGGAATGGCTGTGTGTGAGCAGTGAGCACAGGAATATGTGTGAGCAGAGCACAGGAATGTCTGTGTGTGAGCAGTGAGCACAGGAATGGCTGTGTGAGAGAATGAGCGCAGGAATGGCTGTGTGTGACCTCAGAGCACAAGAATGGCTGTGTGTGTGAGAATGAGCACAGGAAGGGCTGTGTGTGAGAACGAGCACAGGAATGGCTCTCTGTGTGACCTCAGAGCACAGGGATGTTCTGCCCCATCCTCACCTGCACTCTTCTTCACCTCCCTGCGCATGCGCTTCAGGCGTTTCAGCATGCCCCGCAGGTCGGTGATGCCATACTGGAACGCGATCTTCTCGTACTCGCTGGGGTTCGCGTTCTTCAGCAGATCCCACACGTCCACCTCGGGCTCCTCCTCTTGCTGCTTGACCTCCCTGGCATTAGCAAAATAAAATTATGGGGCAAGAGTCAGCGAGGCTTAATCAAACCATAAAAAATAGGTGAAGCTGAATCTATGGTGAGGCTAGAAATGTTTTGGCCAAAATTTGAAGGCTGCCATCATATCTTTTTTACTTCCTTCCATATGATTGTAGTAGCTCAGAATGGCATTCACTCCTTCCTTTACACTTCTTCAAGGCAGAATTGGAATGCAAGTTTTAATTTTGCCTTTCCTGATACAATCACTTATGAGAATTTTTATATTGCTTCAATGTTCCCCAAAAACCACGGTTTGAAAATGTAATAGCATACAGGCTAATCCCACTTAAATCTGTTTTATCTGCTGTAACTTGAGTGGAATCAATCATAATTTATGATGGCACCACTGGGTCTAATCTGTACATTTCAAAATTATATAGAAATGTTTCCAAACCCTGAGTCCCTGTAATTGCTGCTGTGGGTGACTGGCAACAGGACATTCAGGGGAAGCTTTGTCTGTTTATAGTTACACCACTGCTTCTCAGCATTACTTAAAGTTGTCAAATGAATAGGAACTGGAGATTTCCACACCAGCTTGGACTTGAAGGATGGATGTGTTCACTTCCATGTGTATCTCAGTCTTAAGAGCAGGACATGTGTTCAGAGGCCTGTGTGAGGAATCAGCTTTACACAGAAGTTTTAGTGCTGTATTTACTATCTGCAACTCCAGGCTAAGACAACCAATAAAGAGAAGTATAATTATTTTCTCAATGGCAGCCATTAAATGATAGAACAATGAAAGCATCCTAAACAAAATTATATTTTTTGGATTGACAGTTTAGCTCAAAAAAGTGAACTGCTGGAACAATACTGGAATTGAGGAAGAAATCTAGATTTTTCCTCCTGTAATATCATTAGGATCAGACCAGGATCATTCCAATTTGACTTAGCTTGTCTAAAAAAATCAGTACTTTTGAGAACAGAGCAAGAAAATAAACTTTTGAGAAATAAAAAAAATACCAAGTTTTGCAATGAGGCACTATTAGAGCTGAGCTTTACGGAGTCAAAGAGACAATTTTCTTTGATATATACATAAATAGCACTAAAGACTCTGAGAATCTCTGCATAGTTGGATGAGGAACCATGGAAACCACTTTGCTGTTTAGTCCATGAAGTTTATTAATTTTCATAATATCTCTGTAATTTTAAAAAGGAGGAGAGGTTCTCGCTGAGCACTCTTTCAAATGGAACAAATCTGAGACAGCAATGTAAGTTAGAGAATCTCAGGTATGTAATTCTGTACTTTGTTCCTTTTATCCTTTCCATCCACTCTGGGGGAATCCAAATAAAGCTCCCCTTTAAATCAGGCAGTGGTTGAGAATGAGGATCCTGACTTTCAACCAGACTGGAAGACTCAATTTCAGGCTCATTTTCCTCTTGCATAACTGGAAAATGAATTTTGATGCTTAGAGCAAGCCAATTTTGTTCTGAGACCTCAGTAGTTTGAGCTGAGGCCAGAGGCCAAACAGAGCAAGGTATTTCCTGAGCAGGCTGACTGCTGACCTTGCCATGAAATCACTTTCAGATCTCTTTCCTAAATATGTGCATTTTTTTGCAAGATGTACTTGGAAAAAAAAACCAAAGAACCCCCCCAAAAAACCCCAACAACAAAACCAAAAAAAAACCCCAAAACCAAAAACCAACAAAACAAGGACCTAAATATTTGAGTGACTTTTAGATCTTGTGCCTCCTGGAATGTCATGGTGCTACTGATCCACTGCATTGACAAAGACTATCCAGTCATAGTGTGGCTTACTGAGATAAGACTTGATACGTCTGCCTGCCAAGCAGCAGAAAATTAGAAAGTAGACAGTATATTGATTGTATGCATTTAGGTTTGTTTTTTTTTTTTCTAAAAAAAACATGTATCAAATAGTATGAACCAAAAGGGAAAAGTTCTAGGTCTTTCCTTGGTCATACAACCATAAAAAAAAGAGAAAGAATGCACCTCCAACATTGCCTGTTGTAAAAATTGAAATAAAGCCATGGATTTGTCTTCCTAATAATGGATGTTAATATCCAGACACATGGATATTAATATCCACACTGTGGCTTAATTAACAATTTTATTCAATTAAGCTCAGAAATATGAGGTTGCATTTCAGGGCCTGAAGCAAGGTGAACCAATTTGACCAAAGTCAAATAATGGTGTCTAAAAACGAAATATTTACTTTATCCATTAAACACACAATAGATATTCCATGTTTATAAGGCTGGACAGTATTTATCTTACAAATCTTAAGAGTTAATTGTTAGTAAAGTGATATTATGTCTCTTAAATCACATTTATTTTTCCACAAAAACACCAAGACCTCTCACATGCATCTCTCATGTTACTGTGGAAACACCACACAGGCGGTCATGAGAACTGGCAAGTCTGATTAGTAGGATGAAAAGACAAACTGAAGGTCCTAATTAGGGATGAGAAGATTGAAAAAACAAAGACCTGGTGGATTAGAATTGGTCCAGGTAATTCTTTGTCTACTTTCAGCTTCAGATTTTCCTGTGTGCTTTAGCTGCTTAAATGCTATTCTCACCCTCATAGCCAATGAGCCCTTTGTGACTTTTTAATGTAATTAATGCTACAGATTTTCCTCCTTTAGAGTAAGTGGTAGATGAGAAAAAGGATGCAATTCCTTTTTCCAGTTCTCTGTGATCAGCTGTCAGTGATTTCCATGGCATATAGAATTTCTCTGCTTGATTTTAAAAGGTGATGAATTAACTATCTTGTCCTAACCTGGTGAAAGACTAAACTGGGTTTAAGATCTGAGATAACTAGAGACATAACTATCATAACACCAGATTTTCAAGGCAAATCAGAGAAACATGTACCCCAGGTTTTTTCCATCAAAACATTTGAGTTAGATAAAACATGACTGAGCATTTGTGTATTGTACATATTTAAAAAAAACCCTAAAAATAATTATACCAATATCTATGACTTGAAAGCATGATATATGATTTTTTTCATATCAGGATGCTTATAAAATCAAGTGAGGATGTAGCTACAGAGATAAATTTAACCCTTGCAGGTTTTTTTACTGTTGCACCGGACTCAATTTTCTGTACTGCTCATCCCTGTGTAGGAAATTTCCCCCCTGTGCTTTCCATGCAAACACAAAAGAAATAGCAGGTGAACTAAATGTTATTGGGCTCTTTAGGCTGAGGCTCACTTCTTTTCCCAGCACAAATCTGAGCTTTCTTTTCTGCACACTTAGAGGCAAAAATAACAGAACATTTGCATGTTATACTATGAGAATAAAAACCAGTTAGGAACATTAAAAAGCTGAAAGGTCACAAAATCCTTGAGGAGTTATTAATCTACACCTGACTGTTTCTGTGGGTGAACCTAATGGTTTGCAATCCACACCTGCTCACTGCACCACTTGGTTCTCACCTACGTTTCAGGAGACCACTAAAGTCAAGTTCTCCTGCATCCTCTTGTCCTTCACCACTGTTATTGACAGAAAAAGATCAAATCTTTGTTTAATACAGGAAGACTTAGACAACACTCATTGCTCTACACTTCTCATACACTCAACAATGTCCAGAAACACAAATAATTGTATAAAACCAACACAAACTTGTATGCTTTTTCACACGGATTATGTTTCTGTAGGCGCTTGTGAAAAATAACACAAAGGTTTGCATTGCTTCTTCTTATACTTTGATGGCAAATTTTTGTAACTGAGTACATAAATTTGCCAAGGTTTGTGTTAGATTTCAGTAACACAAACAAATGGCAGCTAGTCAACACAACCAGCTTTGTTTTTCATTTCTGTAGTGGACAAAACAAAGGGCTTGTGCTGATCTCTTGCTGTGAAAACAAAACAAAGATTTGCATTGCTGGGTGATGCTTTTAACAATGCATAGCTCTGTCAAATACTGATTGAAAAGTATTTAACCTTAAGATTTTACCTTTCCCTAAATGAAGGGAGAAAACAGTTATAAAAAAGAATAAATGTTGTCCGTTTTTACAGATAGAATCACAGTCCTATCAAGGTGCATTTCTTTCTATGACATGATCTTTAGCAGAATTACCTTATCATAGAGCACATATAGACAAAAGAAATGTCCTAAATATTTGTAAAAAGGGAAAAATAGTGCAAATCTTAACTGAAATTTAATCAAGATTTTACATGTAAGATATTAGAAAATCAGAAAATACTGAGATATCTTTGTCTGCTTGGGCAGCGTAGTTACTGCATTTTTAAAATGTGCTAAAGAAGGAAATGCATCTTGAATATAATATTTTGTATTTACATTTAAATTAAAGCCCCCTAAATAAAAGCAGTTATCTCTGAATTACAGCTTTACTTGTAAATTAACAAACTGCATTCATTATCTGTTTGTAAAGTATTTTCATTTGATATATTCTTTATAATTTCACCATAAAGAGATGACACCTATACTGAAAGATAACAAACTTTAAGACACAATGCTTTATCTTAGATCCTCTGTGCTATCCTCTTTGCTGGTTTTCCTTATTGATGGTATTTATTGTTAGGTAACAAAGCCAAATCCTGTCTTCTTGAAATCAGAGGGAATTTTCTCTCTGCTTTTAATCAGTGCAGGATTGGGAGCAGGAACTTTCAAATTGTGGCTGACAGCTTTCAGGAAATATGCAGTAGAATATTTTAGTGAATGAAAATACATTTTAAAAATGAAAATACATTTTTTAAAACCTCCAAAGAAACATATATTTAATTGACTTAAAAGTTCAATTTTTCTTTAAATTAATGACACTTGTAATTTCACAGTAGGGGTTCTTAATATCATATGTAGTATTTGTGTGTTGAAACTATTTCATTCTAACCACCACCAATTACTCAAAATCCCACTTCTTTAATCTATGCTTACAAATACAGTTTTATAATTTATATCAAGTACAATTGTCTGACACAAGTTCTGTGCATGCTATCAATGTCCATTACTGAGGAGCTGGATGGGATCACTGAAGTTACCTTCTTTTGAAAGCAGATCTGATGTCAATGGATGGAGCAGCTTGGGAAGATTCTATGAAATAACGGTAACACAGGAGTTAAAAACACAATTATATGTAATAATTTATGTAATGAGTGTGATTTGGAATATGAAATTTGTTGAGTTTCCTGCTGCATGACCAGCATTTGTGCTTCCCCTTTGGCACTAGGTTCTGGTATCTGCAAAGATGCTCAGTGTTAAGTGTATAATTTCTCTGAAGTACTTTCTGCAGTTCTGCAGAGATTTGTTTATCTGGTGTTTCTCTCCCTTCCCCTGCCTGCCTTATTCCCAGGCTCTGACCTTTTTGTCTCCTCATTTCCTTTGCTTTCTCCCCTGCTGGCATCTTGTGCTCTCAGTATGCTCAGCATCAGAGGAAGGAGACAGAGTCGGTCTCCTCTGCAGCTACAGACACATCTATTGTCAGGGCAAGGAGGAATTCATTCCCCATGTGGGAATTACCCCTTTGGGACAGCCTGGATCAGATTAAATGGTTCTGATCCACAGATAGTGAATGGATGGAGCAGGGCTGGACCCCGCCTTGTTGACCTCTAAGCCCTGAGTTTTGTGTGCCAGAGCCTGATTTGACTTCAATACTGGCTTTACCCGCCAGCTTTCCTAATTTTTTGGATAAATGTCTCACATAATATCTATTCCAATGTTCATTTAGGCAATAAATTACAGAAACAAGAAAATTCTCTGAGCTGAAAACACTCACTTTAAGTATAATTTCTTTTAAAGGGTCTGAACAAAAGAAGTGCCATTTCAAATAGAAAGGGGAAGGGGAAAGGGGAGGGAAGGGAAGGAGAAGGAAGGGGAAGGGGAAGGGGAAGGGGAAGGGGAAGGGGAAGGGGAAGGGGAAGGGGAAGGGGAAGGGGAAGGGGAAGGGGAAGGGGAAGGGGAAGGGGAAGGGGAAGGGGAAGGGGAAGGGGAAGGGGAAGGGGAAGGGGAAGGGGAAGGGGAAGGGGAAGGGGAAGGGGAAGGGGAAGGGGAAGGGGAAGGGGAAGGGGAAGGGGAAGGGGAAGGGGAAGGGGAAGGGGAAGGGGAAGGGGAAGGGAAGGAAAGGAAAGGAAAGGAAAGGAAAGGAAAGGAAAGGAAAGGAAAGGAAAGGAAAGGAAAGGAAAGGAAAGGAAAGGAAAGGAAAGGAAAGGAAAGGAAAGGAAAGGAAAGGAAAGGAAAGGAAAGGAAAGGAAAGGAAAGGAAAGGAAAGGAAAGGAAAGGAGAAGGGAAAGGAAAGGGAAAAGGAAAAGGAAAAGGAAAAGGAAAAGGAAAAGGAAAAGGAAAAGGAAAAGGAAAAGGAAAAGGAAAAGGAAAAGGAAAAGGAAAAGGAAAAGGAAAAGGAAATCATTACAGATACAAATGGAACCTTACCAGTGACTTCAAGGTCAAAAGAGCAGCTATCAAACTTGTCCTTGTAAGACACTTCACAGCGATAGTTCCCTGCATAGTTTTCCTTAGCTTTGATGATCTGCATCTCAAATGTATGAATCTAAAAATCAAGCACAGTCATTCATTAATGTGGGGAATGCATTTGCACAAAGCAGAAGTTAAAACATGAGTCTTTCAGACATGCACCACACACAGGGAACAACTCAAATAATGGGCTCTGAAAAGAAACTGGAACCCAGAAATGGCATCAGAAAACTTTGATTTCCCCACCATTACTTGTCCTGAGTTGGGAGAGCAGAAAATCTGCTTCTGCAGAGGGTCAGAGATCACCACTGAAGCCAGGGTTAGACTCCACTGCTCTTGAACTTCTGCCTGTTGCCTTAAACTCATCTTTAAGCTCTCTTTGGAGCTTTGCCCCCATAAGAAGGAAAAGTGAAGACACACCTTGGTGTGACGCTCAAAGGACTCCTTCAGCTGCAGGTGCTTCCCTGCTTTGCTGGCCAGATCCATCCATTTTCCTTTAAACCACTTAACGTTTGGCTTTCGGAGAAGATCTTTGGCTTCTACTTTGGCTATAAATGTAATATTCCCACCTTTCAGAAAGAGAAAAGAATAACGCATCTGTTGAGGAACACGTGGTTGGTCAGTTGCGTCTCTACAAGTTCCTTTCACTTTTGTTCCATTCAGCCACCATGTGTTCTACCACAAAATTAAGAGTCAGATGGAGTCACACAGACTATGAAAGTACTGCAGCAGAACAGAGGTTAATGATTTTGGGTCTGGAAGCTTTCTGCTGCTACTCTGCCGTGGAAATCTACAAAATTAGAGGGTTTTGGGAAAGCTGCAAAAGGCAGGCCTCAGAGGCAGTAGAACTGTGATTAGAGCTAAGCAGCAGCCATGAGATAGGTCAGCAGAAAGAGTATTTAAAAAGTAGAAAATCAAAGACAAATAGAACAATGGTCTGTGTATTAATGCTTGTCTAGAATCACTCTCTAAGCTGCAGAAAAGTTTCTCTAGCAAGATATTAGGAAGTTTGAAGCTTAATAATGAAGCTCTGTGCATTGTGTTTGAAGGCTTACAAGCAGGTATTGTATTTGAAATAAACAAGCATTGTTTTAACCAAAGGTACGTGTGCTTATAGTGGTTGGATAGAACTACTGCCAATGTGCTTTTGCTTTGTGTGATTGGTCAAAAAACTTTTAAAGTAAGTTGTAACATCAAGTTCTTGGTCTGCTGCCTGGGATGCGAGCTGATGGCATCTTCCCATTGTATAGCCATGTAATGAGGGTGATGCTGGAAAATAAAACAGCTCAAGGCACGTTCCCAGCAGTCCCATCCCATTTGTGATTTGTACATAGACCCCGGCCGGTGATACTCTGCATAAGATCTTCTTGATAACAGTGCAGCCAACAGTATCAAAATACCGGCTTTCTTCCCCAGAAACTGTACCTCTTACTAAATTTACCTCAGTAAATTATTAGATTTTGAGCTTGTTTTGAATTAAACAATTGGGGTTTTGCTTCTCTGAATACAGTCTTTTTGCCTTCAGAGTGGAGTTCCCATCCAGCTAAAACCAGAGGCGGTTCTTGCAGCTGAGGGCAGAAGCTGAGTGCCACAGAACCTGCCCACACCATTCCCAGCTCAGCCTCTGTCTCTGGGAGTGGCTTTTGGTTTTGTTCCCAGGCACTTACCAACACTCACTGTTCCACTCTGAGGTTTCTCGACGAATAGAGTGGATCTTTGGGCATCATCATCACGCTTCTCCGACTCCTCTGGAGCTCCTTCTCCAAGAGACCATACTGAGGTGCAGACAGAAGGGGAAATATCAGTGATCTGAGGGTGTTTCACTCCCTCCAAAGTACACTTACCTGAACTTCCTAAACTCTCTAGCCCTAGCACCTTTCTCTTCTGATGTCCTGAAAGACTTGTGAGTTTTTGTTCACACTGACATCCATTGCTTGGCTGTCACATTGTGTACAGTTCCTGCAAGAGCACTACCTCTGTGGTGATGGAAAATGAAACTCAGGGAGGAAGAGAGGGAAACCTGATCAGCCAGGACGGGCACTGAGCAACTTGAAGGGCACCAGCATTCAACCATGAGTGCTTTACAGAGGTGATGCACAAAATCAGCTCTTTGTTTTTCAGAAGAGATGGAGGTTCTGAAAACACAAACAGCTAGAAGCACAAAAATCCCTACATCTGATGCACAGTTTCAGTGGATCTCTCTCCACCCAAACTAAGTCCATTGTACAAGCTGGTTCTTCCTCTATGTCTGCAAAGTAGGGCAGGAATGAAGCTCACTTCTGAACTTGCTTCTTTTCTTCCATGACAGAAGCAGAGAATGTGGGGATCTGTCAATACCATATGCTGCCATGTGAATTTTATGTGATATTTTATGGAAAAAGTAGTTTGTCAGATGGAAATGATTGTGAAATATGTTCAGACACAGCAGCTTCCCTTCTGGAAAATGGGACTTTGGAACTGAAAAGGAACAACAGTACTGAGAGAAGCAGCAAAAGTGTGCTCTCCTCAGGGCAGAGCACTGTACCAGGTGGGCTGTGTGATTCTGTTTTTCCTGTCCAGATAAACAGTGATTCTTTCTGTTTATCTGGACAGCCCTAGCTTTGTGTTATGCCATTACATCTTGTGTAAAACCATGGTCAAAACTGATTCCTTGCAGAAAGTACAAGGAGAGAAAGGCGGTGAATGCCTGTCTCTTTTCTGCTCACTTTCTGCTCAGAGGCAAAGCTCATGTCTCATATTCTGATCTGAAATCCAAATGTCACATCTCTGTTTTTTGAGGAGTTATTGCCAGCACAGAGAGGAAACTAATTCAAGTTAGAGATCAGAATAGTCTTTCTGATATGTAGTGATTACTGCTGTGGGAACCTTTTCAACTCATGAAAATTTTTACCACCCAGAAACGCGATGCAGCTCATGGCAGCCATGGGAAAATGCAAACAAATTGGTTTTATTATCCTAAAGCCTATTATGAATTTTAAAAAGGTATCAAAATGCTAGATAGCTTTGCTATAAACTGTTAGTGTTTCAGTCAATTGCGGGTGGTGTGCCTAGCACCTCTGTATATGCCTGCTTGTACAATATTTCCCACAGGTGAAGACATTCATGTATATACACACATTTATGTACACATATATACACACATACATGGAATGATTTACACAGACATAAATGAACACAAATATATATAGATACAGATCTATATATAGTCTCTATAATCTAAAATTTTAGATTATACCACTCGGAGATGGCAATATATGGAAACAACATGAGAACAAGTGAAGGTTACTGGTAGTAAGAGGATGAAGTGATGATAGCACAGGATCTGGTCACGTGCAGCAACAAACCTAACACACCACGGGGTGAAATGGAAAAAGAGTATTAATAAATGGAAAAATGATATTAATAAATGGAAAAAAGCTTACACAGAGTCATTAATTTGGTACCACATAAAGGAACATCTAAATATTATCATCACCTCTAGATATTAATTAAACAAAGAGAAGGAGGGGAGGGTTTGACGCGGGCTGGCATAGGCGGCTATGCCAGGTCCATAACCATGGTTGAAGTACCAGCTGCTCATTTTGTTCCAGAGGCTGCAAATCCTGAAACCACCAGAGTGGGTGCAGTGTGGGTTACCTGCCAGGGTAGGAAGAAAGAGGTTATGATGATTTTTGCTAAGTTTTCCCCACCGTCCTCTGAGGTGTGAGAAGAAGCCATTCTCCTACAGTCTTCTGGGAGCTGTGTGTGGGATTCCCAGTCTTCTGGGACCTGTGTGAGGCTGGATGTAGGAATGGAATTCCTGTAGGCTGAGGAGGAATGGAACAGCTATGTATCTATCTATACAGACACAGATATAGATAGATAGGTATGTATGTATGTGCCAAATACATGTCCTGTTCTGTGCAGCACAGCCTTCTCACTCCTGGTTCAGCTGCTGGAATCTTATTTGCCCTGGTACTTTGAGTTATTTCAACAGCTACAGTTTGCTGGTGTCTAAACAACAAAAATAAAGTATTATCTTTTAAAAATAAAGTCTAGAAAGTATTTTTATTATGTAATTTTGGGAGTGTTTCTCAGGAGGTCTCACCTGAATCCTTTCTTTCCGCTGGCTTAGACATCCCATCTGAAAGGGAAGAGCAACTTAGATAACACCAGCTCAGAGATCACAGCTTAACTGGCCTCAGATCACTGGGATTTTAAGAACATTGATTCTTCATACAAGAAGATTGGACTAAATATTTGGGACCACATCCATGAGGAACTACGTGAATACCAAAAAAATGTGAACAGCTAAGAAAAAACCCCAGAAATCTTCCCCAATTTTCTCTAGAAAAATCTAAATTAGTTTAATTCCATTGAATAGTTTCTTCAGAAAGGTTACATGAGGCTGATGCTTTTTCTATGATTTGTGTAGTTCCAGGTAAAAGAGGAATTTTCATTCCTCAATATTTGTCTGAGGGACAGTATTTTGATTATTTAAACAGTATACTTATTTATCTGGAGTTGCTTTTGGATCTACTAACCAATATTTTACCTTCTGCTGGGAGATTTACTAAAGACCTCAAGACAGGACTGGAAAGGGACTTAACTGATAGAAGGGTCTTGTACTTCTGAGCAGAGATTAATAAAATATAGGGCACTTTAAAAAATTTTCTAAGCTGTATCTTTTGAGTTCAGTCTGCCTATTTGGACTCTTTCTTCATTAATATTCAAAAGAAAAATACATACATACATACACACACAAAGCATTATCACAGTCCTAACCTGCTGGTGGAGTACTAACTGAGGTGTCATCTTCATCTGTGAAAAGAAATACAAATGAAAAAGCACATGAAGAAACTGAAAGCACAGGCGATCATCTGCTTTAAAACAACTACATGAAAATGTAAAACCTGCAAAAGAAAGGGAAATAAATTGCAATATTCAGGAGCATTCACAATGGAAGATTCAAACTGATGAGAGAAGCTTTGCATAATTCAGTAGCTGAAATGGTAAACCTTGATGTTTCAAGCAAGTAAAGAACAAGATGAGATGTGGGCTGTGATCTATGATTAAATCATGAGTTTATATGAGAGCTGCGGAGTGATTCTGTTTGTTAGAGATGTAATCCACAGTAATTACAATAAGAAAGCCACAATGAAATGAAGGAGAATCACATATCTAACCTGAGGAAGATGTCATTTCTCTGATGACCACGTCTGCAATTAAAATGTGCACCACATATGCATTCAGCATTATTAAATCAAGATATGAAAAGTTAAAACTAGTCCCCTCTATTTATACTTTGTAATTTCTACACTATAATATTAATTTAAAGTGCAAGGAATACACAACTCATTTTTTCCTCATATCAGCAGGAGAATAATTTTAAATAAGGAAAGAACTATTATCACCATGCTGGATTTTCCTTTTGATCACACTAAAAGTTGACTGTCATGAGGTATTAAATTGCTACAAGCAGTTGTTACTGAGATATTTTAAAATGTTTAGTCATATAGAATATGTTGAGGCTTATATTTATAAAATATATAATGTTTTATATATTTTTATATATTTTATAAAATATACATTATATAATTATATATTTATAAAATATATAATCTATTTATAAAATAGAAAATTTTTAGTCATACAGAATATGTTGAGGCTTATATTTATAAAAATCAAAAGCCTGAGAAAAACCTGAAATGGGCATTAAATGGAAATAATGTAATCATGATTATTGGAAAACCAGAATAAGGTAAAGACCATCTTTACAAGAGTCTCTTTGAATTTTAGATGTTGACTAGAAACCTCAGAGATTAGCTTTGACAAAAATAAGCAAAAAGGTCATAGTGTCTTAAAATCCTAATGGTAAAAAGTAAGAAAATAACCAAAGTATCCTTTGAAAGATAAAAATAAACCAGATATATTTAGGATTTAATATACAAGTTTTATGAAGATAACATGTTTTTATACAGGATGAGAGAATAATCTATAGAACACTTCAAAATGGAGAACAGTTAAACAAGATCAACTTTGGAAAAATATTAACCCACATCTTTAAGGACAGTCTTTTTGGGGGTTGGATTTTTTTATATCTTCTATTTGTGTATCCATAATGAAATTTTAAATCTGAAGTTATCCTTTGATTTTGACCTTAAAGTTATAATTTTTTGATATTTTTTCAAGAAAAAAATTCATAACCATGACAAAAGAACATATGAAATATAGTTGCGTTTTTATTAACACTGGCAATATTGAATTTTTGGATTTGTTTAACCACTAAAGCCTAATTAAAAGTCTGTTAATAGAATTTGTTTACTTCAACCATAACATTTTACTCATTCCTTTTTAATGATTCATCAAACTTCATTTTAAAGATCCCTTGGGAGGAGGATGAAAGTTGTAAAAGGTTTGTCTACACATGAAGGATTAATGTGTTATCTTGCAAATATCTTTTCTTATTCACAGAAAAAAAGAAACAAAAAAAACCACCAGGAGTAATGGAAGAGTTCTCATGAGCTCTATCATCCAATGCCATAAGCAGATGTTGAAAATGTTGATTTTCAGTAAAAGCACAGTAATGATTAAGTCATGTCAGACGTTTTAACATACTGCATAAGCAGCTAAATGGATGCAAGGCTATTTGCTTCTACTGCAAATATTTCTCCATATTTCATGAAAGCATTAAGTGTGCTTTCAGCTCTTTTGGTCAATGATGTCACCATTGTGATTGATGATGGCTCAAAGAGCCATTTGACTGAAAAAAAATAATTAGGACCAGCATAAAACATTTGATGTAATGCATCCTACATGATGATGTATGATAATCAAGTTATGAAAGGACCACTCACTTTTCTCTTTCATTTAATCATTTGAAAAAGTAAAAAACCCAAAAAGAAGTTATTCGTTCTGCAGGGGGATTGGTTGGGTTTCTCCAGGATAATCTCTCATTTTTCAAACAAAATGTTAACATCAAAGACAAACAAAGGAAACAAGCAAACAAACACGTCAGAAGAATAAGGATGAAAGCCCAATTGAATGTTTTAGAAATCTAAAGAGTATGAAAACACTACATGCTGGAGGGGTTGTTTTGATAAATGGGTAACTATCAATCCATCACTCCTTCCATCTCAGGCTGATAAATGGGTAATTATCAATCCATCACTCCTTCCATCTCAGGCTTCTAGGACTAAATGGACTGAGTTTGGTTCAGCAGCTACAGCCAATTCAGTTTCTGTGATGAATGATTGTTTATGCTAAAATAAAGTCTATCTGAAGATTAGAAAAACAGCAAAAATACCAGATCTGTCAGTAGAACTATGATCATTAGTTCACTACTCTTATCTTCTGCAAGTAAACTTTTAATGGGATGTATTTTTCAATCTGTTGCATGATAAGAGTTTGTTATAGGGAAATCAATTGATTCATTTGACAGCAGGCTGATAAAATGAATTACTCTATAGAAAACTTTATTCTTTGTCTGTGGCACACTCTCATTAACATATAGGGTAATAGTGTTTATTTTTCTTGTTTCTAAATGATGACATTAACTGTGGAGCAGACTGAGCTGGATCAGGAATAGATTCTTCAGGATGAAGGCACTTTCCATATCTCCAAAGAAGCTAACCTAAACACATTTAGTGTAACCTAAACATTAAAATTTCCAACTGCTGGCACAGCAAATGTAGAAATACATGTCCAAAATAAAGAAATTACTGATTTATATATGAGCTGCTGGTATCAAGAATTTTAGACCTACTTTCCCCTGGTTTGAAACATCCCACACAAAATGGAAGCTGCTATTCTGCCATCAGCCACACTGCTGGCAAACTCAACATTGCGAAGGAGTGTCAAAAACCTATTAATTGTATATAATTTTATTTTTCTATTCTACTATTCATGCTGAAATTACAGAGCACAGCAAGACTGAGAGTTTCAAATTTAGATTACTTCAATTACCAATCTCATTTTCAAAGGGAATCCAGCAGTCCCATCAAGGGGACTTGGCACTTTGGAGATGGTAAATGAAGCACATACCAACAGGGGGGAGGTTTTAGTAGGGAGATGAATGGATAAGTGAAACTTGGGAAAATACAAGGATGACACATGCAATGAATATTTTAGTAGATGGCTGGAAGAAAACTAGAGGAAACTATTAGTAAAATATACAGAAATTTTAGTAGCTCTCTGAATGGCTGGATGGGACCTAAAAAAAGGAATGAGCAAATTTATAATAAAATTTTACTGTTATTCCAGCAAGCGGGAACAAAATTATAACATATTCAATCTGTAAGATAATGCTAAAATTAAAAACAAAGACACAAGCATTTAAATTGAATGAATATAAGACTATGTAGTAAATTTGGAGGATTTGTGCTGATTCACTTTGTTTCTCCAAAAATAAAAAGATGATCACATATATCCTGAATTTTTACAACATCATTATAGATCTTTTAAAACTGATTTATTTTATGAAAGAAAATTTTATGTTTACTGCTCTGAGCTACTAATTTACAGGAAAATAACCATGAGATACAAAGAATTTACCACGCTGTTTTTCATTTCATAACTTTACAGTGAACACAAAGGAATATAAATATGTAATTTCACACAGACAATAAGTACCAAAAAGAAATAGAACAGTAAAACAGACACACAGATAGGTATATTCTATCTTCCTAATATCAGTGAATATTTTCTTGGGGATGAGGGGGAAATGATGGACTATGGGATTTACATGGGGTACCAAGATTTCTTTCCTAGATGTCAGGTTCCAGCACAGGCCCATTTCAGGTTCCTGCAGTGTCTACAGTCTATCTCAGAAATTATCAGCAAACAGGACACAACATCTGGCACACAAATATTGCATATTTAATTGCTGCGGAATTCAGATATGAAATGTTTCCCATTTTGTTTCCATTCAGGGAAGTACCTAAATCTGCTACTTCTGAAGATGCAGAAAGTCTTTTACATATAGCTAATATAAAAGCTCATATCTAGATGGTTCTGTCATAATTTCCTTGCTGAACTGTTCAGTTTCAAGTGTAAATGATTTTGGACATATTGGAAAAATGGAACCTTTTCCCTTTTTGTGAATTATGCTCACCATTATAAAGTTGTTTGTTTTTTTTTCCTGGCACACAAACCTGAAGGAATAAATCTATGAAAATACATTTTCCCGTATTTGGTGATACTCTGCAGAAAAACAAGAGCTGATAGGAACAACTGCTCTGTAACTAATTTTTAAAAGCATTACTACTGAGTGTCTGGCAATGACATCTCCTTTGCTTTGCAGAGGTGACAGTTCCACTGGAGCATGGCAGAAGGTCATCTGTCTATTAATATTCAGACTTTCATTGGAATTTTAATGGAGGCAACAATTCTCCATAGTAGGATCTCAAGGTATATTTTTTGGTAGCAAAATCCTCCTAGCAGGTTTCTCTTAGGAGGAACATTTTTCCTCCTAGAAAATAGTTGTCTCATTCACTAAATTCAAAATAGAAACATAATAATGTATAAGAAGATAATAGAAGTTTTGGATAAGTTACCTACCATGTTTTCATTTTTATTCAGTGAAATGTAGGCTTGTAAGCAGTGAGGAAATCACCATTCATGTTCAGTTTGGGAACAAACATTTTTCTCATATCCAAATTAAAGCAAGCAGAACTAACTGTTGGAATAGCTTGAGGCAAGACTTTCATCTTTTTTCCTATCATTAGACATGCAAATTATTTCTGAATTGCATTTCCATTACCAAGTTGACAGATTTGATTACTCACACAAAATTTTGTGTGTCAAAATAATTGCTCAATGCAATGATAACTGGCAAAATAGCGTGCACTGAAGCCTGGTTCAGCATTCTTATTTTCAAAAGGGTACTTGAATCACACATTCTCAGTGTTTATATTTTGACTCTGCTGAGAAAAATAGCCATGCATGCCTTTGCCAAATAAATCTGCAAGTATCCAGTATACACCCAGTCTGTCTAAAAGAGAGGATTTTGTTTGGAAGACAGCAAAAGCCAGAATACATTTTCAAGCAAGCCATTTCTTGATTTGCCATGAAAAAGCATAACCATGCCAGATGAAAAGCAAGCACTGCATCAGTTGTAAGCATATCTTGGTCTGCTTTAGCCTTTGATCAGAATTAAGTTTAAAAAAAGATATTATTCTTCTCAAAATAACCTGACGGGGTGTTTAATTCCTATTTTGGCAGGGCTCCTATAAAAAGCAGAGAATTTGGCCCAGTTCCCTCAAAATGTGTCCTCCTAACCAGAAGAATTGACAGCAGAGCTAGAATATAATCTCAGCAGCACACAAATATGTGCTAAAACTGGAGCTGATTGTTGCACACACTGCTGGTGGAACATTTATCTGTTTGTTCACAGCAGGCATCTCAAACAGACTTTTCAGAACCTGTAAAGAGCTCATCTGCTGGGCTCCAATGAGGACAGAAAGATTAATGTGTGATTTTTAAATTTCCAGTTAAAAAATCTATGGGGCTTTCTGAAAGGTATAATATTAAGTTTCTGTGGTAGAACAGAAACAGCTTAGAATGACAGCAGGACATTATCCACTTTATTGAAAAGCAACCAATGTGCACAATATTTGAGTTTTAGCAAGCTTGGTCAGGGGCAACAGCCAGGCTCATTTAAACACAGCTTTCTGCTCATGCAAATCACTTGTAATTTGGTCCATTTATTAAATAATCAATATAAATACTGTTGCTAAAGCATCAGTCTGGTTTGCAGGGTTTTTGAAGACATTCATGAGTATCATCATTTCCTTGGGCTGGCTAAGTCATGCAGAAAAAGGATCTAGGAAGCCTCATATCACACTTCTGAAATTTAGCACCAAAATTCTGAATTAAAGCTCAAACAATCCAGCATCAGAACAGCATTTAGTTTTCTTTACTGCCCATTTTTAAAGTATGGTTTCAGACTTACCTTTGCCCTTTTCATTTCCACCCTCCTGTGGTGCTTTTTGTTCTGTGTAGGAAGTACAAGTATAGTTTTGAGAGGATCTTAAAGTAAAAAGAAAGACTTACACAGCATTTAAAAATGCAGGTTCTGCTAGTATTGGAAAAACAACATTAAAGAATGATTGATATATGTGTATATGTAATATACAGTTGCAATCCCATACAACATTTTACAACCTGTGCATATCAATGCAATTTCTGTGTTTTGAACAAGACATTTAAGATTGATGTTCTGGGACTCAGTGGAAAAAATAAACTAGGTTTTTAGGAGCAGCAGTTGTTAGTCTCTTGTTCTCGGGATAATTTGCAAAAGCTTTTGAAATTAGTTACATATCATTGTTAATTGGAAAGAAACTGGATCAGACATGAGTTACTGCCACTCAGTTGATCCTTAAGAAAAAGGACAGAGTGTATTGAGGATATTCTTTAATTCTTTATCATCATCTTCATCATTATCAACATAGTCTTGCTGAGACTACTTGTATTCAGTTTCTTGATCAGAACTGCCAGCCTGTCCTCTACTCCAAGCAGGTAAATGTGAATTATTTTTTACCTCGTCTGCATGAGAAAACTTGGACTGTGCTTTAAACAAAACAACAATTTCCACATTTTCTCTATTTCAGGATTTGATATGATTCCTATTGGTTTTGGTTTCCTACTTCATTCAGTCTGGAATCTTGTCAAATCATGTGCTGTCTTCAAGGTATAAACACTCAATATCCTGTTGCCTGTGAGCAATGGCTTTCTGTGGCAAACTTACATATCAGCTGCCTGACAGAACTTGGCTTTGGGTGATCCTAACATTGTCAGGATGGAATTAAGATAATTTTTGTTCCATGAAGATAACATCTGCAAAAGCCAGTTGATACTCTGATTATCCTGATTTCTTGTTCCCATTTGTGCAGCCACAGTAAATATGAAAATTAAAGCTGAAACTTAAAAGGAAACACCACATTCTGGTAATGTGACAGACTCATGGATGCTTCAGTCTAGATTCCCTAAATTCCCAAATCCAGCTGTCAGGGTCTCCATCTTGGCCAGATGTTCCTTTTTTAATGGGACTTTTGCTACAGTAACACTTTCTTTTCCCAGTAGGAACAGGAATCAGAAGATTTCAGTGATCCTAGCAGATGGTAGCATGTCTACATATTATTTGAAAACTTCATCAGTCAAAGTGCTCCACACTTGTGGCTTGACACTGAGATCTGGAAAGACCTCTCACAGTGACTTCCTAAAAATTTCCTGGCGCAGTTCAAGGTGCTTGGTTATGTCCAATAAACTATTTGTAAGTTATAAAATTTGGAATTTTGAAACCAATGTCCCTCTTTGTGTGTTAGCACTTGATAATCCAAGATGACAGCATCTTGAGCCAGAAGTGACTGGCATGTCCAGCCTAGAAATATCCCAGTTTGGTCAGTGCCTAACATAAAGGCCTAATGACACCCTACTTATTATTTAGGCAGGTAAGCAGAAAAGGAAGGAGGTTATTGAAGTGATTTTGTATTTAATCCTGTGCTTTTAAATAGAAAGGAAGATGGTAATTTTTTGAAAATGTTAATAGATATTTTTAATGTAACGCTTCAAAGATGCTATTCCTTTCTGTATATAAAAAGCTGTTTCCCATTTCAGTTCTACTTGAAAGTTAAGATTGATTAAAAACATGCATTCAAGTACAAAGTATATCAGGTAAGACCCTAAGGGTGAAATTAATTAGTTTAATATTAACTGTACAAATTTTATGGTTGAGTAAAATATCATTAATTAAAAACCAATTAACTTTCCTTACAAATATATGCAATATGAAAGAGTTCATCACATAAAAATAATATGTGGCTAATTTAACCATGAAATTCCTTGTGGCAAATGATACCTTTGTCATTTTTTAATCAAAGTGTGTATTGTTGAAACAAAGACGTCTTCAATCAGGCTTGTAAAATGCCAGTTATCAAGACAGTAAGTAAAGGCAGATTTAACACTTGTAGGGTGTTCGTTCTGTTTGGAATTGCTGTTTAGGTAGCTATATAGAGAATAATACTCACCAAATGAGCATCAAAGAGGACAGCATAATTTAACAAAATAATTTAGGCAGCCATGATTTACCTGTATTCTGAAGGACACGTGCAATATCAAGCAAACAACTAGTCACTCACAAGCAAAACTTGAGTCTGAAAAATCAGTATTCAGGCAAAGTGAAGTGAGGATATCTTACTTGGACAGGCTTTTTTACTTTTCTTACTGTCCTCTTACTCTCAAAGAGACAATGAACACAAACCAGTCTCATGCAAGTGTTGTTAGTGCCACAGCTCAAATCAGCATTTTTTACACTAACCTGGAGGTGGCGGTGCACTTTCATTTTCAGTTTCTGAAAAATGAGGAAAGAAGACAGATATTGAGCTTAAAATACAAGCAAATATTCTTCATACATTTGGTATATGTTTGTTGACTTTGAGTTCTTTAATATTTAAATGCAGTTGTGAAATTGATGCTGCTTCCACGCACGCAATGTGTGACAACTTCAGAGTGACAAGATCAGAGATCTAAAGCTCTTGCTAGGCAAAGAGAATTCAGTGAAATTGTTTAGTGTGGAAATAGATAATATTAATGGAAACACAGAATAATTTAGGTTGGAAAAGATCTTTAACATTGAGTCCAACCACTAACCCAGCACTGTCAAGTCACCACTAAACCACATCAAAACCACATCTACACATTTTTTAAATTCCTGAAGGGATGCTGAGTGCAGTTCTCTGGGCAGCCTGTTCCAGTGCCCAACAACCCTTCCAGTGATGAAATTTTTCCTGATATCCCACCTCAACCTCCCCTGGCACAAATTGAGGCCATTTCCTCTTGTGCTATCATTTATTACTTGGGAGAAGAGACTGAGCCCTACCTGTCCACAGCTTCCTTTCAGGCAGTTTTAGAGAGTGATAAGGTCTCTCACTCATGTCCAAAATTAAGCAAAATTTCCACCAACTGAAATAATATCAGATATGATTTTAACTTTGAAGTGTAATGGATGCATTACTTTAGGGGGATTATGAAGAGTGGATCCAGAGACTTTCATCTCATTTTCAACCACACCATTAGATCTGGAGTTCAATGTTCAGTGCAAGCAGAAAGTAAAAACAAACAACACCAAAACACCACAGTTCAGCTGCTCTGAGTGGAACCTGCAGTATGTTTGGGCTTTCTTATTGTCTTTCTTTCAATGATGATTTTTTAATGTAAATCACTTCCCTTTCCAATGTGTGATACACGAACCAGGCTTTTTATGTTATTTAAATTATATTATTTTGGGATTGCATGTTCTCCTATCTAAAAACATAAGAACAAATTGACTACCTAAAATATATTTTTAAAACAAAAAAAGGAAGCTTATTTTCAACATTTAAAAGCTTTAGGAGTTTACACATGTTGAAAACAGCAATATTTTTTGGCACTAGCATTGACTTACAGTTTAACTGTTTATAAAAGGTAAAGATTTAAAAAGTTAAAACCCTGAACTGTAAAAGTAGATGGCTGTTAGTAAGTTTTGCCATGTTGTGGACATTAACCCTCGGTACCCCACCTCAGGTCAGATTCAGGAAAAAAAATTCAATCTCCATCACATAGAAATGCTAGGAAGGCAATTCCTTTACACTCAGTTCCAAATATAACTAAAACACAATTCTCATTCTTATATAGTGTTTAAAAGGGACGAATATTTTTAGTGCAAATATAATTTTAAGCTGAGTATGTGAATTTGATATGGTTTGGGAACATACACAGATACAACAGCAAATCCTTGTTGAGGTTCCAAAGAGATTCCCTTGCTACAAGGAAAGAGCTGGTGTTGTATGCTCTGATCACAGCACCCACCATATAGAATGTAAGGAAGTATATTAAGGACCAACACACTGAGTGTGAAAATAATGAAATATCTTTACATAGATTCACTGCAATTCATTTTTTCATGTCTAATTACTGACATACTAAGTTTATTTTTTTGCGGCCAAGAAAAATATGAAAAATTTTCATATGAAAACATGAAAGTTGTACCATCAAGAGAATGTCTGGGAACCTATTTGCTTTGCTACCATGACATTTCTCACTGATTCTGCTGAGAGTAAAAATTTCTGCTGAGAAATCATTGTGGCATGGAAGTATGTTTCTTGCATGCAAAAGTAATAGCAGAAAATTATTGAGTGTATAATTTTCCTTGTGAAATTTAATAGTAGAAACATGGACTATTCCTATGAACACTGGATTAGAAAACGAGTTACACCAACGAGAATGGAACTGTAAGCCAGGCATGACCATGAAAGGGGTTGCACATGGCCAAAAGATTTTGTTGAAGTATCTCCCATGTCTCTGGCTCACCGACGAGAGTTACAAACTTATAATTAAAAATTCAACCAATATAGCACTTTCCACTCTCAGATGAAAGGCTTATGAGACTTTTGAGGGACCTGCCTTGAATTTTTCTTTCATTTTGAGGGGTATTCCGTGGCTTCACCAGCACTGCAATGCTGCTCAGCAATCACACAAGTCCTGCATCACCAGGAAGAGATGTTAGCCAAAGTCTACAGCACAGACCAGACCCGGAACATTATTATTATTATTATTATTATTATTATTGTTATTATTATTATTATTATTATTATTATTATTATTATTATTATTATTATTATTATTATTATTATTATTATGTACATCTCATCTTATTAATGCAGACAACAAAAGGAGGCATTCAAAACCTGAGCACTCTCACAAGCAACCTACTCTGTTGGACCCCGTTCCTGGCAGAGAGCTTGGACTCCACTTTCTCCAAAGGTCCGTTTCCAATCTCAGCTATTCTGCAATTCTGTGATGGGACATTGACTGAAGCCTGACCAAGAAGTCAGAAGTTTTTTTCCTAAACCATAATTTAAGGCTGTTCAGGTTACTGCTAAGAAAACTGGGGCAAGAATGGAGCTCAAAGGAGAGACCTGAAGTATAATGTGGGAATCAAAAAGAAAAGGGGAAAGTTCCAGGCACTGTGGGTGGCAGAGACATGGGAGATACTTCAACATAATCTTTTGGCCATGTGCAACCCCTTTCATGGTCATGCCTGGCTTACAGCTCCATTCCTGAGGACAGCCAGGAAAAAAACCATTAATAGCTCTGAGTAGTTTCCACCTCCCCAAAGAATGACAGCCCTCTCTGGCTGACCTCTGCAGCAGCCTTGTCAGCCAGGACAGGGCTCTGCACCCTCAACCAGCAGCTCATGGCTGTGCTCCTTCCCTAGGAGGCATGCTCCCTGGAGTCCCCACATGCCATTCCCTCGGCCTGCTGCCTAATATGGTGCTCTGCCCAGGCATTGTCAGGGCGCTGCTGGTGGAGAAAACCTCCAGCATGCAATCCTCAATCCCTCTGGAGAGGTGCACATCACTGGCTTGCAATGATGCCTCTTGAGCTAAAGGGGAAAGAGGCTGCTGAGGGTCCAGTTACCACTGGATTGACACCATAATGTAAAGTGTGCCCTCTACAGAATAAATAAAGTTAACTTCTGCTTCAGAGTTTCTGAAACAGAAGGTCTCTTCTTTGCAGTTCTTTATTGGAGAACTGAGAATGTTATATTTGAGGGGGTTGTGTTGTGCTAAACACAGAGCTTGGGTCAGTCATTGGCTGTGAAACTGGCAATGCACCTGATGTAATTCTGTGTAATTCTAATGCCAAATGTAATTCTACAGCAAGGACAGGAAGGAACTGAGCAGTCCTCTCGCTACGTGGCTACTCAGAAAAGATAGTGTATTAAGTGTAGTTAGCAAGTAAAATAAAATGAAAGCACAACTGTCACTTAGATAACATCTTCAGAAATGCTTTCATGCCTCAGCCATGTCATGAGATGCATTCAGGATCCAGTTTGACACAGGATATGAGCACTTAGTAGAGCCAAGACATTTTTATGTGTAATTTATAATTATATACGCACGCATGCATGCTTGAAAATCAGCAGGAGATGCAACTTGACCCATTACCAACAATTTCCCATCTCTTTTCCACATTTATCATGTTCAGTTTTTCAGATAAAATGACTTAAAATCTCTGTGTGTATATAAATAAGCTTAAAGTTTATTAATTGATATTAATAGATGTGCTAAAATTATGAAAATACTTAAGAACCATGTTAAATTGAGGCTGCCATTATTTAAAATTTCAATTCCATTTTAGGTCTAGTTGCACTGGCATCTGACCTGCCACAGCCAGAAGCAGCTTTGGCAGGGATCTGACACAGGGATGTCAGTTTGTGTGTGGTGGCCAGTTCTCAAGGGCTCTGGATTCCCACTTTCACTGGCTTTTCTGGCAGCACAAAACATAGAAACTCCCTGACATGACATATATTACCTTTCACACTGGAATGCAATCATAATGAGGCATGATGATGGTTCTAAAACAGCCTCCAGGTCCTGCTCTACGGCTGTGCTGCAAGCAGAGTATCCTGGGGACCTGCAGCTCAGAGTGTTCAAGAACTACAACCTGTCAGCAAGCATACTGGGAATGAGGTCTGGCTGGATAACCTGGCCATCATTCAGCTCTGTGCTCATGGCCAGCTTTGTTTTGGGTAGGCTTAAGAACTTTCAGTCATTTTGGAAAATGAGTAGTGGGTGGTTTGCCTTTTTTACCTTAGGTAAGTAAAGGAAATGACCTTGAGCATTGAATCAGGGCTTGCACAAAGCCTAAAGATAGCATTTCACTGTCATTGGGCTGGAACATGCACAGGAAGAAGGAGGAAAGTCTCCTGCACTAATTTCTCCCTGCAGTTCCATACAGATCAGTTACAAGCCAGCAAAGAATATCCAAGGGATTCAGGATCTCTCCCAGTCTGAGCAGAGGACTCATCCCCCATTTCCCTGGAAAGGAAAGCAGGACTGTGGCTGCACCATCATGGACACAGGTATGATATCTGTCTTTGCAACAACAACATCTTAAAGAGACTCTCATATGTCAAACAACATGAGGATGGTCACTTAATGCTTTTTGTCACAAAGACCTGTCACCATCAGCCTGTGTCACATTTTAGTAGGTGGATTAATCTTGAGGGATCAGACCAATATAACTGTTACGTGGGCATTCCTAAAGTGCTGACTCTGCTGGTCAGACAAAAATAGACAAAATGCTGTTTTGGGGAGAGAGCAGCGCTCGCCCCAGCCCCTGTGCAGTTGTTGTGTGTGAGGATTGTGCCCTGCGCCCAGCCCCAGCAGGACACCAGAACCATCCTTGTGGCACCAGGCTTCCTCCTGAAGTAGGTGATCCACTGGAAGAGGTGGGCAGGGAAGGATTAAGGATATGGAACAGTTGCTTGGCACACCTCATGTCCAGATCAGCAGCAGAAAAAAGCAGCAAAGCTTATTCCCTTCATTCCTTATGTTCCCAGAAAAAAAGAAGTGCTCCAAAGAAGATAAATGGCTCAAAATGGTTGGACGATTTTTTGTGGATCACTTCAGCCAAATCACAGTGGCATCAATGATGTGGGTAAAAGCCATAGCCTCAACTTTTGGCAGACAGGAATTTACTCAACAAACTATAGAGATTACCAGAACATGGTAATCTCTATAGTTTGTTGAGTCAATTGTAAATTTACTCAACATGGTAAATTTCCCATTTCATTGGGAAACAGTACTGTTAGAAGACCCCAGAAAACAAGCTGGAAAAGAGAGGGCTTGGTTCAAAGTCACTTGTAATCAATAAAAGTGCATTCAATTGGACTTAAATTGAAATAAATACAATTATTACTAATTACAATTGAAAGAAAGAGAGGGGTGCTTATCATTCTGCAAAATCTGAGCACAGTCATGCACGCAAGGTCTGCCTGGTGCCTCATGAGCCTGTTCTCTACTGAGAAATAATCTGATTTGTGTGCAACTTCCACAGACAATTCCAGTCTGAGCAGAAGCAAGAAACTACAATACCAGCTGAAATCATCACCTTATTTTATGAATATCCATGGACATGGTTATTTTAAAAATATACCTAGAGAAACAGCTCTAAACAGACATTGGTCCTAAATCCTGAAAGCTGATTTGTTCTAAAGGACTGAAGTAAATTAGCTCTGGTGTCTTATTGGTGCTTGGTTGGCTGGCCAAATGACTATTATTGTGGCCAATACTGTGATAGAGCCAAACTGACACATTTATAATATATTTTTAGTTTGTCTTTCCATTTCTACTCTTGGATTGCACAAGATAAACTGCTGGGTTTGACTTGTGATAGTGCTTAAAAGTGAAAACAACAACCTTCCATTAAATACTCCTTCTTATTGTAACAAAGTGAACAAATCAGCATGTTCACAGAAGATGAAGTTATTTTATACTCCAGCAGCTACAAGTGTCACAGTCCAGTGATGCACATTTAGGTAGGGACTGAAGAATAAGTAAAATTAACAAAAAGAGTTTGCTTAAAAATTTAGTTTGGTGTATGATTAAAATTCGAAAAACACAAACAAGCCCAAGGATAATAACTAGTCCCAGCATATAAATTCACTGAGAGTAGTCCCATTTCAGGACTAATTTAAATGCTTTCCATTATAAAGGATTTTATGGGCCACCAGAGCCAATCAAACTGTCACATATTAAATGTAAGAATGTTCCCTGACTTGAGGAATGAAAAACTGAATGAACAATTGGAGCAGAAGTCTGGAAATCGGGAATTCTGTGGAATGGACTAGACACCAAATAAATAGTTTACAGATCCACATGAGGAGCTGCAGTACAATTGGTGAGTCCAGATTCTTCCTTCACTGCCATTCATAGTTATAGAAGTGCATAAAACCATCATTGCTTATTTTGAGTGTTTTCCTTGTGGTTTCCATTTTGCTGAAATGATGCTGCTAGATCAAACCTGATCATATGTAAACTTCCACTCATTTCTTGTGCTTTCACATAGGAATTAATCTTTAGAGAACACTGTAACCATGACCTTGAACAAAAGTAATTTAATAAAACATATGTTTATATGTCTGTAGTCTTCTAAGTATCTTCTTTTTCAGTCTCAAAATTTCATGTACACTATAACAGGGATCTGGAAAGCTGCCAAGCACTGACAGTATTTAAGATGGATAGGTGAAGTTTAGTGGCTATAGTCTGGTTATCAAGTTCCCATGCATTCTTAAACTCATTTTTAGCCTACCCAGTCCACAAGGCACCAGGATGGAGTAATTGAATTCCATTCTATTTCCGTGATATCTTTCTTCTCTTTATATCAAAGAAAATAACCCATAAAAGTTATATTCCTGAGCACTTGTGCGGCTAACAGAAAAAAGAGAGTATCTGTGCTTGTATCTCACAATTCACAGACTAGCAGCAGACCACAATTTTAGTGGCAAATGTTGCTGAAATATTTGACTAATTTTTTTTGCTGAGTTTTTGCAATCACAGTTTTCTAATATATTTCATCATTAAACCATACCAAACCAAAAATCTCAATTTGTGGGTTTTTTTGGACTTCCAAGACTAAAATTTTGTGATGCTATCTAGCATGCAAAATCTTGGAGATAATGTTCTGCTTGTTAACCACTTACCAGACAAAAGGGTTTTGCTGAAATGTGTTACAGTGTTTAACAATGTGAAGAAATTCAGTTTACATTCATTACTGCACCTTCATGAGAAGACTTTGTCAATACACCTGTACTTGCAGAGCCTGAGACTATTCATGGGACCACTGATTTATCATTAATTCCATATCCCGATATGTTAAATTTTATTTCCACATTTGGAAATAAAAACATTCTCTTTTGAAATGTCACTGCAAAACTTGTTATACAACAAGGTATATGCAATGAATATACCTTGCAACTGAATGTTGCTGAAAAAAGTTCTTAGTATGCATTTTCCTCCTAAAATATGCATAGTGAAAATTGTGGAAATCCCACACAAAATCAGCTTCTTCCTACAAATGACAGAGAGCGCCAAATTTTCCTCTATTATGGCACCATCTGTTTCTATACCACCAAGTTAATGTGAGCCTGAGATGATTCACAACTCCTGAAATTCTGCATTCCTCACCTACCTGTTCTCAGTCACCTGAGCCATTTTTTATTGCTGCTTCACATGATGCATCACACAATTCAGGCTCCAGTGAAACAGATGGAGAAAACTGCCTGTGCAAATATTGCCAACGAGATGGGTGCTTATGGACAGAACCAGCACTCCTATTCTTACCTTGTAAAACCAACAACAAAAACAACAAAAGCAGTCCTGAAACCGCAGTGAGCTGGACTTGAGATGCTCCCAGGTTTATCCCTGCAGTGCCACACCTGAGAGCCCTTGCCTTTCTCACAGGTTTATCCCTGCAGTGCCCTTGCCATACCTGAAAGCCCCTGAAACTCTTCTCACTCTGAAGAGAGGCACAGACTCGTGGAGGAGCTGCAGGTGGGAGCTCTGCAGAGCCACTCATCACTTCCCCAACCCAGCTGGGAATATTTAATCTGCCTTTTTTAATTTAAAAATCATTGCTCGGGTCTGTGAAGGGCGTTCTCCCTGCACCTGGGGCCGGGCTCAGTGCTGGACCTGCAGAGGGCGATCGGATCCCTGCCTTGGGAAAAACTTGGGATCTGCCTGTCCCAGGGGATATCCAGCCCTTGGGGATCTGCAGGGACAGGGGACAGCCCAGCACAGAGAGACAGGTGAGCTCCCTGCTCAGGAACTGCACTGGATAAACAGAAAATGCAGGAGATATGCGCTGTTCGGATTTCTTTCTTTCCACTCCTACTCCAGCCACAGGAAATTCTTCTTTTAAATAACCCAAACCTAAATAATCCTTGATCTACATGTACCAAAGTCAATTAACCCACTCATCAGAATAGTCTAAACCTACTTTAAAAGTATAACAATATCCAGTTTCCTATCCTTCTTTGCAATAATTCCTTGATAATTTTTCTCTAGAAGCAAATATTTTCATTTATCTCAATACATTCCCAAGGGCAAATTGAAAGCAAGAGACACCACAGTGTGATACCAGACACAGAAGTACAGTGACTAATGCTAACATCCTTCCTGAAAGCTTCAAAAGGTAATAAAGTGGACAAGGTTATTGGATAGAAAACTTCATAAACCACAGAACTTCTGCTTAGGCATGAAAGCAATCTATTCTTCAAATTTAACAATAAGCTTTTAATGGAAGCTGCACTTCTAATTATAGGACAAAAGTCAGCAATAAAGTGGGAAGGTCATTTATTTTCAAGAGATGAGTACTTAACCACTAATGAACTTCCTTTCAGATTGTCAGATAATTTCCCAACCTGCTCAGGAAGCATTTTACCAGTTTGGAAAAATGTCTTTAGTCTTGCTCAACCCAAAACACAACACGGTTGTTTTGCTGAGCTCTCCTGAAATATTTCGCTGTGAATTAAGAAAACAATTTGCAGTATTGTTTTATGGAAATCACATTATGGGCCTGATGCTCTGCATAATTGTAGTGAGCTCCACAAATGTCTGTCTCCTGTTGTTCAGGGCACCCAGAGCAGTCCTGAGAGCCATGTGATTGTGTGCAGGCTGTGGGAAATCATTCCACACAGGGAGATTGACCCTTAGGGAAAATGATGACATCAGCATAAATCTGTGGCAGCACGAATTCATGCAATCTATCTGCTTTCAGTCAGTTCCAAAGAAATACTTGGGACATGCTGATGGGTTTCGTTTTCACTAAAATTCTGACTAAAGCAGTTCGGTGATTAAAAATGGAATCCTGCTGGTGTTCCCATTCCATGATTTTTGTTCACACACTTTTCTTTGACTTTCAGGGGCAAAACCAGACACTCACATGTTGGGATTTGCCAAGGATTGAGTCCATCAGCTTGTGATGAGCTCTTTGTCAGAGTAATATACGCTGCAACCGTGTCTAAACATTGCCACAACCACATCCAAATACCAAATAAGAAAAACATTTGCTAAACTCTATTTGACAGTGGGTGACAGATAATCTGATACTCTGTGATCTTTTCAAGAAGGAAGAGTCTTCTCAGACTTCCTTCAGATAAGAGCACTGTCCTGTCATCTGCAGAGCAGCCCTCAGCCTCCTCCAGAGGGGCAGGGCCTTGCAGGAGGGGATTGTAACAGGAGCCCTGTTGGGCGCCTACGTGATCAGGGACTGTTCCAAGTCCTCAATCACTAATGATCCATTACTGCTTTTGCCCTGAATTTTTCACCTACCCAATGCTCATTTTCAGTTGTCCCGCTTGTGGAGAACACCTCACTCAAGAGGGTGGCAGCATCCACTTTTTAGTTTGCTAGGGGTTACTCAAACTTATGGGCTGCAAAATTCAGTGGCTACTACTTTTTGTGAGTTTCAGTGTCCTGTACGTACAAGCAAAGTGGATTTGTAATTAAGTTTGTAATTAAGTTCTTTTTAGTTTTAAAAAGTAAACTCCGAACTGGCAATACAGAAAAGCTTTTTATCAGTGTTGCAGTATTGCTGGTAGTAAACACTAAAAGAATCAGAAATAGACTAAAACTCAGAAGCTTACTTCTTTATTGGGATTTCTATGTACTGACTTATGTAGTTCTCTCTTTTTGTAAGCTTTTTTGTATGTAAATATTTATTGTTGCTCAGATTGCAGGGATTCAGAATTGAGAACTGAGAAACCTTAAGGAGTATTTTGCACATGTGGAAAAGACGGACTCTTTCTGTGGGTGAAAATTTAGGAGACCTACATGAAATCATGTATGTCCCTTTGTGAATGCTCACATATGAAGTGACAAACATCCCTCAGTGTTTCTACTGTTAATGTTTTCTACCTCTCAATCTCATCCTGCGTCAATGGAGATTAGTGTTAGAACTATGTGCCTTCACTTTAATAAAGCCTAAACACTTAGCTCTGCCTTTTGGGAATGTTTGCACACAGCAGGATGTTTGCAGACAAGCTGTGGGGGTTTGCATCAGTAAATCAGTAAGTGATATGTATGAGAGAAAGCTCTTACAAAGCCTGACAGCAAAATGCATTTATAAGATGCTGTTGTGAATTACACTCACAGCTCACGGCATATGGTTTCCCTCCAGCTAAAAAAGCTGCTGGGTAAGAGAGAAAACTTCATTGCAAAACATGGAAATGCAAAACAAGGGCAAAGAAAAAGGGGCACAGGACAGAGGTCAGATTTCCCCTTTAAAAATAGGGCTAAGGAAAGCTTAGATGAAAGATTAGTAAGGCTGGAGGGAATGCCATGGAAAAAATGTCATCAGGCATCTGACCCTCTGTGCCTTCACCGAAGTCTGCATCTGTGGGGGAGTGGCAGCCACAGTCTCCATTGGAATTACACTCTTCTTTGGGTCTAAAATAAGGTTTTTGACCTAGATACTATGTTCTTATAAAAACACAAGATACCAAGCGTGCTACAGTGTGTGTATGTATATCTGTATCTACATGAGTATCACAGCATGAGACCCAGAAGCTATTAGTCTATAAATTATTCCATCTGCATGGCATTTTTCACATGGCTGTTCCTAGATATCACAAGCCACAGATATTCTCCCCACCACCAGGAGTAAGGGCTTCTGTAATTTTTACAGGAACAATGATTCAGTGGCACTGCAAATGAAGAAAGCTGTTGAAAAGGGATGGACATACAATGCTGTGCACATCGAGGTGTGCAAATGGTTTGAGGTATTTCATTTCAGTCCAGAAAATAGTGGAAGGTTCTACCACACACACTCAATCAGCTCAGACTGATTAGAGGAAGTTTTTACTCTTTCTTGTGCTGTTGAACTGATTCTAACGGCCATAATTGGTGCATTTCTTTTCCACAGGAAAGATCTTATGGCAGAGAGCTATAAAAACAAACACAAAAATACCTGGAAGCTGGAATTCAACAGCTGCTCAGGAGTTGTTTTACTGCTCTTCCTAGTCCACTAGCACACTGGAGTAGGTGAGTATCAAGGAGTAAGACCTCTCCCACCAGCTATGCCAATAAACTTTTTATTTGGGGTCTCTTTCAGTTTTAACTACATTTGTATTCAGTTAATTTTGTCACAGCTTCAGGGCTTTGAGAGAAGGAAAAATCTGGAATTGGCTTTTGGACTAGATTTGCAGGCTTGCTGAGCAAAGCCTGACTCCCCTTTGAGAAAAAAAGTAATTGTGCTGTTGTGTGAGTTGCTTTTGCCCATCATGTTCAATCCTGTCAGTTCAGTACCTGGAGTAAATGTGTCTGCAGTTAATGTCTATATACACAGAGCTAAGGTTTTTACAGAAATCTGTAGGAAAAGGGAATCTTCATCTCTGTCTATGGTTGACTGCAGCCTCCTCTTGGCACCTATGGCCAAAATTAGGAAGTTATTCTAGGCCTGCAAAGACATGATGAATTATTTTAATACAGACCCATCTCAGGAAGCATCATGCTACTACTGAACAATGCTTTCAATGCTTCCTAAAACCACCATTTGAGCCTACAGAGAATTAAATTAGAACAGAACTTTTTGTCATAATCACTTGATCAAAATAACTTGCTGGAGCCATCACATATAAGGACAAGTGCCCTAGGAAGCAGATCACATGCTATTTTCAATTAGTAACAGGGCCAGGGAGAGCAAATTATGTAAGAACTATTTCCTAATCTCCAGGGAAGGGAGAGCAGTGACTGCATTGATCATTGCTGTAAGATGGGCTCCCTTCTTGCTGCGCAGTCTGTGCACTCCTGGGACCATGGAGAGGGCACGTGGAGGGGCTCTAAACTCTGAAATGAGTTATCCAACCATGCTTCCACCTTCTGGCAGAAAAAAAAAACACACACTGACCTACTGACAAGTTATCATATTTGTGACAGCCTTTCCTGAAACAAACAATGCTGTGGTAAACTTCACTCCATGAAGCAATTTTTTAGGATGGTGGATTTTTTTTGATTTTTTGAACCCTTCTGAGACTCTGTCATATTTGGCTTTCTGTTCAGCAGCCCTTCAACATTACTCCAGGAGGTCTGATGTCCTGAATTAACCCTCACCTAGCACTAAGAGAAAGCAGGGCATGCAATATCTCAGTATTATGACATCTAACACCACCATGGCTAAGTGCAGCAGAGACCACAGGTTATTCTGTCACTTTGAGCTGAAAATACACATAAAGGCACTTGGCCAACCAGCAGAGAGGGTTGAGGGTGTGGTTGTTCTTCAGAAGAGGGTGTTCTAAGCCATGTGGGTGTAAGGCATCCCCCATCACTTTAGTCTTGGTCCCATTGACTCCTGTGAAGGTGCTGACAGCAATATAGGCACAGGTAATGGATGAGGGAAGTCAGAAAGAAACACTCCCTTTGGTGTGGGCTGCATATTTTAAGGTCTGAGAGGTTTCCAAGCAGAAATATGTCTTCAGAATTTCTGTCCCTCCAGCATCTCAGGAAGTGGTGAAGATCAGCAGAAATTTTCACCAAAGCATGCTTGCTAGAATGGCTTCCTAAGGCATCACATCCTGCTGGACACAGAACTGGATTTTTACTTGAATTCACTCTCTTCTCTAAGCTGCTTCATCTTGGCTGAACATCTGCTAGTTCAGTGAGCTCTAGGAGCTAAGACCACACCAATAAAACAAATTCCAGAAATGGGAATTCTTGAAGTTTCCTAAATCTACGTGTGTTTTGTTGAACACTCTGTAGAATATCCAGAAACACTGTATTATTTACATAAAAAGTGCTTTTTTGCCCATGGGTACAAATATCACTGATGCAACCAATCATTCATCTAACAGCATGGAGCTGCTGGAGGAAGTGAGAGTAAGCTTGTATAAAAAGAATGAAGATGAATTACTATTGGTTTGAGCAGGAGTGCAGCTTTCTGTTTCCTCTCATTAAAGGAGAGCAACAATTTAGTTCTGAGTTGATTGAAACATTCAGCCTTGAAATAAAATATATTGATAAATATATTAATATATCAATATAAAAATAAAACAAGTAAAATAATCAGATTCTCAAAAATAACAAAAAATGGCATAAAATAATGCCACTTTTTTCAGTGGCATTATTTTATTTTTATCAATGCATGAAGCAGGTAATAGACTATAGAAGGGTGTTCTCTTCTCTGCTCAAGGTAATCTGAGCCTAATGTACTCCCTTATTTATGGGGAAGAGCATCTGAGTATCACATGCAAATAATAATGGAACATAACTCTCTCCTTGGCTTCTTACAAACCTACCCACTGCAGAAAATCTTTAAACAGCAACTGAACAAATTGTACAGTAGTCCTGCATTCTTATCCTTATGGTGCTCAGGAAAAGGGAGGCGCATGAATGTGTCTATGATGAGAGCTGGGAGTTCAAGCTGCCATTACAATCGGTGGGATTTGATTGTTATTCACCTTTTATCTCACATTTTATTGCTGCTTATGGCTCAATTTGCATACACACACAGGTGACCAAAGCCACTGGGATCCCGTAGGGTGTTCATCCATTTCCTAGCTGCTATTCCATGGTGTTGCAGGCCTCCCACGGGTCCTGGGTCATATCTGCCAGCCCAAGATGGGTGTTCTGTGTATCTCAGGGCATCTTAAGTGGCACTAGGGCACCTATGTTTAGGCAATTGCTGTCAGGTCAACTGAGCAGCAGCAGATTGGGCGCCTCTGACTTTAATGAGCGGCTGACTCGGCGGGAGCGGGAACACCGAGTTCACTGGCATGTCCTTCCAGCTGGGTATCTGGTTCCTAACCCAGAGATCTTCTGGGACTGTGTAAAGACCATCAGGATCTCTGTAGGCTTGCAAAGTCACCAGCATTCTCAATGGACTAACATGGACATTCATCTCAGGCCTCTCCTCTCGCCCCTCACGCTGTAAACACCGGCAGCTCTTCCAAGCAAAGGAGCAAAACCTCCGGGTGGAATGATGGAAAAATGGTTTCAACTATCGATTCCCTAACAACAGTGAAAAAGAGAAACCTTTGTTGGAAGTCTTCAGAGATACCACTTCATTTGTGGCTGGGAGAAGAGAGAGTGGGCTGGGTGGAACGAGGAGCTGTTTCTCAGTCACACAGCTCCTCAGGCTCAAGAGATAAAATTGCTTGCAGTGGGACTGAGAAAACTCTAATTACAACTGAAGTTAACAATCCTGTTTGCTTGTCTTGTCTATCATTTTACAAATATTTTACATTTTACATTCAAGACAAAGTCACTTTAGTGCCTGACTAAGAACAATTTTTTTTCCTCCTTTTTCATTCTAGAGCAATTATTAAACTAGGACCTCTAATTTACTGCAACCTCTGCATTCCCATAAATGATGAATCTAGTATTCATCCCTATCCCAAGGAAATTTTATCAGGTAATTTATTTTCCAACTTGATTTGCTCTTCCCCTTTAAGAAACACTCTGGATGCCCCCTGATGAAACATGAAATAGATTCCAGGACTTATTTTCCAAGGACTTTTGACGTGTTAGGCAGCTAAAAATGCTTTCACAACTGAAGTCCCCCCAGATCTCTCTGCTATTGTTTGGTTATGCAACCGCCTTGTTTGGTAGTCCCCTGAAATTAATATGAAAAAGCTCATTCATTTTTTCATGGAACAGAGGGGTACTGTAGCATGGTTGGTTTTTTTAGAACTCTCTTAAAGTGATATATTTAGGAGGTATGAGGGGAAAGAACTGGGTAGGCCTTTATTTATCTTCCCAACAGGTGCAGTATAGGGAGGCACAAAGACTCTGTTTGCTAAATTCAGTTTTGCCAAGTACAAAGCGCTCTCTTATCTGCTGAAAGGCTGTTCCCTGCTTTCCTCCTAAGCTCAATGAGCTTCTCATTTTAGTGTGACAATATTAAATATTTTATTCTTGAGCACAGATGCACTGTTTTTCACGCAGGGTGGACAAGCTTTTCAACTCAAGTACAAACAACAAGTAAGCTCAAGTACGAACAAGTTGTACGAACAAGTACGAACAGCAAGTCAGCCAGATCAATTTTACATAATCCTCCTTCAGCAGTATTGAAGTCAATGCATTGTATGAGGGAAAAAAAAGTTAGTGTAGTGTCTTCAATTTACACCATAACAAACCAAAACATAATAGCCCAAAGATAAATCATGGTGAATTTTCGGTCAAATTAATTTGATTGAAACTTAGCAGCGATGGAGGGGGAAGGTCAAAGCATGAATCTGAGATGCTCTGGTATCTCAGAAGGAAGTGTGGGAGGCACACTGAGGAGTTAGCAATGGGAGGAAAAGGCAATCTAAGAACAAGCCATGTCCCAGTGTTGCACACAGTCTGTGCAGGAGGAGCTGCTCCGTGGGGCGCAGGGCGAGAGCACAGCCCATCCTCAGGGATCTGATTACAGCTCTGGGGCGTGAGTTTGCTTCCCATTTGGGGAGGGCTTAAAATTTATTAGCTGGAGGTGATGAAGAGAAACTTTCTGAAGAATTGAGAGGGAAAATAAGATAAGGGGTTAGGGTTTCACTCTTTCGTCATCCACCAAAACTCATTTACCTGCGATTTGAATATGGAGCTTTGCAAACGACACACAGGGCCTGACTTTGAGTGTGGTTTGGCTCTGAGACTGAGAATGAAGAAAGTTAAAAATAATGGGAATGCATTCTGCAGTCAGTGCTGCAGAGGGGCCATGATGATGGCAGAAGATGGATGTCTGTGTGCTTTTCTTTTGCATCACCATGCAGCAAGGAGAGGGCAGCTGCACTGCCCATGTGGTGCCACATAAAATGGTTATACAGGTCCAGTCTTCTGCATGGAAAGCACCAAACAGTGCTGAAAAATGCTCACATGCTGGGATCTTGAATTTTCAGGAAAAATTTCAATCAGTAGTTTTAATTTTGACACAAGCCAAATCTGTATAGCGAAGCAGAATTCCCATTCATCTTCTTTTTCTCCTATGAAAAATTGTCTAACCTTGAAAATATGATATTAAAAGAAATCTGACTTTAATTACCTCTTAACCTTCACACTTAGATTATTTTCTCACTGGAATGCTGCTCTACAGATCTACTTATATGTTTTATGTGACTAAGTGATTTGTTTGACAATGACTGTTATCTTGACACACCAGACACTTGTATTATTTCGAATACTGCAAATATAGTGCAAACATAATGATAAAAAGAAATCTCACAATGAAAAAAAAAATATGTTTAAAAGGAAATAGAAGTAAATGTTAGTTCTGCTGGGTGTCTTCATGGAGAGCAATGTTGCCATATCTCCAAAGCAGTATTTATGTGAGTATATGCAAGTAGTTTTCTTCACAACTTTTACATCTATGCTATTTGTAGATTGAATAAAATTTTACTGAAACTCTGTCTAAAGTAGGCACACTGATTTTAATTTTGATTCCTTGCCAAAATGTGGATGCTTCAGGCAACATCATTCAAGCAGAGCTTGCAAACACTTAGAAAATGAAGTTGGCAGGGAGTTGATAAATGCTTTGGCTCAAAATTTGGAACAGTAACTCATGGCCATGCATTATTTCCTAGATTGGGGAGAATAAATAAGACAAATTTACAGAGCTGCCTACGGGGGACAGACTTGCACCTGTCTCTGTGGGATGATGCCCACAAATAGTTTGAAAAGGTTGCTCTTGAGAGACTTGGCACTTTTACAAAAGCGTGTCCAAATGCCACGGCCTGTGACAGCTTAAGAGGGCACCTAATTAATGAGCAGCTCTTATTATGAGTATTGGTTAAAGGAAAGGGGGGGAGAGGAAAGATTGACTGAGTGATTGCAATAAATTGCAGGAAGTAATTATATGAGGGAGGGTTATTTTGTTAGTCACCAGGAAAGCTAAAGGCTGTTAAATTTAAATGCACTGGTTTAGGCCTTTGGCAACTCAGTCACACCCTGGTCATCCACTGAGATTAGTTAACCCATTGATGCAAACTTCACCTTGCACATAAATTTTGGGCCCGCTAAGACAAAGCTGTCCTACAACCGTGACCATCTACTACAAAGAAGCTACAGCTGATCTTATTCACAGGATTTGACTTTTTAGGAGTACCATGAAGGCCCAAAATAATTAGTCATGGAAGCCTGTTTCTGCAGTGACAAATTCCATCAGGCTGAAGCTCTCCAGCAACCTTCCCTAAGCTGAGTGGTGTGTTTAATTTGGTGATCCTATTTGTTAAGAGCTCTTTGGGAGGCTACACTCTCACCAAGTCAGGAATTTTCTCACTTTGTTAATCTAATAATCTTAGAATAGTTCAAATAGCGCTTGGCCTGAAAAAGAAAAGCCTGAGAGCTTGTTACAGCACTGTCTGTGAAAAATGAAGCTACGTACTTCAGGGACTGTAGTGATAAAACCTCACAAATCTGAGATTTTCTAAACATTCAAGTGTTAGCCAGTTTCTGATTTCTCAACTACTTGCTTGTGTGTGCAGTTTTTAATTTTCAGGACCCATGAAAATGAGGAGTATGGGATAACTCAAGTAGGTTGCTTCTGCTGGAAACGGCAGAAGAACCGTGCTTAGGTGTCCATGTAATGCAGAAAGCTTAAGCCTCTTTTTCCCCCTCCATTTTCTATTGTAGTCCTTCAACAAACTTGCCAAAGGTTTCTCAGACAGTCCTTCCAGTGGTAAGTGGAAGGATTTCCAGAAGGAAGGACTTTCCAGAATTAGTCAGTCCAAGATTCACCTTCATTGATTAATTTTCCTCAACCCTTGATGCTTTGGAAATGACCATGAGAAAAGGCATTTGATGACCATGTGAGGCTCTGAATTCTTACTGGTAGAGCTGATACGAGTAGAGCTTGCATGAGTAGCAGTATTGTACTATTACTGGTACCAAATTCTCCTGCCACTAACACAGTAAGTTCTCACACTTACAATACAAGTACTGTCAATAGCTCAGGGGGGCTCTTATCAACAAAAAAATCTTTAGGGAGCAGCGAATCCCTGAAGTACAGTAATATAATAATAGAAACCTGTTACTGCCCTGATCTCCTGGCTGCAAATAAACTGGCTGCAATAAGGAACAACCAGTGTACAACCCAATCATATAACTTCTCCAGAGCTCTCTTCTCCTTGAGAATTCTATTAAGGCAGAATGCTTCAATAATTTTTAGGTCCTGAATATTGACTCATTAAAAATCACATTTTTTCCACTCTCAATATGATGTTGTTCAGAGCTGCTGAACTTATTTTGTAACACAAACACAGAGCTACATTGGTAATCACTGCACTGGTAGAACATCTTTGAAACAATCTAATTTTAAACAGAATAAGAAACATGAGCCTCCAAACTAATTTTCTTCAAAGCGCATATCTTTTGAAAGTGCATAAATATTTTAGGGTTGGGTGTTTTTTTTGAGTTGACAGGCACAGAATGCATTCTGATTAAAGTGTATAATACCCAGTCAAATAACAGATCAAATAAAAAGGACACTTAATACATGTGTAAATAATTTGAATTACAAATAAGACACTCTAGAAGGGGCTTGGCTCTAGGTTTGATATGGAGGATTAGGCTCTTGTATTAATACGTGCACTTGGTGTAGCTATTTTCAGAAGGAGACTTCATCTATCATTGTCCTCGAGCCCTGAGGAGGGCCAGTGAGTAAAGTGATCACGCTGGTCTGTCAATACTACTTGCTTCAGACTCAGTCGTGCAAAAAGTTTAGTTTTCATGTGTCCCCCAAAAGTGAGTAATGTTCCTGACAGTTACTCTGCTCTTACCTTCCACAAAACAAGAATATATTCCAAAAAAATAAATTTTGAAATTTATTTTTATTGAAATATAAAAAAATAAATCTTGTAAAATGTTTGTAAAGTTGTTCAAAGCCAATACTACTGACAGGGCAGTCTTAAACCAAAAAATCCTATTCAAGCTACACACATCAGCCTGGAAGATCTTTCTCGACTGATGGGAAATAAATGCTAATTAATGACTTCTATACTTTCCATACCTTAAATATTAAATTCAGTTTTGCATTTGGGAATGCATTAGGGAAGCTGTGTCATTCACCAATATTTGAAAAGCACATACAGTCTTCATATTATGGCTTTGCAAAAGCTCTTTATATAGTCAAAAAATCACCAAAAATTCTTACCAAAATATACAGATTTGAAAGAAAAACACAAGAGCTATAGAAATAATGTAAATAGAAGAAGCTTATTTAGCTTAAATTTTCAAAATGGTAGAAAAATGAATATTAGCTTTTAAATAAATTATTAAATAATAGACTCTCAATATTTTTCACCTTTTTCCTCAGTCTCCAGTGGACAATTCTGTCTCTCAGTAGCAGACTACATACTCAGTTTCTTTGCTATGAACTTAACAGCGCCACAGAAGGGGCCAATATTACTGGCTGTAACTATCCTTCTGAAACATAAAATAACAATTTCTGTAATGTGGCAAAATACATTATTCCAGTTTGAGCTGTACAGAATAACTTACTACATTCTTCAGACTTATGCATTTAGATGTATAGAGTATATTTTCATCAGAACCATAAAACTGTTTCATAAGCACATCCTTCCCATTCTATAACTATTAGAAAACTGCATGAAAAACATATCAATGTCCTGACTCTTTAAATCTTAAGAAACGCCTTTTCCCTCCTTTCCAGAGTTTAGATAGCTTAGAAGAGAGAAACCACAAATTGCACTACAGGAATCCTGTAGTCTTTAAAAAATGAATACAGCTTTTGCCCCGTCAAGTAGCTTCTCAATATCCATTCAAAGTCATGTTTGAGCTATAGCCCTGCCTGAAAGTCATTTCTTAGTCTAAAGAAGATCAGTGATCTCTAAAGATTTAGTGATGTTATGTGGTTATTGTTCTTAATATCATCTGTGGCTGATGTCTGCAAGGTGGTCTCGAAAGTGTTTTGTGTGTGCGCGTACTCGTAATTCCTGTCAGTAAGAAACGCTCAGGTAATGTTCTGTCATGCTTACCATCCTTCTTGGTGGGTTCTGGCATTGTTACAAGGATTCTTTATTCCCAGAGAGTTTCAGCCTTTCAGATGCAGCCAGTAGTAGCCCCAAGTCCAGCGGAGAGTGTGTGAGATCAGTGTGACAAGCAGAGGGTAAGAAGAATTCCTCTGCTTTATATACTGCGGCTGAAATATCAATCAAAATAGCACCTCCTCTCTTTTCAATGCAAACACTTTGAAAATTGACAGTTATGGGAAACCCTTCACATCTGTTGTCTGCAGCCTCTGCTCCCTTGGCTTTTGGAAGGAATCTCTGCTGCATTGCATGGGGCTGATGAGAACATCTATAACTTTCTAAATTCAGCCGCACAGCTTGCTCTCTGCGTCCCTCTCTGTAACTTGCAGACACGTATGCACACGCAGACAGAGGCTGAAAAAGTGACTGCCATGCTGTTAAAGAGCCTCTCCTGCCTGCAAAACCTGCAGGAAATGCCTCTACGCATTTATGCCTCTTCCCACAACATATAAGTGACAAGTAGGCACAAGCAGTGTGCCTGCAGTGTAGCATAATTTTTTTCCTTCAGTGTGTGCAAAGACAGAGTGAGAAATAGAGTGTCTGTCAGTATTAATGAAAAGTATTATTGTACTCCTGTTTTTAGCAGTGAAGATACTCTGTATTTCCCTTCTGTTTACATATGGTACATTTTCTTGGGTCCTTTCCCTGTAGCCACTCTCATTTTGGCATTGGTGGAGACTGTAATGTTCCTTTCAGCATAAATAATTCATTAGCTGGAGAGATTGCTGCTGGGAGTTGAGATATTCTCTTCTCCACTCATCCAGGAGATCCAGCACTGCTTGCCTTTGCCAAGCCAGGAAACCAGACAGAAGGAATGGAAATCCAATCTGTAGCACACACACAGAACCACTGAACTGAGCCACTGGGTTGCCCTCCTCTGAGACTCCCACTTAAACTACAAACATGTAGGCAAGGGAAAGGCAGGTCAGAGTCATTCACAACGTGAATCAGAGGGTACTAGGATTTGCTTTCTTATGCTCTTTTAGAATTTTGAGACAAAAGGGTAATAATTAGCACAATAGATGAAGTGGTCCTCAAAGGTTTTGTGTTATTGAAGCACATGTTCATACTATTAATCGGGTATCAAGAACTAGGCTACTGGAAAGACTGCTCAGTGTATGAATGGAGCCAAATGTTACAGAAAACCTACCTTACATCTTTGGATAGGATTGGGAGATGTAGTAGCAGTCATGAGCCTGGTTATTCTATAGTCAATGCATGAAGGTTTCCTCTGCAATCTGGTTTTTCCTGGCTATTTAACCTTTTTTATAGACATCTTATAAAGGATGGGCATTTTGTTCCTTTTTTTAAAAGACTATAATCTCTTTTTTTTGCTCTACTCAGTGTGGTGCTTATTTGACTGATTCATGTGCCTGTGAAATATAGAGATAGGCAAGACTTCTGCCTACAAGAACTTAAGGAGTATTAAAGGCATCTTTCTCCTTTATTTCACACCACTATCAAGGTAAACCTGCTGATATCACTGAAATAATTCCTGTCCTTGGAAAGGAAAGAACGCTGCCCTGGAAAGGTAAGTGGGGGTTTTGTCCCTGTGTGTGAGTGGGGTGGCAGCAGTATGAACAGACTTAATAACATGGCAGAGATCACTTTTTATTGTTCCCCTTTCTCCTGCCCACGTCCAGGCACGGGGCTCTGTGGTGGCTGGAACCAGAGCGGGATGAGGAGCAGCTGCTGATGCTCTCCAGCCTGGTGTTTCCTCAATGGCCCTTTGTAAGATGCAAAGATATTTTGCTTTGCATTCCACCCATCATGTGCCAAGAGGTGCTGAGAACTATGCTTCTGGAGATTCCTGCTAATACAAACAGGATTAAACTATGGTCACACTCCAGCACTGGTGGGTTAGGGAGGACCTCCACTGCAAACACACAGTGAGAAAGGATTGGTGGCAGGTGCTTATCCTTACAGCCTTAAAGGGCTTTCTTTACAGCAAGAGGAAGAAGGATATCCAGGAAGACAGAATCTTATTCATAATCTTCCTTTAAGCTACTAAATAAATCAATACTGAGATCATATTTGCTGGATCAAGGGGAGGTGTGTTCTCATCTGCGTAGAAAAACTTCCTCTCCATCCTTAAATTGTGAAGCTGCAGTCAGAATCTGTACAGGGAATGGTTGTTGGATGTGCCTGAGATGTGGACCAGCAGCCATCTGAAAATTTGCTCATCCTTTCATTCTTTCCCACCCTTTCATTATACTTGCATAATTCATTGCATTTCACGTCATGTTCCCATTTACTCTGATAAAACATTTCTGGGCTGCAAGTTTCCTGTAATGTAAATTTTAGTGGTATTATTGAAGGTGCTGCTGGGGTAGATTTAGACTGTGATATCTCAGTGTACGTTAGCATTAGCAGTGACAGAGAAAGTAGATAACTTCCTAAGAAAGCAATCCATATTTTATTTGTTTCAGTCTAATTCCCAGCTGAGTCCTTGCCTCAAGCACCTACAGGTATTTCACACTCTTTTTGAAGACAACCTAATAATTTCAGTTTATTTTTCTCCCTGCACAAATATGGTCACAATTCTTATACTTCTCTTCCACATGATAGTCATCAAGCTTGCCTCATCACTGCATAGAAAAGATGAGTAAATTTTGGCCAACCATTGTCCAGGTTGCTTTAAGACTGACAAAAGAAAAGAAAGAAAAACACCGAACAGAAGGAAATGCTTGGTGGTTATTTCTAAGCTTTTGCTTCTTTGATTACAGAGATGTCAAAACATGCTTACAATTATCTATCCTCACAACCTGTACCTTCTCTGTTACTAAATGCATTTCTCTATTCATTTTATGAAGTTTAATTATTTTACCATTTTTTCTTGCCATCCTGCTCTGATTCCCTGTGTATGGTAAACACTCACCTGATTTGCTCACACCTCAGCTTGTGAAGGAGCTGGACCAGGAGAGGAAGCAGTTGAGTCCCTTGTGCTGCACACGTGGTTTCTGAGCAAGGGAAAGGGCCATGAATCACCTCTGGACTCAGCCACAACCCTGTTTACCAAATGACTGAGCCAAGCCTTCATGGAAATTCTGAGGTGGAAAGAACTGAGCTACACCTTGTTTCTAGCCCATGACCTCTCATTTCTGTACCTCAGCAGATAGAACCAAAGGCTCTGGCATCTCCAGCCATCTTTTCATTAACTCACACTATTGCTGAGGCACCTCTGTTTGCTGCCTCATGTCTCTGGATGGAAATGTCCCTTCTCATCACTTGCTCTTTTCCCTGCACACATTGCCTTGTGCCCTTGTGCTTTACCCTTCCCAAAAAGTGAATGTCTCCTGAACAAAATTTATCCTCAGCACAGTGTGGATTTTGTGTACCGCCATAAGAGCTCTTCCTCCACCACCTCAGGGGCCAAACATGTAAAACTCTCTGAGCCTTTCCCTTCCATGCCTGCCTCAATTAATCTTCTGTGGTCTCTTTCCAAAGCACGACTATCCAATTTTAACTCTCTTCAGCTCCTTGAGCAGTTTCCAAATGGCTGCTAATCAGGGCATCAGATAATTAAATCATTCTCTCCTGTCTGTTTTTAATAAATTCCCTTGGTCAAACACCAGAGCTGTATTTGCTGTTGCAGCTGCTACATCTGCATCAATAACTTCATATTTGCTGCTATTTCAAGGACTGAACTCCCTCACTTCTGCCTCTATTCCATTAGGTGCCTGTCTGCTTGCTGTCAGAGAAAAATCTTCATCTTGTCACCAAGCCAAAGGATCAGAACACTCCCAGAAGCCCTGAGAGACAAACCTTTCACCAGAGTATTTAACCAAATGGTAGCATGTGATTTAGCTTTAGGTAGTTCTGTGAGGAACAGGGAGTTGGACCTTGTGATCCTTATGGATCCCTTCCAACTTGAGATTCTCCATTTGAAATTTTTCCATTTAAAAGTTTCATTGATATTGAGAAAAGCTGATCAATTGAAATAGGAATGCCAGGCAAAATGATCAGTGTAGATGAGAACAGGAAAGGATTCCCAGTTCACTAATATGTGCTTATATTAAAAAATAAACAGGATCCTGAGTTTGTTCTTAATAAAGAGTCCAGAGTTTTGAAGCCTGATATAAGTAAAAGCAATTCTTCATCAGCCTTAATATCTGGAGCTTTGGAGCCTTTGGGAAACTGTTACTTACACAGCCCAAGAATGAAGGACAAAAAGCAGTAGCAGATGAGCTTCCCCTCCCATCAGGAGTAACACATAAACACATTTATCCAGGGAGATACAGGAATAAGGTTTGACAGTGTCCAAGCCCCATCCTAACCCCAAATTCCCCTCTCATGAGGCAAAAGGATGGTCATAATAGAAAGTTTCCTTAATGCTCCATGTCTGCAGCAGAATTGCACTGTAGTGACGACATTTTCTGCTCTGATTCTGCCTTTGCTGTGTGGGCTTTTTGAAATAATATATAGGACATTATAGATTTTGGTGAATTTATTTATTGCTATAAGCGATATTTGATATCTGATGAAATATTTCTTTATTTTCTATCATAAAAAGTAAAAAATACACTATTTCAATTTGTACCATGCCGGCTAAAAGTGAAAAGCTAAAAGCATTCAACCAAAAAATGCGCAACCAAAACCAATGCAGAACTTCTGTTTTTGCAAGGGAAGAATGTTGTGTCTTAGAGCATCTGCTACCTTTTAAGTCCCTATCTAATTTGTGAAGGCATTGCTTTTTTCTGGTATCTTAGCTGAACTTCCTAGTGTTGATGAAAGACACCTGGATTTACCTGGCCAGCTCAATTTAATCACAGCCTTGCACTGTAGACTTGCCAGGAAAAAAAACCTCTCCTACCCTGTCATGCACCCTACTTTTCTTCCATGTAAATGAGACATGACCTTTGTTAAGAAATACTTTCTATATTGATGTAGCATCCACAAATGGGGCCTTACTCTATCTAGCAAGATGAGGGAAGATTAAACCCTAAAGCCTGCACTGGATTTTTTTTTTCCAAGGCAGTCGGCTTGGAGGCACTTCAAGGCATGTACAAGATGTCGTTGACAGATAAACACCACTTGCCAGCTTTACCTTCTGCCTTACAACGACCCAGAGGGTGACATTACTGTGTAAGCAACACATGCCCCGTGGTGTCCTGTAGCAGTCAGAGTGTTTCCTTTCTGACAGTAAATCCCAGGGCTCTGGGGCACTCAGCACCAAAGTCAAGAGCTGCTCCCTAGGTCAGGGCAGCAGGAGGAGGAGGAGGAAGGAGAACAGCTTCTTTCTGTCAGAAAATGTTGGGGTGAGGGTTGATAAGAAAGGAAAAACGATGGGAACTTTGCCACTGCTCTTCATGAGAGGCAGACCTTGTTTCACACTGTTTTTAGGAGGAAATTTAGGAGATGACTGGGGTATTTTCTGGGTCCCCCCGTGGCAGGAAGGAAATGATGAATCTGACTGCATGGTCTTAGAAGGCTAATTTATTATTTTATGATCTATATTATATTAAAGAATGCTACACTAAACTATACTAAAGAATAGGGAAAGGATACAGACAGAAGGCTAAAAGACAATAATGAAAAACTCGTGACTCTCACCAGAGTCCTGACAGAGCAGGACCATGATTGGTCATTAAGTCAAAGCAATTCACATGTTGGATAAACAATCTCCAACCTCATTCCAAAGCAGCAAAACACAGGCGAAGCGAATCAGATAATTATTGTTTTCCTTTTTCTCTGAGGCTTCTCAGCTTCCCAGGAGAGAAACCCTGGCAAAGGCATTTTTCCAGAAAATATGATGGTGACAGATGACCATGCAGCCAGGAGAGGAGAGAGACTTTGTAGCCCAGGTTTTTGTTCCTGCTTCCACAGGTGACACTGGGAACAGCTCCTCATCTGAGCTATACCTAGGTAAGCAAGACCCATGCAGGGTTTACATGCTCCAGTTTATTGGAATCTGTCTGATTGGGAATGCCTGATGCAGGATATCAAGCAGAGGTTTCTTTGGCCCTGGTTTGAGCTCCTCATTAAGCACATAAAGTTACCTCAGCAGCTTACAAGGAACACATGGTTGGACCCAGCAGATTATGGTGTGTCCAGCACTGGCCAATGAGGCCTGGGATGAGGTAAACATCCCTCCACCACTGAAAACCAAGGCCTCTGATCTTGGCTTCTCTCTCAATTTTTTTTTCTTTTTTTGTTGGTTTTCTGATATGCATATAACATTTCACCACTGAAGCTGGTGGATTACTTTAAAATTATTTTTATTGCTGGATCAGTCTTATTAGCAGTCTGAAAAATATCAAAAACGTGGTTGTAGAAATTTAGCCTTAAAAAATCCTACAATCCATATAACTAGCTCAGCAATAGTTTCACATATTTTCCCAAATTCTTTTTTCTAGGTCTGTTTCCCTACTGGTTACTTTTTAAGTGTTCCAGTTCCAATATTCTGCAGGTACCTATTGTACCCAAAGATGCACACCCTCCATGACAGGAAATGCTTGCACAGGGCCTCCAAATGAAAGTATTAGAAGTACTCTGATATTTTAAAACCCCTTAATTTTATTTAATTTATTTATTTTATTTATTCTCCTTTAGGAATTTAAATCTTTTAGATTTACAAGTTTTACAAATTCATTGAGGTAGATACATATTTAAGCTATGCAGAATGAATGATATGAACCCATGTCAAAGTTCATTAATATTTAAAGAAAAATGTCCAAATCCCACTATGAAGGGCCTGAAAACTTTAGTATTAACTATTTGATAGCCTGAAAATATTGTGAAAGTGGCTGCTCTTATTCAGATTACAACCATCTCAGGTAAATTTGCATTATAATAATCCTATGAAAGTACTTAACAGAAATACATTCAATTCCCAGGTGTCTAAGAGACCCTAAGCATCTTCCTTAACTGGAGCATATCTTAGTTCTGTCTTGGTGGATTTGGGTTGATATCCCAGTCTTTGAGCCCACAGCTCTCATTCCACCTGCTTTTCTTCCTTTGGGAACTTATACTGTTCACTAGTCCCACTTTGCACAGTGGAACCTTAATCTTATTTGCTGCCATGATATATTATTCCTATCCACACTGCCTGAAAGATACTGCTGCACATGAACAGATGGAATAAAAGGTGCCAGGTGCTGGGGCTGGTATTATCTTTTTTTTTCTATTAAAACACTTGTTCTTTAGCACAAGTGCAGTGTAGTTATAACAGTATAATGCCTTTGGCTGATTTGTTTGACATATTCATGGTATAGTTTGACATATTCATGGTATAGTTTGACATACCCATGGTATAATTTCCTGATACACATCACCCAGTGCTGCTGTGGACTGGTGCAATCAGGATGGGCCCATCTTCCTTTCCCTTCTCTCTTCCTCGTTCTTCAGGCAGGAGGCTTTCTGCCCTTGCTTGTACTGGAGATGCTCAGGATGAGTCAGTTCTGCTGCTGGCCTGAGCAGATCCTGCTCTTTTGGAGCAGGAGGCACTTCATTTCTGCTGAAGCAATGTCCTCTGTCAGCCCTGTGATCAGTGGACGTGAGGAAAAGGGAGCACATGGCAGGAGAGTGGGACTGTCCCTCCTAGCTGCAACCTACACACACATAGTGTTAAGTTTGACAGGAAATTATATCCTTGTTGTGTCCAAGCTCCAAAGTTTATAAACATCCACTTCCTATTCTGGAAGATAATAGAGATAATGTGTGAATTATTGTATGCTGGTCTCTTAATTCCAAAAACATCTGTTTCAGGGAGAGATTATATTTATCCAAATCTTTATTCGTTTGTATTAGATGAAAAAAGTCATATTTCTTTCAAACTTCAGTGGACCACTGGGGGTTCCTATTGATTCACTGAGGAGAGTGAGCACAGCCTGCAGGAATTCAACTGGAAAGGCAGGACTCAAAGCAAACCTGCAACAATCAGACATGAATCTCTGCCTTGGTGGAGGCCTTCAATCCTCACTAATGGCCAAGGTTTATTCACTTTTTATCATTTGCTGTCTTGGCCAGCCCTCAGAGCTTTGTAGCTCCCCTTGATCTTGACAGATACTGGTGATTTACCTTCTTCCTAAGTACATTATGTGATGAAAGGAACAACACACTCCCCTTCTGCACTAAGGGATGTCATCTTTTATGTGACACACTTAATCTGAATGGCTGAATGACAGGAATGTGGTGGCAGCAGCACCCTAGCTGCATTTATGAGCACCTTTTGGCTTTAACATGAACACTCTGCCTCCCTGCACTAATATTTCCTAAGCCTTTGTAACCTCTGTTCCCTCTGAGTCAGCACTGGGCAGTGATGTCTTTTAAATGAGTGATGAGGAGATCTCCTTGGGGAAACCCTGTGTACAAAAGATTCTGATTCAAAGGTTTTGGACATCATCCAGCATTAATGTTAAAGATGGGCTGTAACTCAAAAAGTTACATGCATTGGTAAGATTGAAAATTAAAAAAGACTGTTAGAATCAGTTAGTAAGGACACACTGCATTAACTAAGCTTCACAAACAGCCTGGTGAAAGTAGGCTAAACAGCCCAGTTAAAATAGTCTAGAAATAATATTTTATATATAAAGGAATAAACACAGATAAGTAATGGTATTTGAAGATCATGTGAGGTACTGGGTCAAAGACAAGAGCCCAGAAATGAGATTTTTGGTCTTTGTCCTTGATTGCTAGTCTGAGGCATACGCTGCTTCCCAGATCTTAAAAACCTGGAAGAGAAATCCCAGGGGGATCCATTTCACTTTTGCCCTGGGCTGCACATATGACATTCAGAACAGGCACTTGTTTTGGCCTTTGGGGTGAGATCCCTTGTGCTTAAGTTTTGCTGAGTGCAGTGCCAGCTTCTGCATCTGAACTCATCCCTCCCAGCCCTGGAGTCAGTGGAGTTCTGGTCACAGGTCTCAGCTCAGCTGCTTAGAGATGATCTCACACTGAGATGATCTGAGAGTGCCCTCTGGTATCCACCACAGCCTTCCATTGCCCCTGCAGCATTTGTGTCCTCAGTGCCAAATCCATCTCTGTCAGATGATGTAGCAGCTGCAGGCACCCCTGGTGCCACTAGACACCTGTCCTGAGGCACTACCTCTTATCAAATGGGGTTTGGAGAAGGGAATTGTAGGATAAGATAGCTCATATTTAGGAATTTGATGGTGGTACCCCTTAAAATGACCAGCCCACATGTCAGTGCTCCAGTTTAGACACACAGAGAGCCCTTCCCAATGCATCTTCCACAGAGATAATGATTATGAGACATTTTTAGGCTCATAACTGCAACAGTATATTGGATACCCAAAAGTAAGACCCTCATGAGTTATTCCCCTCAGGGGAATAAGGAGGAGCTCATCTCAGCTGTGTACCAAACCCCAGTGTTTGTGCAGATTCTCCCTGAGCAGCCACAGCAGCTCAGCCCAGCTCTGTTTCACCCTGGCTGTGACTGTGCACCCCCAGAACTGTGTGTGAGCCAAAGCCTTTCATCTGTGCAGACACGATCCACTCATCTCCACCTCTTCTCCCCCTCCTGGACACACTGCTGGCAGTGCAGTGCATCTCAGTGCCCAGAATTTACAGTCTGGGCTCTGACTGCACCTTTCTCAAAGACACAATGATGCTTTGGGGCAATTTTTAAAGTCAATTTGTATGCTTCATTAAAAAAAAAAAAAAAGAAAGATGGTATTGCAGGCTCTCTTCTATGGGAAAAATTCTACTCCTAAAAATAAATCCTTCCTGCTCAAGTTAGAGCCTGAGGCTTAGGGTATTAGCAGTCTGGAACCATAACAATACAAACACATGAGAAGCCCAAACAGGGTTGAACAGCATTTGTGCACTATGCCATCACTGCTTTCTTATGACCAGCTAAATTACCCTTCTGGGATTTCTTCAACAGGATTTTTTCCCTGAACATGAACTGCATTAGCAGGAAGACTGTGTGCTATCTACTGGCATCTTTACATGCATGACAAACTTTTATTCCCCAAGAGTTAAATTTTAAGAAAATTGCAGTTGTTTGAAATATATCAGCAGTAAACTGATCATTTAGATGGTTGAAATTGTGTTTTTGTACAAAATTTTCAGGCAGGCAGTGGTAGTCCAGCCCTTTCCCTGCCCAAAAGGCACCAACCAGAGTCCCAGACTGTTTGGTGCAATGTTTGTTCCTCATGAGTCTTCCTCATGAGCCACTCCTATGGACATTTTGGCCAGTTCAGCTAGACAGTGCTCAACACTGAAATGCACTGAAAATAAACAGGTATGCCAAGAGAACTTATACTGCTTAATAGTGAATATGAAGAGCAGAATTTCTAATTCTGTCCTCTATTCTGTACTCTAATTCTGTCCTATTGTCACCCTGAACAATCCAGTCGCTGCTGTAATGCTCATACCTACAGAACTGAGGGAAATCTGTGAAAATCTCCATTTCCATTTGTCAATGATAATGTAAATCATTTAACTGGGAGAATCCTCATCACTTAAGGATGTTGAGCCTGATAACTGGAGTTGACATGGCATCCTCAGGAACTGAGCAGTTTATACAATGGCCTAGAAATTCAACACCCTGTGTTCTTCTCCCTGTTGCCACACAAGCCTATGGCACAGCACACAGGTCAGTTTTATCCTGATTTGGGAGTTGTATAAATCTCAGGATGACAATCTTTTTCCTGATAGTCAGATGTCTGTAAGATGTCTGTGTATACTGGCACACATTCAGTGCCTTAATACAAAAAGACTTAGTCTTTTCAGCACAAGAAGGGCTTAAAGATGATTTTAAACAAGAAAACAAAAGATTCATGAACTGCAACTAAGGTGTAATTCTGATTCTACAAGAGGTCTCAGAAAAAGAGGGAGCTGTGGAAGAAAACATTTGAGTGTTGTGATAGGTAGGATGAAACAGATGCAAGCAAAGAAAGTGAAGTCTGGATTGTGGCACATTCAGGGTTTGGGAGAGTGAGAACATGAAATGCAATTTGGCATGGAGAAGGAGCAAATAGTGAAAAATTCAAAGCAATGTAAAATACTAAAGATTGGAGGGATTTTGTTGATAACTTAAGCCTCTCTTGTGTTACGAAATGAGGTTAAAGCATGAGGGGATATTTGGCCTGAAGAACATATGAATGACTGAACAAGTGAAACAGCTCCACTGTAATGATACAACCAAAAAGTTCAGTCAGCCACACAGTTTTAGTGTAAGAACACACATTTGCACACAGGTGTGCTTCTCCCAGGCACTGATCCCACTGAACCTAGCAGTGGGAATGTAGAAAGAGGATCTCTAGGAATTCAAAGAGAATGCAAAAATCTATCATACTCCAAAGAAGCTCTTCTACCCTCTAGGTAAGTGTCTTGCACCTGCAGAAAGAAGGGCAAGGGTGGCCAATTCTTGATTCTTACAAAGAAAGAAAAAGTTCTGTCAAAAAAAAAATTCTGCTGTCTTGGAAGGTGCCCATTTTTCAGAAGTCTAAGTAGTTTCATCCACACTTATACCAAAAAATAAGTGTGTATCAATCATTGTCTTTCCAGATGTTGAGGAACATCCAGCTGCTCATAGTTAGCCAGAAAATGACTTAATATTTTAACCCTCTGTCTGTTTAATTATTTAGATATTAAACAATATTTGAACCATCTGTTTAATTATTTAAGTATTAAAGAATATTTTAACCCTCTGTCTGTGGGACCTCATACTAGCAAACATTACAAAGTGGGCTCTGACACGATGCAGGGCTCTTGTATACTCATAAATCTGGTTTCTAATCCTGCCCTAGACACTAAATTAACCTTTCTGCCCTTAGCATTTTGCATGGAAAAACTGACGAACTTATTGAGGAAAGGCCTACTGTAAATAATACTGGCCCTTAATTTTGTCACTATTTAGTAAATGGTGCTACCAGGAGCCAGCAAGCTCACACTAAGTACTATTTTACTTACTCAGCAACTAAGAGCATATCAAAGAGCAAAGTGTGCTTACTGAGATGGCTGGGGGGATCAAAATGTGCTCTCTCTCCTCCTTAATAACAGCATAATATCTAAATTTGTAGTAATCCCTATCTGGGGTGCCCTTTGGACATTTGCATATGTGTCTCAGATTACATTTACTGAGCTGCTTAACAGGTTGCCCATACCATTTGATAAAAGCTTATAGTGACAATAACTGACAATCATCTTATAAGACCTCATAGCTTTTTGGTACTTTCTCTATGGCAAAGCTTTCTGGAGTGTGCCTTTAGATTTTGATGAGTTTAATTTCCTAGATGCTGCTCTGTTATTGATGGAACAATCCATCACAGCTGCTTTTTAAACTTTTCCTTCTCTTTTTTGTTGAACCAAAATCTCAGAATCTGCTACCTTGCATGTGCAGCCCGCAACTTCAACGCAATTCATCTGTCTCACTTTCCCAATCCTCACAGATTTCTGTTTCACAACATTTTATGCAGTGAAGCTGCTGGAAGGAGGCACTGGAGGAAGCTTTTCTGAGTCAGTGAGGCCCTTCAAACCCTGATTCTGTCACGAGCAGACCTGCACGTCCTCCAGCACATTCTGCAGTGAGCACTGAAGAATGAAGAAAAGGAACAGGTTTATTGTCAATAGACAATATTGTCAATATTTTCAATGAAGAAAAGGAATAGGTTTATTGTCAATAGTAGAACACAGGTTATGCCTACTTAAGAGACAACTTTTAAAACTTCAGTTTTCCTAAGCTGACCCTTTAAAATTAACCAGATTTATCATGAACAATTATTTATGCAATTTCAAAGCAGGATAATTATGATGCATCAAACATAGAGCAGACTCGGGCTGCTCACTAATCTGGGGAAGCTGATAGTGCCCAACCCAGCTGAGCAGGTTCAAACCCACCAACATCCCTTCTGGGGGATGCAGCTCCTTTCTCCAGACCTGTCAGTGAGGCATGTTTTGGCTCAGCCTTTCCAGACACCTCCTCCTCACTGCCATTGCCTTCCTGGAGCTGTCACGGAGGTTGTGTTGCCCTGGCAGTGTCCCTTGGCACAGCGTCACTCTGACTCATCTTCCATTTCACGGCAGGCTCTGAAAACAGCTGCAGCTGTCAGAGGCTTGCTGTTACTTTGGAGCATCACGATAAAACTGTGTTTGCTAAATTATTCTGGTAAATGCAGCTTCCATGGTGTCAAAAGAAAGGTACAAAAAAAAAAAAAAAAAAAAAAAAAAGAAGTTTTTTGCAGTGCATTATGGGCACAATTCCCCAGGCTCATTTGACTTTGAGCAATTGCCCAGGAACTCATAACCACAAAGCCAAAGCTAATACCCTGTTGCAGGGCAAAAAGAAAAACAGCTTAGACAGAAAATATAAGAGAACCACAAAATATAGTGTAACACAGTGTAATGCAGACATCTTTACAACTTAATCTTTTGCTATTACTAGAATTTATTTTTCTGTGCAATGGAAGCATTTAATGGGTATAGTATTTTTTCCTTTAGTTTGAAATTTTTTTCTCAAGAGTACAATAACAGGCAATATTTCTTACTTCAGCAATATTCCTGGAAGCTTTAACATCCCAGTTTTATGCATGGTAAGTACACTTTTTCATATTACTCAAATTTGCAGATATGCATGTGCAAGCTCTGCAAAATGCTCTCTCTGTCCATGTATTAAAAAGAGCCCCATGCACAATATCAGCACCAAGTGAACACGTCAAGTGTGTGAATAATTCTCTTTGCAAGAAGATGCATGCACTGTAGGTCCTGCCATGTAAACTCACCTTTTTAAAGGACGCCTACCTGTATTTTAACTGGATAGTGGCATCAGATTTAGCCATGGCAGGCAGGAACACTGTACAGGCTGCAAAACCCATACAAGAGGTTAGCCAGATGTTTGGAGGGGTTTTGCAGGCTGTGCAGAGCTCTGTGTTACTGTGGCTATACTGTAATCAGTCCTTAAAACAGTTCTCTTAAAACTGACAGCCATGCATTCAGATTTTATCTCTGAATATCTGGTGGCTCAGCTCTAATCTGCTGTTTCTGAATTGTCCTGAGAACAGTCACAAATCTGTTTCCACCACCCCAGTCAGGAACTGAAGAAATAGAATAGGCGTATTGTCAATAGTAGAACTCAGGTTATGCCTACTTAAAAGACAACTTTTAAAATTTCAGTTCTCCTAAGCTCACCCTTTAAAATTAACCTGGTTTATCATGAACAATTATTTATGCAATTTCAGAGTAGGATAATTATGATGTATCAAATGTGTTTCTGTGAAAAGAGCTCATCTTTTACAAAATTGTTGAAAAATAGTACAGTTGAAAATCAGTACAGAAAAATAGTAACTCTTTGTTGAAGAATACAAAGATTCCTATTTAAGTTTAGTATTTTTATACATTTTTTGCCAAAGATAGTTCTGTCATTCAATAACAGCCATGGGTTCCCTTTCTGACTGATTTTTGATGACCACAAAGACTGAATCTCACTTCTTTTTAATAAACCATTTTCCTCAAAACAAAACACTGTCCCAAGACACCCACCACAGTGAGGGAGGAAACAGAATTTAGTGGTTTTTGTTTGGGACTATTTTCTCAGACAGAATTCTGAGACAAATGAATGCAGCTTTATGCCAATGACCAGGATCAGCACAATCAATGCAAAACTGGCTGGCACGAAGAGGTGAAAATGTATAGAAAACCCTCCTAGCAGTGTGAAAGAGGAGGTGGCACACAAAATCAAAAGTTATTTTGACTACTACTTGCATTGCAATATTCTACTTCTGTTTAATTTTTTAAAGATACCAGAGCTTCAGCTGGCCCAGAACGAAGCTGGAGGCTCAGTGCAATGCTGTGCTCTCTCAGTGCATTATGTGCAGGCAGCCAGTTGACATTTATGTTGTTTCAGAGTAATATATCACAAGGAGAACGAGCAGTTGCTGTTCCTGATGATGTCAAGGTGATGGCACGATGGAAGTCTTCATGCTATCCCTGGAATCACAAGGCAGGAGGCACCCACTGTCTGGGCAGCCTCAGGCAAAGGCTGCTTTGCATAGGAGTCACTGTGCTCTTGGAAATCAGAGAGGACATATCTAAAGTCAGATAAAACAGGAGTGGGTCCAAGCTCTTGCAACAGCCCTAGGCTTTCCTGCATGCTGTTTTAAAGGTCTCTTTAATTTGTGTTTATCTCTTTATTCCCAGCTGCTGGCTATGGCCAGAGCTCTGGAGGAAGGACAGCTGCTGTTTCCATGCTAGAAACTAGAAGCACATACTGTGCCAAAACTATAGGATTTCTGTTTAATGAGAGGCTCTGACAAGGCTTGAATAATCACTGCAGCTTTGGTAGTTTTTAAAAGTATAACTAGGCATTGTCTGGCTGTAAGTGTCAGAGGCAGGAGAAGCTTTTTGCACACAGTTGGGTTTGTGGATTTGGGGAGCAGCCTCGGTAGGGCCAGCTCGGGGCTGGGGAGGAAGAGACAGAAAGTGCCTGACTCTGCCCCTCACCACAGCCTGTCCTGCAGGGTGGCTAAGCTAGCATGAGAAACACATTAGTGACAGATTACTGCCCCTCTTCCCTGTAACTCCTCTGGAAGCAAGGGTGATGCAAGGAGGATCCCTCTGCTCGGAGCTCACAGCTGAGCTCATCTCCCACCTGCTCCAAAGAGCCCTGCACAAACGCTGCATCCTAATCTTCTTACTACAGGAAAAGAGAAAGGGAAAAAAAGATGGAAACTTCCTTTGTAGAGAGGGACAGCACAGCACTGATGCAATAGGATAACAGCAAGAGATTTAGAATTCGACAATTCTTAATTCTTACAAGGGTATAATGACAAAAAAAAGAAGCCTGGGCTATGTTGAAGAGGTGATAGCATAAAATTATTTGAGCAATACTGAAATATTGTTGAAGAGGTGATAGCATAAAATTATTCTAGGTACACTGACACTTTTGCACACGTTCAGAAGAAAGCCTAAGCTTCTGCAAATGTCCAAAGTTGGAAAAGAGACAAAGGGAAAGAACAGAAATGTTGTGATTGTTAAACAAACCAGAAAGAAAACCTGGGTAACTCTAGATCTGGCAGTCTGACTTCAGTTCCAGGTAGGATATTAGCAAAACCTGAGAGGAGCATCTATTTTTACTTGGATAAAGCAGACAAAGATATTGGCTTAAAGCCAAGGGGGATTTGTGAATGAGACAATGCCAAAGAAATCTGATAGCCTGTTTTAATATGGTATCTGAGTGGGTGGGTTTTTATAAAAAAGACCTGTGCCCTATGGAAACAGCTTAAATAATGCCTGGATAAGAATTTAATAAAGTGACTTTACACACATAATGTGTCCTTACAGAAAGTCCTTGTGCTTCTTTCAAGGATATCTCTTTGCCCAGGTGTTTCCTTCATAAAAAGGCAAAATGTATTTTGATCAACATAATTCAGCAATTAAACATGGATAGACATAATAAAAGAGAGTAGACCCTCCTGCTTGACATTTCTGCTTCTTTTTCCTCTTCTGTCTCTCTCTTCCTTCCATCCTTCTCTTTCACCTGTTCTCTCTTTTTCTCATTTTCTCTATTTCTTCTTTGCTTTCTCTCTCCCCTATTTGCCCTCTCTCATACATGCTTTGCATATAAACTCATGCTTTCATGCTTCCTTTCATTTTGGTGGAATGCTGACCACCAGGCTGCTGAGATGAGCTACATTGAAGGCGCACACTTAGAAGAACTTAAAAGAAAGAGAAACTCAATATTCAGTGTCTCAAAAGGTGGAATCAGTGCTTAATTTACTAATGAATTATACCCATGGATTATTCTGCTCATACCAAACTTTTTACTGGGATAAATCCATGGCAACACTGAAGTGCATCAAAACTGCATCAGAACAGATCTAATCCCCTCCACTGTGGATGGGATGGGCTCACTGGAAAGCATTTCTTGGCAAAATCAGGCAATAATCTGGACAGAGCCTGTACAACCTGCCTGGACAGAGATACAGCAAGTTTGGTTTCCTTTTCCTTATGCCTGGGTTTTGAATTCACAACGAGAACCAGACATGGCTGTTCTTGTGTGGCATCAAAAGAAATTGTTCTTTCTTTCCATAAGCCAATAAAGCAATGGAATGGCATGGTAATGTTGCCTCTTTTTTTAATTTTTTTTTTCAGATTGGAAGATACTAAAACCACTTTGATTTTTCCTTGCAGTTCTAGGGGAGAAAACATTAGAAGCTGCATGCCAGGGAAAATTCAGTTGAAAAGCAATGTTCTAGACTCAGCTGCTGCCATGGCTCAGCCATGGGCTGGCTGCTCTCCCTTCCCCACTCTCCTGAAGCAAAGTGTGATCTGTGTGCCGTGGCACAGCTTCACTCCTCACCCAGAGCAGGGCAGCAGCCACAGGCGGTTCCCATTCTCTCTGCTGTGCTCTGCTTTGCTTTCTGCCTCCTGGCAATGCAAGGCCACTGCACCTGCACTTGGTCGAGATCCAATAAATTTTATCAAATCTTCCTGAACCACTGAGCTTCTCACACATCTACAGCTTCTCCAACACAACATTTTTATTCCAATGATTTTTCACAGATGGATTCTGAGAGCTTTATATATTTATAATTCAGAAAAATCTCTAGGATTTCTGGATGCCTCTAATGGCTGCATGGAAGGGACCACAGGCAAAATTTCAGAACAGCAATGTTATAGTTCATGTACTCATGTCTCCATTAGCATACACAGCAGACACAGAGAGAAAGGTTATGGAAATTCTAGAAAACCCCTTGAAATGTCATCATTGCTTATGAATTTGTATATGGAAATCTAATACACAGAGGCTGCCTGATTAGGCATAGTTCTGTGCTTACTGCTGCCTATCAATGTCTTTGCCCTTTAGGATCTAAGGATGGGGGTAAAAAAAAAAGGAAGAAAAATTGAAGGATGAGGTTCTAAAATTTTCTGTGTCTGGCACAGAGAATTTAATCCCTGCTAGCTCTGCAAAATGTATTTATTCCCTGTGTAGAACTGCAGAGAGCTGACAATGAGACCTCCTGGAAGCAACCCAGGCTGCTCCAAGTGCCAGTTTTACTTCCTTGAGGACAATCCTGTGGAAAATTGGCTGTAATGGCTCTCCATGGGAATGAGTATGCTGACTGGAGCAACTGTTTGAGGGCAGTTCTCCCTGCCCTGTGCCTAAAGCAGGAGCCAGGGTGAGAAGCTGTCACAGCTGTAACATGTGCAGGGGGATATGAAGGAAAGGTCGCGCTCCCTGCTCTGGTGTGAAGGCACAATTGCCTTCCTTGCTTGGCAGTTTCAGAGCCACTCAGTCAGAACTGAGAGTCACAGTTCAGGCTAGAGGCTGAGGTGAGCTCTGAGTAAATCTCCATGTGTGGGGATTTTGTAGCAGAAATTGTGAGTGAAGCCAAGGACACAATATGATGGCAAAAACCTGAAGTTCTTTCCCCTTCTAGAAAATCTTGCACATACTTGAGTGAGAAAGAATTATGAACCACACAGGTATGCTGCATTTCCTCTCTCTGCCAAGGCTCACCTAATAATTTTTGAGCATCAGAATCATTCATTCAGAGCAACCATCACTTCCAGAGACCAATGGTGGAGATTAAATCCTCAGATTCAAGTAGGATCAGTCAGCTTTCTGAGCCCAGAGATGCCTTCCCAAATGATCAAGGCTTCAATCCCAGCTGATTCCCAACTGTGTCTAAGCAGGAAAAGCCCTGCCAGACTCAGGGCAGCCTCCTCCTCTATTGCATGGCTTAGCATGCTGTAAAAGCAGAACCTACATTACCCAAAAATTCTTTCCTCCAGCCTCAAATCTGAGAAGTTAACCTCAAAGGTGGCACTCAGTACCTATGTTCATACAGCTGTGCCCTCACACTGAGTCCAAATAAAGATCCCTATCCATAGGTGCATATGTCATATGAATATTTAAACATATTTATCATTGGATGCTCAGAGGTAAACAGAAGAACCACTAAGCTTCCAATGGTCTTCTCAGAATTTTATTTCGGTTTTCTTCAGCTGGACTTAATTCATTTTTAATTAAATAAGCTACAGTAGTCATTAATTTAATCATTTTCATAAGTTTTGACACCTTTTTTCTTGTACTTACAGGTTCCAATGTTTATCAACTGCCCCTATCTTTCAGTTATAACTTAAGATTACTTATTATATATTACTCCTATAAATTATTTGCAATAGCAAATGCTGTAACATAAAATTATAAAAAAAAAAATATGGCTAGAACGAATCTCAAAAGATTATTTCATACAGTCCCTATCCTAAGGTAAAACCACCTACCATTGCATGATTCCTGGGGATTTTTCCTGGGACCACAAACACCCCAGGGCTGAAGGATGTGTACCTTCCCTGGAGATGTCCTGCATAGCTTCCCTGCCCTCACACTCTCTCAATTTACCCTAGCACCTGAATTGAATCCTGCTTGCTAATTCACCTGGTACCATAGTGGCAAATGCTGACTTTTAGGCGGCAGAAGAAATGTTTTCAGGGAAACTTTCAGGAAAACTATGGAACAAAGTAATGGACTCTTTATTTTAGCATTTGAGAAATTCCTTTTATATAATTTTTGTAGCTGGAGAAAAAGCCTGAAACATTCATGAGGATTGCTTTTTCTGAAATTTATGTTATCACTGGTGACATGTAATGATGAGGTTGCAACAATCTCAATAAGTCACACAAGGAAATTAAAAAGAAATTCACACAACTTTTAAAATTTATTAACAAACCATCATATGTTTTATTCCTGCAGGATTTTCAGTAGTTATTGTTATTACAGATGAGACCTTGATACCTAATAACACCAAATGTTATTTTGGGCATCCATTCACATAATACTTCTGTAAGAAAGAGCCATGCCAGATTACCAGTGGGATGTGATTTGATATGAGCAACTTATCAAGAACTGACATCAGTGTTTCTATTTTCATTGCTGAAAAATTTCTATACAAAGCTATAAAACATTCATGTCCAGCAAGAGGAAACAGATGAGGTGTGCCTTACACACAGATATGTGGTGCAGTTACTGGAAAAGGGAAAAGCTGATCTGGCTGCATTGCTAGCACACTGAGCACGGAGCTGTCCTGGATCAAAGGCATCCTAAAACTTTCCCCAGGCCCATCCAATGTCAGACATGAGCCCATCCCATTGAAGGCTGGTAGAGAGGGAGGCTAGAAGCATTTGGAAGGACTGCTGAGAAAGAAAGAACATTAGCAAGCACTGGCTAATAGGAACATGGGACTAAAAAGGGCCAAAATATGGGAGATGACCATAGAGGAGTGAAAAAGATGGAGGAAAAGGAAAAGTTAGGAATTATATTAACAGTACACTGAGCTGAGCACACACTGGCCTAAGGCTCCTTGCAGAAATGCCATGTACATGAGCTCATGGGCACTGTTAGAACACTGCCCCAATAGCTTTATACTGAAACAGGAATCTTTCCTTCCCATAGATATTTGTGTTCCCAAACCTCTGAAACGGGGCTTTAGCAAAAATAAAGGAGCTTCATTTGCATCCTATCTGTCCTTCCTGCTGTAAACACAATAAACCCAAGGCCCCTGGGCAATGGCTTCAAACGGAGCTCTCAGCTCCCTACAAACCAGAACTTGTCAATTAGCTGGCATCTCACATTTTCCTAAAGAGGGTAGAAGAGCAAATTCTTCTGTGCATGTCAGTAAACCCATCTTTTAAAGCTAAATCTTAAATGGTATTCAAAGAACATGAAAGGAATATTAACGGCTCTATTGCGATTTAATTTATGCCTTTTTTTGCAGCAGCAACTCATTCTGGTGATCAAAAAGTCATTAACCTTTAAAAACTTAAGATTTAACCAAAAGGATTTAAAGGGATTTAGTGCAGAATTTTACAGACCTTGCCAAAGTGTAATCTGAAGTCTTACATTTTTGTTCCCATCTTCAGCATGCCAGAGCCTGAATCATAAAGCCAGCGCTGAGCATCTTGGCTGTGGGTCAAGAGCAACTGAAGTCACATGCAGGGTGAAGTGGTGAAGGTGACATTGCCCCTACCTGGCTCACACAAAAAAAGCACTGATCTCTGCAGCAACCTCTGAAGGGCTTCAGCTCAGAAATTTGTGACAAAGGCTCTGATTCCAGGTTTTTCCACAATCTTTTACTATTATGAGAAAGTTCTCTCTCCTTTGAGGTCAGTGAGACAATTCACACAGGCAGCATTATTCAACTCTGTCAAATGCTTCAAGGTTCATTTCCTTAATTTGCAAAAGGTGTTTACATAAAGGGTGTTACTGCTGCTAGAGAGTTTTATAGTCTGTAATACAGAGATGTTTGTATCACTTACATAACATTGTTCATCAAGCCAGAGTTATCTTTCAATAACATGGACATGACAAAAATAATTACACATAATTTCTGAAGCAGTTATGCAGAGAAAATGCTACACTGTGCCACTACAGGAAACCAAGTGTGCATTTTCAGAAAACTGTTCATTATCATTTCAAACACCTTGTTGTAAAAAGCCAAAGACACCCTCAAATTTGAGTTTGACAGAGTCTTCTGCACCATATTTAAAACACTCAATAATGAAAGAGAATACAGGTATTGTAGACTTACCATTATTTAGATATCAAGACTTGAATCCTGTTTAAAAGAACCAATATTTTAATATTGTATGCTTCAAAACAAATCATAATTCTCTGAGCATAAATTAAAATAACTAAATGAAACAAATCAGTATTGTTTCCAGTTATTGGGTAAAATAATTTTAATAAAAGAGATAAAATGGATTTATTATTAGAAGCTGATATTCAAATTAAATTAAATGCTTGTGACATTATATTTTTTTAAAATAATTTTTTAAAAATAGGTTTAAAGCTTCAATAATGCTACAACTTTTAGATTATTATCCACACCATCTAAATACTCTGTTTAGTATCCAGAGTAAGAAAGTGTCAGAAAAGCCTGGATGGAAATTCATCACTGACCTGGGACATGCAGTGCTGAGTTTTTGATCATATGATTGACAACTGGCAGGAGCCTGCATTGTTTCTCTGTTACCTAGTGAGTATATTTGCAAGGTATTAGGAGCACGACATATGTCGGTACTGGGCAAGAGAGAAAAAGGCTGAAAACCAAGCAGCAATAAATATTCCTATCCAAAAGAGTGCTTCCTGACAACACTGAGCTGGGCAAACAAGCAAATGCAAACAACCAAAGAAACAATCAAATTTTTAATAACCCTCATTCTCATGGAGCTGGCTCTGAGCACAGACTTCCCAATGTGCTTGTCCCTAAATGGAGCAGACAATTCCCAATCCCTTTTGGAATTTGAAACATCAATTTTGTGACTCCTGGGCCAGACTAGTCATAACAAGATAATTAATTAACTGGGAGTATTCAGATCAGGATCAAAGCAGTATGTGAAGCCTTTGCATGCCTCTTTTTGAAATGCTCTGATTGAACACTTGTGACTCCTCTGGGAGTGGATAAGAACTCCAACTCTCCAGAAATGCTGCACCTACCAAATAACACCAAATAAGTGGTGCTGTCCTCACCATCAAACTCTGACAAGCCATTCCTTCACCTTTCCCAGATCCTGTCCAACACAGGTAAACCATAAAAAAAATTTAAAAATAAATTTGAAGGGCAACACAATATGAAAATTATTTTCATGAGCCACAGTTCACCTATCTGATAAAACACTGACACAAACAGTTGAACACCAACAAATAGATATCATATTAAAGGGGCAGAAAGGGCACAAATAGCCCATGCCTGTCTCTCCATTTCAATCTGGACAAAAAACCAAAACATTCACCATTTTGGCGTCCAAGAATCACACATAAACTTTGTGTGTGTGCATATGTACTGTCTCAATCAACATAAATTATCCAAATATATAAAAACTTTAAGTACTTTGAGTGCTTGAGTTAGGCACATATGTACGCCTCAACTGCTTGAAAATCCACATGAAATAAATGTCATGTTTGGTTGTGCAATCACATAAATTGCTTATTTCTTGAGCTCCTGACCAGCTGGACTGCATTTAGCCAGTGGGTCTCTGACCAAGCCTGTTCCTAGGACTTACATGAGTTTTCCACCATACAAAATTAAGATTTACAGATGGAAATCCCTGCTGGACTGAGACTTAAGGCCACCTTCCTGGGAAGCACTGCTGCATTCCAGGCCTCTGAATATCTTTTAACAGCTGCTGTTGAAAAATTAACTATGACACAGTGGGATGAAGGCACATGCTCATGCCCCAGTGCAGGCATTCATGGCCTGGGCAGATGTGGCTGTCAAATGAGGGCTCCTCTGCTTCCAAAAGGTCCAATCTCAGGCTGATGAGCCATTTCTCTCACCCAAACCCAACATCTGTATCTGGAAGCATAAAAAACATAAGAGTGGTAGAGCTTTGCCACTGGAAGGCAAGAAATTCATCTTCCAGTCTCATTAAAAGATCATTATCACAAGAGCTCAAGGAATTTTAAGCACTTTTAAAGGTGTCATTTTTTTTCAAGTGAACTGGTTGTTATTTTTTCTTGCCATTGAAATGAGTGGAGAGATTTATGGCAGGTGGCAACACCTTCCACACCTTGTGCTGGAGGCTCAGGTTTCGTGGATGTCTGACTTCAGCCAAGTAGAGGGTGGCAAAAGTCGAAATCTCAGCGAAGGGGAAGATTGATGTGGGTACCCTGGAACACCTGCTGCTGAAGCCATTAGTGCTTTAGTGCTTGGGACACTCTCCTGCCTGCTCTGAGGATGGTGTGAACTGTCCTCCTGCCCTTTGCAGAAGGAGAACCAGGCCCTTACTGGACAAGATTAATAGGAGCAGGTCTGCCATTGATTGTGGGCTGCTGTCCTCACCATGTCAGAGGGCAGGCCAGGGGCTGAATTACAGCTACCCAGGGACTCCAGAATATGAGTAGGAATCAAACTGGCAGGTACCCACTGGAAATTAAAGCATGCTGTGTCTGAGAGAAATCAATACAGAAATCAGAAATACTTATGTTTCCAGTTACTTGCAGCCTGCAACAGTCCAAACCCTGCAGAGCTGTTTCATTAAAACATTTCTTTGCTTAGTCCAGATAAAGAATTCCTGCTACTTTGACCACTGGCAGTGAACTCATGTAATGCCTATTCCAGAGAAACGTGGATTTCTCAGACACCCAGAAAGAATAGGAACTCACACAAGGAGAAAAAATACTGATGTAACAACAGCGGTTTAAATTTACAGTTTGGCAAATAGTTCAGCTCTGTGGACCAGAGCTATGTAAGAAGTGAATTTTTTTGCAGAGATCAGAGAGGGAATTCAATTCTATCCATATGCCAAACAAAACCCTGGAGAACCAGTTCCTTCATCCCTCTCTGCAAGACAATAACCCCTTGTAGTGGATGAGTTTGCCTCATTAGGAAACATGTTGATGCTTGTATAGAAGATGGAGTTCTCCTCACTACTCTGCATCTCTTCAAACGTGCTGCATTTCCAACAATCTCAGATCTGCCAGGTTGGTTCCTTTTTGAAGAGTGTTAGCACCAAGGTTGCTGGGTACAGACTGCAAACATAAAATTTAAAAGCTTTAAAAACCCCACCAAATTCTATTACTATTATTATTATATTATTATATTATTACATTATTATATTACTATATTACTGTGTTACTATATTATTATTATTATTATTATTATTATTATTATTATTATTATTGTTATTATTATTATTATTATTAATTCTCATTGGTTTTAAGCCATCTCCTGTGTTTTCTGGATCCCAGGATGACTAGAGAGGTTAGCCAAATCAGTAAAATTTGATTGTGATTGAATTTTTCTGCTCTAATGAGGCAGAAATATCTACCTAGATCCTCAGACTACACACTCTAAATAGATTTGCTGAGTTTTCATTTCCTCTGAAAGAAAATCTTGTATGGCTTCTCCATCTCTCTGCTTGGAGATCCTACCCTAATGATTAGCTACATTCCACTTTGAACTGTTATTAATATTCCTCATATGTAATTAAAGCCTCTAATTCTACACAGAGACATCCTGACAAACAAGCAGCTGTCTGTCTTTTTTACTTCATTGTGATTCTTGAACACTTGGCTCAGGTTATGTGTTTCTGGAATGTCAAATAAGGAATTCACTTTTCCGTCCATCAGTTTACACGCTGCGTGCAGTTTGATGGCATCTTGCTAATACAGCCTGGTTGCACTGTAATTCACTTTATAATCCATTGTATCAACACTGACTGTTCAATGTGTGACTTCCTAACCAGGTGGCTGGTGCCTCTTAGGTGCTGGGTTGCCTTGGGAGAGCTGGATTTGAAAATGTGTGCCCAGCATCCAAACCTGCCTGGCCTGGAGTTCCCAACTCCCATCATTAGATATAGCTTCCTTCACTGGAAAAAAAGCAAAAGAAATGCTCTGCTCAGGCAAAAAGGTGTCCATAGGACAAGAGGAAATGACCTCGAGTTGCTCCAGAGAATGTTTAGACTGGATATGAGGAAATATTTATTCACGGGCAGGGTTGCCAAGCACTGGGCCAGGCTGCCCGAGGAACTGGTTGAGCCACCGTCTCTGGAGGTATTTAAAAGACATTTGGATGTGGTGCTTAGGGACACCACATCCAAAGGTTTTTTGGAAGATGTGGCAGTGCTGGGCTGGAACGGATGATCCAGATGTTCTTTTCCAACAATCCCATGGTTCTATGGTCCTACATTTCAAATGTGAGATGTTGAGTCACACAAAAAGCCTGTGCTGCCTCCAGGCGTGCTGCAGGAGCCACTGGGGCACTGCTCACTTCTCTTTTGGACACTTTCAGTGCATGGATTAGATTATTTTATTTATCTTGCTTTTTTTTTTTTTTTGATGCCTCAGAAAGAGCAGGAAATTGGATCAGCACATGGCAGGCCTGACTGTTGGCTGCAGGACAGGCTCTGGATGCTGGAATTCTCCTCACTTTCCACTGAGCCATGCACATCTGACCGTGTCTCATGTGTCCCCTGCTCTACCTGCAGATACCACGGGGACATCAGTATTTTTACAGAGCCCTTTGAAATCTAACAGTGAAGGTGAAGGTGATGCAAGAAAAAACAAGACAATATCATAAGATAGGCACTGGGCTGCTGGTTGATGCACATTAATAAACCATGGATGAGTTCACAGGCACTTTTGCCAGTTTTTGGTCGAAATTACACCACAAGAAATTCACAGCAGGTAAGACAGCTAAAGGGTGGGTGAAATAAGGTCTACAATGGTGGTAGATTTCAGCAGAGGTTCTCACATAGGTGGAAGTGAAGAGAAGCGCCTGTGAGGTGCCACTTGCCTGTTGGAAACTCGCAGGGAACTCTGCTGGACCTAAGAAACCCAAGAAAACAATCCCTCTCAGCCAGCAAACACCCTCTGCTGTCATTATTAACAAGGGATTTTTCTACACTCACTATTCAGTTTGCCAGGTTTTCTGTAATATATGTAAGGCCTTAACTATAATGTTTAATGGAGTAATATGGGAAATTTTTCAGTCTGAAAAGCAGAGTGAAAGGAAAACTGAAGATTATTGTTGAAGAAAAATATCTAAAATGCAAATTTTGTTTTCTGATCCCGTACTCTGTCCAGTTTCTTGATCAAATCAGTTCATGCAGGCAGCAGCAGGCACATGCAATCTCACTGCCCTTAGCTTAAGTCATGGATGTAGGAATCTGCTCCTGCATTTTAGGGACAATGAGGGCTTTTGCCTTGACCTTCTCCATAGAAAAAAGTTTGAAAAGCAGGAAGATTGCCATTAATGGAACATAACTAGAAAATACCTGAAAAGCCAGCTTGAGCTTCAGTGTTACCTTCATACACCAGTGCATGTTTGCAGTCAATCAAATTAATTAATCTATGATAGTTTAGATGTTACCAAGAGTGAAGGGGCAGCTCTCACAAACCAAACAAAAATAGGGGGAAAAAAAAATTTAAAAAGACTAATACACAGTTTTGTTTACATGTAGCACTTAGGATGCTTCAACAATCCATGGGGCAGTTTCTTGGCAAAAAAAAAGCTAACTGCTGTTTGTAGTATTTTCCATTCTTTTTACACTCACTAAGCAATGCACTAATGGTCAACCCACTCATGCAGGTCTGTGATGTGTTAGAAGACATCAGCCCCATGGTAAATAGTGTGGATTGGTAACCCAGTGCTCTCCATGAGACAGCCCCTTCTGCACATGGCAGGGCAGTCTGACCCATCTGCCCCCAAAATGCACATCTGGGGCCTGACAAGGTGGAGGCAGGTACTTGATGGGTGCTCAAAGTTCTGCCAAAATGAAAAACTTCCATTGGCATCAAATTCAAGCCAGAATAAATGAATTAAATTATTTTTCTTCTGGAAGCTGAGTATCTCACCTGGTTTTCGTCCACTGAACAGCACACACACATGTAAGAACTGCACAGGCCAGGCAAGATGGGGTAGGTAAAAACATGTTGCTGAAATGCTCTAGTGTCACAGACATATTTTCTAAAAAATCCTTTCATTAGGATCTTTTCTCCTGAGAAGCTGGGAAACTTCAACTTCTCCATATTTTGCTGCTTTGGAACGTGATTTGGAGAATTGTTTATCCAGCATGTGAAATTGGTTTTACTTGATGACCAATGACAGCCACCTGTGTCAGTGTTATGAGCAGTCACAAGACTTTATTATCATTCTTCTTCCTTTCTTTGCTACTTTTCCGGCCTTCTGATGTCTCCTTTCTCTCTTTCTTTTAGTTTAGTTTTAGTATATAATTTTCTTTTAATATAACATATATAATGAAATAATAAATCAGCCTTCTGAAACATGGAGTCAAGGTTCTCATCTCTTCCCTCGTCCTGGGACCCCTGCAAACACCACCACACTCTAGTTCTGCCTCTTTCACAGAGTTTGTGAGGCTCTTGATGTAATTTCTTCTTGCAGGAGGCCTGAAGTCTAAATCAGAAAGATCAGCTTTATTTCTTGCTCATGCATCATATTGGCTGAGTCAGCTTCATTTTGGAGAAGACACTGACCACTGCCCAGGGCTTTGTGTCACCAAAGTGTCACAGCAATTCCTGCATCAGCCTCAGCTGGAACGGGGCAGGTGGTGCCTTCCAAAGGCTCAGTGCTGCTTCTGCCCCATCTGCAGCAGGGCTCTGCAGGAAAACGAAAAAACTAAACACGGTGGGGAAGGAAAAAACCCTAAAGGGACACTTTTAGAACACATGACCTGGAGGCCTGCAAGTGTCACAGTCCCGTGTGAAAAGCTGTCCACTGGTGCCATCTTGTGGGTCCAGAGCCACCCCCGTGCCACAGAGGCTGAGCTCACTGCATCGAGGTCCAACTCCCCCCTGGCTTAAAGCCTGGGTCTCTTTTAAGTGCTATTTAACCTGCTTCATATTTCTAAGAGCAAACATCCGTCCTCTTACCAAAGTACCAACCCTGAACCTTGATTTTTGCTCAGGCAGCATTGTGTTCTACGACATAAAATGACAACCCTGTACAAGTAAACAGGAATCACACAAAGGGCAACTATCAAAATCAACGAGTTTCATCAAACACATCAGCCCATCCCACCACTTATAGCTCTCCACAGAAATTATTTTTGTCTTTATTAATATCCAGGCCTACACACTGCAAAATGCAGAAGTTGGAACTGAAAGCAATTGAATGGAAATATTGCAGCACAAAAGACAACTCCTATGAAGATACAAGCTGATCAGGTAACAGAAGTGTGAGAAAAAGTAGATTTTTAGCTATTATCCTGACATAAGGGTCCACTGTTCTCTTTTCACCTAAATTTAGTTCTTCTTCCCCAGGAAGAAAGTGTAAAATTACTGAGCCTTTCAGCTACATTCCCATTTAGAAAAAGAGCTGGAGAAGTGAAATTTTATTTATAAAGTGATAACACCTAAAATAAATGGCAAAGCTATGTTTTTTAAGTCAGTACAGAACTGCTGGATAAAAGTGGATCTCCTCATATTAGTGGGGGAAGAACCCTACAAAACTTAATAAAAATTAATCAAAAGCACAAATCCTTTATTAACTCTTTTATGGTCCCACTGAATCCACTGCCAACAGTAAAATGTGCACCTGGCAATCCTAATACCACATGTCAGGATCTGTGCTAAGATATGTTAATTTAAGTGATTAAGGATTAACAACTTGGTCAACAGGTGCACCCTCATGTGGACTCTATCAGCCAGCCAGGCATTCACTCAGAAAATGTCCTTTTATAAAGAACATTGGTGAAAAAAGCAGACAGCAGCTTCATGCAGTTGGCAAATCTCTTCCCTTTCTAGCTTAGGGATGCATCAACCGTGGTACAACATCCCCTAAATTCTGATTGCAGATATGCATAAAACTTACAGTGAGTGTTGTCACAATGGGATCCTCAATGTCCACTCACAGACAAAAGCCTTGATCCTATCCTTGAATATATCAGCTTGAAACTGCAGTAATTCCTTTGACTAGCATCATGGAGAATAGAATGTGTTCTATAGCTGCTAGATTTCTTCAAGAGGCAATGACTGTATATCACTAACTTCAAAAGGAAAAAACTAGGCCAATATAATTTTTTACCCTTTCCTCTTCATGTGTTTGTATGATATCTTAAAGGAAAAGCTATGTACAGGGAAGAGTTTCTGTGCTGGAAAGCATTGCTGGATAACAAAGGCATGTTCATGAGACAGGCAAGTCTAGCTGTTAGCGTGCTGTAATGCATAACCATTGTTGTACATGTAATTATTGTAACTGGTCCAGTCATCTGCACACTGATATTCTTGATTAGACTGAATGTAGGGATGATAAATTGTTTCTTTTCCCAAGAAATAAGCTGGAGCAAGTCTCTTTAGAACAACAGCACTGAACTGGTATGTCAGCTTTCTACGGATCTTAATGATTTCCCCTGTTCTTCCATAATTCCTCAGTGCTCTGGCCATTTTCTGGTAAGTCATGATCTTGCGGTTCCCCTTTCTTTCTCCCCACAGTTCTGCAAGTTTCTCCTTGTTTTTGGAGACAAACTGGAAGACACCATTTGGCTTATCCACCCACTGGATGCAGTTTGCCATAGCTGGATCATAGAGCGACTCATGGAGGTATTCAAAGAGTCGAAGCTTTTTTCTACCTGTAAGAAATAAATCACAAAAGGTCTGAACTGAACTCGTGTGTCACTGTCATATTTTCTGAAAAATCCCTTTGCCAGGATTTCTTCTCCTGGGAAGATGAGAAGCCTCAGCTTCTCCTGTGTTTGCTGCTCTGGAATGTGGTCAGGAGATTGGTTATCCAAACTTGTGAATTTCTTTTACCTAATGACCAATCACCATCAGCTCTGTCGGACTCTGAGGAGTCAATCATAGGTTTTCATTATCATTCTTGTTAAGCCTGCTGTCTGTATCCTTCTCTTTCTTTAGTATAGTTTTAGTGTAGCATTCTTTAATATTATATAAATCATAAAATAATAAATCAGCCTTCTGAGAACATGGAGTCAGATTCTTCATCTCTCACCTCATCCTGGGGATCCTCACAAGCTCAACACTTGTGCTTGTTTTAAAAGATGAGCAGTTGTCTTTTTCCTGGAAAGGTCTTACAGACAAAAGCATAGCTAAATCTAGTAGATTGTCCCAAATTAAAAGATCACTATAAACTGTTCAGTGGAAAACCAGCATCAGGAATTTGATCACAGAGATTTGAGCAACACAGAATCGTGGGAAGGGACCCAGAAGGATCATGAATTCCAACTCTTAAGTGAATGGCTCATGCAGGGATCAAATCCACAACCTTGACATTATCATCACCACACTCTAATTCTGAACATATCTGTGGTGACAGAAGGGGATTTGGTCATCAGAGCTTCAAGAGAAGGTTATGTGGGGATCATGACAAATATCTGGTGACTTCACTGTGTGGTAGGTCTCAGAAGCATCAGTCTGCAGACACATGCTGTGCAGATGCACACTCAAGGAACACACAGTAGGAAATTACATCCTCAGAGAGGGCAGTAAAGAGGTTCTGGAGAGGCAGTCTGAATGTTTGAATAAATGGTTTCCCTGTTTATTCAAAACTCAGAGATTTTGAGATGATGGTTTTGTTGGATTTGTTTCAGGAATGTTTTGGTGATGCAAGGTAGTCTCTGATACAAGAAAGGGTTAGTGGGTGAGCAGGAAAAGCAGGTTAGTTTTTAACCAGAAACCTCATGTAATCAAGAAAGAGCTAGATCTTCTGGTAGTCTGTGATATTGTAAAAATCTGCAGAAGTGTCAGTTTGCATTCCCATGCAGAAAAGAACAAGCTTGGTACTAAAATATTTGCCTGTTAAATAAGTGCTTCTCTCCACAAGCTCAGTTCTCAAACTTCATTTTCCTAATGAGGCTTATTTAGTTTCACATAGATCTTGTGGATTCTACTCTATGAAGCGTTTCTAGTTCCCTTCCCAAAGCCAAGGGTGATCAAGAAGCTGCTGGAAGGAGGAAGAATTTAAGATTATCAGACAAAGAGGAACATTTTGCAGAAGAGAGAATCTGTGCAGAAGAACATCTTCCACTTTAACCAAAGTGGAAATAAGCAGCTGCACCTAAAGTTCATAAAGTCTTGTCTTGTGTGGCTATTTTAAACTAGGAACAGGGGAAAAGTGACAGTTGCTAAGGAACACTGAGGTCAAGCCAAGACATCTGTCAGGGATGACAGTAACTCTGTAGCTGGTGATAAGGAAAGAGGAGAGAAGTAACAGTCAGATTGGGAAGAAGAAGAGCCTGAAATCAGAGGTACTTTCCAAAAAATTAATAAAGTTTCATTATCTAAGTAGAAATTGGCCTGAGGCCAGAAGGACATATTCTAGTAGAAATACATAGAGATTAGTAAAAAGCTTAAAAGTAAACCTGTGAAGGACAGTGCCTTGTCACAGTGGGCACTTCTTAGGAGGTGACCCCCTTAGGTTCCCCCAACCTGAATTATCCTACAAACTTACGGTAGAACAAACAAGACCAAGGGAAAATCCAAGGACTACTGTGGACTAAATTTCTGCTGGAAAAGAATAGTGTAGCCATGTGTGCAGCAGCACTTGATTTAGTGCTGTTTGGCCTCTCAGCTCAGTGGTCATTTCTGCCCAAGTTTTTATTCCTAGACACATCACCTTTAGCTGATGTCTTTGTTAGAGAGGGCTAATTTGCTCTTATGTGTTTATGCAGCTGTGTTTGCAGAGCCCAGCTGTTATCCCCAAAGTGCTACACACCAGTCTGAGATGGGGTCAGTTATCAGATCTCTGTACTCTATCTCATTGCATAAGGCAGTGATGTTCATCTTCAGGCCCTAAACATCAGTCCAAGCCAGCAGGTGAGTCCCTGCAGGTTTCTTATGTGGTATTGGAGACAAGCAGGTTCCTCCAGAAGGTGTTTCAGAGCATCTGCATTAGATTTCAGCGCTGAATGGTCCTGAAGCCACCTAATTGTCTCAGGGAAAATGCATCCAATTCAATTCTGAAGTGCCTCTCTTGAGTGCCTCCACTCCTTGAGCATGAGCTCGGATCGTGGAATGGTTTTGTTGTGACTGAACTGGATTTTTTCAGAGGAAACCTATCTCAAAAGATACTTTCCAAAAGCATATCTACATCAGTGTACCCTTCAGAACTTGTGACCAGCCTAAAGATTGCCCTAAATAAAATTGTGTGAAACACTTTAAACACAGGATTTGGGCCCTCAGTGCTGATGTTTTTATCTACAGATCTATTCCTAAAAAGCCACTCTACTTGCTAGTGTACAGAAGATCTCTTATGTCTCAACAAGAAACTAGGTGGACTAAATTCATGCAGTACAGGGAAAATAGTCCCCAAATCACAGTTTCTGGCAGGAATATCACCATGGACCCAAAGAAATCTGTAAGAGGGCATAAAATGACCCCATAAGAATAGTTAATCACTCCAAATATGTGCAGGTTGTCTTCTGAAAAGGAAGATTTATGACAGTGTACAAGAAACAGCAAACAGGAAATGAAGTTTAACAGAGCAGTAATAACTGAAGGTCAAGTCAGATACTGACATGTAAAATTCCCAAATGCAAGCCTGGATAAGACTAGGAAAAGCAACATTTCTCTGTTTGAAAGGTATTCATTTGCAATGGTGAAATTCAGCAATCTGAAGTTGAAAACTGCAAAATAGATGGTGACTACTCTTCTCACCATCCCAAAGAATCTGTGGTAGCAATAGCAGTAATAGCAGTAGTAGTAGTAGTAGTAGCAGCTATTAAACAACAGAGACCACAGTGCTCAGCATCAATGGGCAGAGACACCTCCAAAAACTGACACCATGTGGTTAACACTGAGAAAAGGGGATTTCAAAAACCCAGCTAAATCAGGAAGCTACTTGAGAAGGCTTCATGGTCAAAAGTAGGTAGAACAGCTCAGAGCTGAAGCTGTGAAAATCTCATTCAGCAGCCACAGTGAGTCCCTTCCCGCCAAAAACCCAAATAATGAATGCAATAAAAAAATGAAGTACTGCAATGACAATGTCACATAACCAATTCTTTGCAAAATAGGTATCAGTTCAAGTAAACTCAACCAGAAGGAGCAGGAAAATAGCCATAAAATGCTATTTTGCCACTAGAAGTCACAAAAGCTGAAAGGTGATTTGAAAAGTAAACTAAGAAAGGCATAAAATCCAGCGTGCAAAAATATTCATGTATGTGAAAAACCTTTAAGAAAATTACTGCTTATTGGGCCACATGAAATAAAATATATGGTATAAATGGATAAAGATTTTATTGATAGCTAGATTTACTTATCTGCATCAGACTTCATCCTAAATGATGTGAAGTGAAACATATCTCTGGTTTCATTTTCCATGTGCTAAGCAATGGTGGAATAATTTAATAATAGATTTATCATTTTTTATAATCTTATAACATTTAGCAGATGGAATTTGAACGCTAGCAGTTGTATCCTTGTCACTAGTAAATGTTAATTTTTTTTTTCCTGTTGAAACTTTAAAAAAAGTCGGTAAAGGAGAAAGCATGATTTGCTAAGAGGATTTTTTAAGTAACACAAATTACACATCAATATATGATCTTTTTACAGACCTTTCCCTGCTTTTGGCTGGCCAGCAGCAGCATGCATCACTTGACTTTCTGGAGTATTCTGCAGTGTATGGTAGACAGTCTCATCTGCATAAAAATCCGCTGCACTGTTCTTCAAGAATTAAGACAACACAAAGTTACTAACAGAGTACATTCTCTGAATAAAAAAACAAACAACAAAACTTGTGGCAAATAATTGCCTGAAGCCTTCAAAATGCAACTTTTCATCGCCTCACCTATGGGAGGCTTTTCTCAGCCATGAAGGCACTCAGTGCAGTGTACCAGTAACACGCAGCACTAATTCTTGTCCAGGGCAAGAGCTGCCCACCAGAGGAGAAGCTGAGAGGGAAAACAGCACAACAGCATCACCCTGGACCTTCAACCCTGCTGCTGGAACCAGAGCAGAGCAGCTTCCAGAGCTAGGAAAATACAAGGGCCACCTCACAGTAGCCCCTACAGACTCTGTAGTTCCCATGCTGGGTTGTTGTTAATCTGCTGGGTGAAAATGAGCTTTTGTGGAATCTGCTTCCCTGAAATGATCTGCCCTGCAAAATTCATTTTCCATCACTCCTGGAGACCACACTCCCAATGCTTTTATATGGACTCTAATGGCTGAAGCTGTGCTCAGATAATGCTGGTCTTTCCAGAACTTTTAGAACAAACTGCTGTTGGAGAAATCAAAGTCATGGCTCTTTTTCACAGTGACAGAAGCCACATCAGTGTTGGAAGTTGCTGTTCTCTGCCTGTTCCCAGGTAATACAAAGAAGCCTTTTGTCCTCTAACTAATTCTCTAGTAGGTTTGCTTGTTAGCTGTCATGTTATGTGATGAAACCACAGAAAGCATCAGAAGCAAACTGCTGACTGCTGAAAAGACATTATTAATCACATTTTGCAAATATTTCCCAAGGCAGCTTCATCTGAATCATGCCTGGCCAGACCAAATTTCTGTTAGTGTTAGCATAATGATTTGTATCAGAAATCCCAAATGAGCAATCAGCCTTCCAGTTGTGTCTGACTGTTATTAGAGGTGAGCTCACTCACAATCACGTTTCTCCAGCTGTACCCTTGCTCCTCCACAGATGGTGCTGCACAGTAACTGGGGCTTGCTTGGAGGTGGTGGTGATGGTTGATCACAGCCAGGCAGTTTTTATAACCTGGGAATTAGGAGGGGGGAGCAAAAACCAAGTGAGTAATAAAGAGAGAAGAAGGAAAAGAGAAAAACACAACAGCAAATAATTTGACATGGTGCTGGGCCTGTCAAAAAGCATTTATCCTGTGGCTGTCTTCTAGATAATAAAGTGTCCAGAGCCAAGGTGTTCCACATCAGTAGGTTATCCAGCAAAATCTGTGCTGCTGCTGCTGATCACACCCTTGGGCTGGTTTTGTTAACCCGCACAAGCATGGAAAAATTGAAAGCAATTTTTTAAAGATAAAATGTCAGATATTTCATAGCATCATGAAGTTTTTTGGTTACTGGAGAACTGAGGGCCATGCAGACCACCAGACACAGGTGGTGGCTATCCAGTATGAGATGGAAAAGACATAGGTGGTGGTTATCCAACATGAATTGGATAAATATAGACTGTAATAATACACCTAGAAAGGAAAAGGGACTATCAGGCAGTTCTGCAGGCCATTAGTACAATGCAAGTCAGAGATTCCACTGGTGAATGAAGTAAAGGAACACCAGAAAATCTGCAGAGCCTGAAAGAATGACACAGAAGGAACCCAAGAACTTGTGATGCTTAAAGAAGCAGAGGAAAACACCAGACTAAAGACATTTGAAAAAATTACCCACTTCAAGTGGTCAGAAGAAGATATTGGAGGGTATGGGTACATCTGTTGCAATTGGAAATGTGGGTGCAGCTGGGGACAGACTAAACACTGCATTGCAGGGTTTAATAACTCCATCAGCCCTAACAACATATATAAGGAAGAATATTGCAAGTAATTAGATATAGTGAATCCTCCAGCATGTGTAAATTACCAGTGCAGTGGAGCCAAAAAATTGTTAACACCTGAAGATACAGCCCTACTGGTCTTATTTACATTTCATTTTATAGTAGATAATATGTAACTCAACTTCCTCATATGAAAGGCATTTCACACAAAAGACAGCAGATATTTTTTTTTCTGGGCATAGAGGGTTTGTGATGTAGCCTCCTATTCTCCTTTTCTTGCATTTCTGCTTACAGTATAAAAACAAAAGCACAAATTTTAAATTTTATAGTAATTTAGTTACCAAAACCTTGCCAGAGATGGAACAATTTACAGCTTCCTTGCATTGTAGGTTTTGTAAAGTATACAACGCTTGAAGTCAAGAAAAACAGTTTTCTATGAATTATCCAGACTCAAATGATCATTCCTGCATTAAAATATTTAGGGTTATTATTAGTGCACAAAAAATTAAATGAGGAAATTAATTTGACTTACTGGTCTTTTTTTTTTTTCCTTTTACACTGGTATTCATGGCATAGCAGAGGGCATTTTGAAGTTGAAACATTCAAACTGGGAAGAGGCTGTTGCACAGCAGTCATATATCCTCTGATAATAGGAAAAGTGAGCTCACTGCACCTGGGCTGCTGCTGGGAGGAGGGTAAAAGGGGCCATTCCAAGAGTTTCCCTGTGCTGTGACTTGGAGGATATTCCCCACACTGGGCAGTACTCATGGAGGGGTAAAAACTCTTCAAACAAATTTCCTCCTTTTCATCCTCACAAAACACCCCATTAATCCACTTTGGGCAACTTACTCCCCCACCTGTGTGTTTCAAGTGTGCTTTGCTGTAAGAAAGGAGCTGGGAAATGAAACAGAAGGAGGGTGTTTGTTACCTGGTGGGCACTGCATTTCTCTGTCAGAGTGCTGCTGCAGCACTTCTAGAGCATCCTCAAAAGCCTGGCCCAGCACGTCGTGGTCAGGAAAGCTCTGCAAGAACGTTTTGCTGTCAGGAACCAGAAAAAAACCAGGCTGGTTCTTGTCAATCATCCCATCCTATTTATTATCCTAAATAAGTACAGTGGTGCTGTAGAATACACATCCTCCTGGAACTGATCTCTGGCAGGCACCAAGGCATCGCCACAATCTTTTACTATTATGAGAAAGTTCTCTCTCCTTTGAGGTCAGTGAGACAATTCACACAGGCAGCATTATTCAACTCTGTCAAATGTTTCAATGTTCATTTCCTTAATTTGCAAAAGATGTTTACATAAAGGGTGTTACTGCTGCTAGAGAGTTTTATAGTCTGTAATACAGAGATGTTTGTATCACTTACATAACATTGTTTATCAAGCCAAAGGTATCTTTCAATAACATTGACATGGCAAAAAAAATTACACATAATTTCTGAAGCAGTTATTCAGAGAAAATGCTACACTGTGCCACTACAGGAAACCAAGTGTGCATTTTCAGAAAACTGTTCATTATCATTTTAGAACACCTTGTTGAAAAAAGCCAAAGACACCCTCAAATTTGAGTTTGACAGAGTCTTCTGCACCATATTTAAAACACTCAATAATGAAAGAGAATATAGGTGTTGTAGACTTACCATTATTTAGATATCAAGACTTGAATCCTGTTTAAAAGAACCAATATTTTAATATTGTTTGTTTCAAAACAAATCATAATTCTCTGAGCATAAATTAAAATAACTAAATGAAACAAATCAGTATTGTTTCCAGTTATCAGGTAAAATAATTTTAATAAAAGAGATAAAATGGATTTATTATTAGAAGCTGATATTCAAATTAAATTAAATCCTTGCGACACTGTATTTTTTAAAAATCTAGTTTTTAAAAATAAGTTTACAGTTTCATAAATGCTATAACTTTATAATATTATGCACACCATCACAAATACATTTTTAAAGACATTATATAGTGCAAATGTGTTATTGCAGACATCAAGTCTCAGTCAACCTAACTTCTAATTTGCCCAAGAAAATACTGACCTACATTAAATGCATGTGTTTGTCCCTTTCATTCACAGCCAGTTGAAACAAGTTTAGAGTTTTTTCTAATATAGATTAGCCTATGACTGTATAAGAACACACATAAACACTCAGACTAATTGTGAGTTATAAAGGCAAATTTGATTGCTTAATAAACAGTGTAAATAGACATATTTTCAGCCAGTTTAACATGAACAATATTACTCAGAAACATATCTTTAGTACCTCCTTTTCAATTTATATTTCTTAAAGAAAACAATAATCAGATGTTTTTGCCTTGCTGATTTTTTTCCCCATTATCATTTACATTATTATTTCAAAGCTGTAATCAAAATAATTGATATATTAGTATTTTACTCATTAAATACTTGATTATTGTGTATGATGTTTCAAAATACAAAGGAGACACAGGATACACAAATATTACTGAGGAAGAACTTCATCCAACACTAACTGTGAATGTTCTCAGCTGGGAATTTTGCCTCAGGTAAGTATGTTATGGGGTACAGTCAAAATTTGCATGAGTGTTTTTAAATCTTTACAACTATATGGTGGAATCCTAGAACTCAGTGAAATCAGGGATATTTCTCCCTGAGTACAGTGCAATAAGTATTTGAATCATCTGATCCAAATCTATTCTAAAACCAGAATGGACAATGTCAATCTGCAATGGTGGCCACAGATTCCTGGGGCACAGGGCTACAGAAATTAAAGACAGGAATCTGCTTTGTAACATATTTTCCCCATAATTTTAAGTAATTCACTTTCCCTAAAGTGATTTTTTTCTAACTCAGACTCCAAACTGATACCTTGACAGAACATCTACAGCCACCTCAATGCTTTGCAAAGTCTTAAATGCACAAGTATAGGCAAGGCACTTTTGAATGGTTCTATCACTTGCATCAATGAATTCGTACCAAAAAAGAAAAAGGCACACCTTTAGCAAGCTTAAAAAAAAAAAAAAAAAAAAAAAAAAAACAAACAAAAAACCTGGGCACTTACCTAGAAATTCAGTTCCACACACAAAACAAGAATCTGTCTGGTTTTGGAAATGAAAGAAAGACTGAGTTCCCACAGCAAAGGGCTGGCAAAGGGGCTGCATTAAATAGCTGATTTTGGGGAAGTGTTTTGTCTAGGGATTTTTTTGAGAGTATAGGTACAGTAAACTGCCAGCATGTCCCTTCATTCTGCACAAAAGAGGGTGATTTATACTGAAATAAATAAAATTAAATGTTTTAACAACTGTCCAAAACATGTGGGGTTTAAGCAAGGAGAGCTTTTGTCTATGACACCTTCTAATAAGTCTGTCACAGGTACTGTGGTAGGATGAATCTTGGGCAAAATTCCACATCCTTTATCTGTCCCACACAGGCTGCACTGGACTTTGAGCTTTTATCTGAACATTCTTGTTAGCCCAGTGTAAGGAGTGGACCAAACTAGACCTCGAAATAAAAGTTTGAAGGAATTTCAGAGTTCTGCTTCAAGGCTCATGTTTGTAGCTCATGCCCAGCATCCAGTACATTTTCAGACAAGCTGTAGTTGATGATCTGCCAAACACTTTCTGAGCAGCTCCAAGATATGCTGTTGCATCCTACAGGAACAAAACTCTGTGTATTTCAGCTCAGAGCTTCTTATTGCTGACAAAATCTAGTCTGTGCCATAGCTTTTTCCAGCCAAGTCTTTCAGAGGCACATTTTGCAGAATTTCCTTGGCATTTGCCACAAAACTGCTGTAAAATAGTAATTACCTCTTACATTAGTTATGTATATTTTCTCAACCAAGAACCTAGACAATAACTAGACTTGTTATTAAAGTTCTGTGAAAGCAGTTTGAAGCCACCAACCATTTCTGCTAGTTTCACATGCAAGCTGCCTTTTCAAAATTTGCACCAAAAAGTTTCAGGATATAGTTTTTAATGAAATACATTAATATATGTATGGTTTTTTTTTTGAAGTTCAGGTTCTATTTTGCATTGCTTTTCTGCTCTGACTTGGGCTGATAAAAGAAAATTAACTGGCAACCAGAGGGGACAAGGAGGGAATGTGACAAGGAGAGAAACAAGGGAATGAGGGAACAGCAAAGTCAGAGGACTTGAGGTGCTCCATAACTGAGCAGCCACAACACCAAAGAGATTGTGGCCCACAGAATGACCACAGTGGAGTAGAGAAAATTAGTAAGAAGGAAGCAGCAGTGGAAGAAAAGGGTGAGAAACAAGGATCAGCAGAGGGAAACCACAATGTCTTGACCCCAAACCCCTGTGCCACTCATTGCCTCACCAAAGGAACTGAGCATAACCTGTGGAGATAACAAGAGGGGAGGAGATGTGTCTGGAGTGCAGCTGAGCCTGGGAAAGGGGAAGGAAAAATACTTTAATGTTTATCTTCTTTGCTTCCCAATACCCAAATCAGCAACAAAATTTATTATATCAATAAGTTAAATTCCCAAAGTGCACAAGTGGTGAGAGTGGCTGCGTGCACTAAAGGAGGGTGAAGGTCAAGAGATGAAAACTCTTTTGGTGGTTTTACCACCACTAAAATGATCCATCTTCCCAAATCAAACTGCTCTATTGGAAAGTTCTTGTTTCATATGCGAGGCTACAGCAGAAGGTAGGCAGGTCAGCAAAAGGTTTGTTTTCAGAGGAAATGGGAGAGTGCCATACACGGCACAAACACACAGCATAGGAACAAGAGCATATTCTGACTTGTAGGGGAGCTTTAAACTCTGGATGGGAGGATGGATTCCAGATAAAAGTCTGAGGAAGAGAACTTACTCTTCACATCTTTATGTCTCAATTGATGTGCCTGATAAAAAAATCTGAGTATCTGTTAGAAACCACAACATCGAGCTCTTCTCCTGCCTCCATGTTTTAAAAATAAACTTCAAACAACAGAATTATTGTTTAAGTTTCAGAACTTTCTTCTATCTCTGCTTGGCATAAAGGATACCTCACAGTGATAGCACAGTAGAAGCATTTTCACATAAAACCCAGAAATAGTGTATTACAGCATTTGTCAGAGTTTGAGAAAGCATAAAGATTCTTGCATGAGTCATTGTTCAAATATAGAATAAAAAGAAGTCTTGCCCTTCCTAAAGGAATTTAAAACTTGAAATGGCAAATTTTCTCACTTGGCATTTGTGGATTTCTTGAAGTTTTTTGAACATCAGGCAATTTGCAACTGCCCAAATAGGCCCCTCAAAATAGAGGGCACTGCATAAAAAAAATATCCTGAATGTGACAGCCACAGAGCTTTTCTGTGTTTCCATACTTGTTCTGGCCCTTGTCAGATGCCTTTGCCCCTACTCTTCTGGCCAAGCAGCTCTGTAATAACCTTTGCCTTGAATCCTCATGGGTGTAGATTCACAATAATTACACCACCACAAATATTGTCTCCCTCAAAGTGGAAAAGTTGAGGGATCACTTGCCTGTGCTCACCTCCTGAATCTAACCATGCTGACCAGTGAACTTCAAAATCTTATGCTCCATTCAAGGCTCAGAAGAAACTGGAAAGTTTCTTGCAGCAAGGATGAAGCCTTTGCCCAATGCAGGAGACGCTTCTTCTTTTACATGTAGTGTGCAATAATAATCTAGGCATGAATATCTCACAGTGAATGAGCCTGCAGTCTGAACTTCAAATTAGTGGCCTCAGAAAATCCCTGAATTCAAATTCCTAGCCCTGGAATATGAAGAAAATTCTCATTCAAAAAAAAACCAACAAAACAACAAAACAACTACAATCAAACTGCCAAACAAAGACAAAAAAGGAAATAAATGCATCTTTTTACTAGCCTCAGTACTATTGTTTACCATGATTTTGGTCAGATAATTTAGAATACAATACATACAAAAATACCTCAAATAAAATGAAAGGGAAACATAAAAACAAACAAAAAAATCAATTGTGGCATCACATCATATTAGCAAATCAGATTACGAAACTGACTTTCAAAGTCTCCTATTTGTGTTGGAAAAGTTTAGTCTATACATTAAAAACCACATTTTTTTATTATTTCAAGTACCAAAAAATGAGGATATATCATAATTTCAAATTTCAAGGCCTCACTTGCCTTACACATAATTCTACAGATGAGAAACTCTCTACAATGCAAAATATAGACTTTTATTATAATTGGTGGAGTTATAGTGTTGTTTCCTTAGCTGGTGGAAATTGGTATAGAGCCACCAAAGGCAAAGAATCAGTGATGATTTCTGCAAACAGAGGTTGACACCATTATTATTTTCACTACAGTAAGGGGAAACATGCTGTGCCAGCATTAATGCTGCACATAATTCCCTGAATCCCTGATTTGTTTTACATTTTTGTCTACCTTATAAAGCATTGCAGTGGGTTACCAAAAGAATGTAATTTTGGCATTTTAATTCTCATAAGAGCTCTTTATAGTTATTTACGGGGCCTTATTTTTTGAAAGAGCTTTGCCCAAACATTACCTCCAAGTACATCTCATGTGTGAAGCTTTTTACCTTAAAATAGACAAGATATTGAAAATGTTTCACAAATTGAATTTTAAGCCTGAAATGAGAGATTATCTCCATCAGACTAATTTCCTTACCATTAAATATGAAACACTTGCATGTCCCATTGGAGGCCAACTCAATGAGGATTGTAAATTATGATCCAACATTAAGATTTATTTATTTGGCTAACTTTAGAGCTGTAATAGATTTCACTAAGAACCATTGAATAATTACAGTCATGAAATTAGACATTGGGATAAATTATTGCAGAGGTTAGGTCTAAGCATGGAATTACCTCTTCCAGGGCTTAAAAAGAGAAAATCAGCATGGAAGCTGAAGTTGCATGAGTGGGAAGATCAGTTTTTCAATGGAAAAACCACATCTAAAGGGCTTCCAGGGATTAAAAAGAGAAGATCAGCATGGAAGTTGAGGTTGCATGAGTGGCAAGATCAGCTTTTCAATGGAAAAACCACATCTAAAGCCCCCATCTTACAACCAGAATATTGGTCCAAATGCTCATGTCAGCAAGGCTTCTCAGGGAGCTTCTTCTTTGGCTTCATCTAACCAAAGGAAGTGAATTTCTGATGGGAAACTCCGTTGAGATAGAAAACCAGAAACCACAACAGAAGCAAAAGGAACTAATCACAAAAAGTGCATTGGGGAAAAATACAAGAACCAGCCCTAACTAAAAGAAGACTCTGAAGTGAAATATAAACAAGTAATTTTGATTCATTTACAGGTATAGTGAGTACTGTCAAATAGTGGGATAACAAAAAAAATAATCCTTCAGCAGAAAACTATCAGAGCAAGATGGGAATAATATGACAGCATTTCATAAAACTATCAATGAATAATGGGAAGAGTTCTACTCTAGATCTTTGCAACCTAAACCATTCTATTAATTGATGATTAGGTGAGCCTGGTAAAGGATAAAAGTGAAACCCCTTCCCTGAAAAAGAAAGCAGATAGAAAGAAGAACACAGTATTTAAATAACCCTTAATAGTGAAACTGGGGAAGCCAAATAGAAACTAACACTTTTCCAAGTAACTGAGCTATTTGTGGAAGAAACATGCTTTCAGATTTGAGAGGCACTTAGATCCCACAGGATTAATTCAACACTCCATTTCAATTCCATTCCCGCTAAACCATAAAGCTGAGAGTTGAAAAATGTTAAGTCTAGGTGTCAGAGCCTTTTCAGCTACAAAGAATGGAAGGAAGCAATTGTGTCTGCTTCTGGAAAAGCTGAAAAGAGAGACATATAATAACTGCTGTAGTATCTGCAGCCATTTAGAATTAAAGACATGAAGCAGACCTATAGAAGCAAACAGAATAAATGTAACAGAGTTCTAACGTTGTTAAGACAAGATACATCCCAGGTTCAGGCAGACAGAGCATATAAGCATCTATTGAAGCTCTGCATCTGTAGCTGTTGAACAGGAAAAAAAATCAACTTCCATCATTAAGCAGGCCCTAAATTTTATTTAAATCCTCTAGAAATTGCCAGCAATGGAGGAATATGCCCATAAGAAAAAGGGGTGGAATAAATCAACAGGCAAGCCCTAGATCCCCAAATTCATTGAGGATAGAAATAACAAGTCACTATTAATGAAAATACTGACATTATGCATTAAAAGAATACAACATGCTGTTTTTATTATAAGAATACAAGCTGACTTTCATCTGAAATGAAACGCAACAATCTGCAGCATTATAGTATAAGGCCTATGAAGTGTATTTATTTAATTTATAACTTCAAAATAGGCAGAAATTGTATGAGTATAAAATAAATAAATTTCCACTTAAAAGAGTGGGAAATGTTAAGTTTTCTGCACCATCTTTCACAGAAAAGGCACAATTTCATCAGAAGACCAAGAATTAGAAAAACCAACGTATATTGGCATTAACCTCCTCAAAATTAAAAAGAGAAAATATTTTGGGCCTTCAACCAAAAAATGAAATATTACATAGGAGTTTTTCTACAGCTATTCCTGCTGCAGGTATTTTGTATTAAATAATTATAAACAGGATACTATGGCAGGCTGGACCAAATTCTGCCACATGCAACAGGAAGATCAGCAGCCCTTCCCAAGCAGATCCATTGCACAGCAAATATGCTCCTGTTTTTTCTCTTAAAGAAAAATGTGGAATCACATTTTGACATCACCTCCGTGGAAGTTACTACCATACTACATGACTGGTACCACAAAGTTAAGAAAAGATTTAAGCATGCAACCACCAAAAGCAGAGCTGTTTGAGCCTCTGACTGAATCTCCATTTTCAGGGACAGATATATACATTTACTCCCACCAGAGAGTTGGACAGATATTTCTCACACAGTGCTGAGATGAAAAATATTAGTCAAGCCTTGAAGGCAGATCATCTAAAATGAAGGAAGCTGTAAATTTGTGAGGAAGATGGTAATAAATAGTTGTGAGAGGTAACCAGTTGACAAAGTTCACTTGGGAATGTAAAAATATATCAAATGCTCTTGAGTCAAAGTAGTTAGAATACAAAAACTATTAATAGCCATTCTTGGTGTTATAATTATCATATAACAAAAACCAAAACGAAACAAAAATCCAGCACATTCTGTCTTTGAAGGGGTAGAATAACATTGGATTTCTGCCAGAATTCTAGATTTTAAAAATACCCCTTAAGGAACTGCAGAGCAGTAAAGGAAATTCTAAAGAAATAGAATTCCTGTCACTACTAAACTCTGATGGTGACTGAAAAACAGCTGTGCCAAAAAATGGGGTTTTATGCTTTGATGAGGCAAACAGTGATGTGGGCATAAAGTGCTATGACTAGCAAATAATGCTTCCTATATTACCAGGAAAGTGCTGAAGAAGTACTTAGACTTTGGGGATTTTTACAAACTAATGTTAAAGAAATCCTGTATCTTGATGGTAAGGTAGGAGACATGTCAGTAAAACAACTTCCCGGCCTGGAACCTTTTTTGAAAGAGGATTTTCCAAAGCTGAGAGGTTTTTAATTTTTTAATTTTAAATTTCAAATGAAACTGTCATTTAACAATGGCTTCACACTCTTTTCCATTTCCGTTTCAGGTGCCTGCATTTTGAATTATCATTGAATTCACCAAAAAAAGCAAGAGCCCTGGCAGTTGCACCGTACCTTGTCTTAGGTATATCCTGAAAATGTCCTCCAAGGAATTCCCCCAAAACACATCTATGTGATCTCAGTAAGTTTAGCTCACTACTGTTTTATGGGATTTATCTGCTATAGGGAGATACAAAAGAACACTTAAAATAATTTTAAAATCAAGACAAGGAATCCTTGATAAGCTAAGGCTCCTGACTTTTTATTAAGCTGTTGGGCAGCCAAGTGCATGGTTCAGTCATACATAAAAATCTTCAATAAAGGCAGGAGAGGTTTTGATTTATAGAGACTTTTTTAAAGATCACTTCAAAGATATTTAGAGCAAGGGACCCAGTTCTAGAAAAAATTCAGCTATAATCTTAAATTCACACCTAATCAGAAGCAAATTTTAACTTAAAACTGAGCAGGTGTTTAACATGCCTGGACAAATTGAGGTCCTGATAAATGGAGTAAGAGGTAATGCTTTGCATTACAGCTCCCCAAAAAGATGTCAAACACCTTCCAGAAAGAAATAGAAATAGGATTCCAGAGAATGAAGCCTGCAAGTTACATTGTTAACACAATAACTCACATGAGAATGACAAACATGCCACATCAATCTTCAAATCAAATTATATTTTTCACCTGCCATACTTATCTAATTCTAAACCAAGTTCTTAACATTGCCTGTGTAAAATATGTATTGAACAACTTTCAGATTCAAGGAATACAGAGCCTACTCAGTTAAATTAAGTGCAACAGCAGCATTACATACTTCACATGTACACCTTAAGAGGTCAAACTTTACTCCATCCCTCATCTGGGATTTATAACAACTTGGGGGATAAGGTTGATTCTAAATATATGTCAAAAACGGTCTGTAAACACAAATAATGACAGAAATAATGGAGTAGGTGTTATGTTTTTATGTCACTGTGTGTCTCACATTGAACATTTGTTCAGTGTTAAATGCATGGGAGAATGGCCTTGATTTGAAAAACATCTTCTTTAGGACTCTCTATTTATGCTTTTGCTTGGATGCAGGAAGTGTCACAGTCACAGTACAGTTAAAGAAACACTCACAGTTCAAGAACTGGTTTTTTCCTGCTCTTTCAGATCAACTTTATCTTCTCCTGACACCTGGACAGTGCTGAAACTTCACAGGATGAGCCTGACTGGAACACAGGCACAAGAAGGGATAAATTTAGGAGGAAGAAGTGCCAGAATAGTACCAGGGATTGCTGTGTAGAACACCAGGAAGGGAACTGTGACTGAAAATGAGAGGAGCAGAAGATGCTGGCAATAAAGGCTGAGATCTGGAGGTCATTGTAGTTGGAAGGTGACTGCACAGACACTGGCTCTGAACTCCAGTGTGTCCAGTGGAATCGTGGGGAAAGGTGCCAAAAGGAGATTTAACCAGGATTTGAGAAGAGAGGATTGGAACCTCTTTGACAAGAAGATAAAAGGAAGGCTGAGATTCATATAAGAGTCTGCACTAATTTTGTGAGGCCTGGCTGAAGAGTGTAGGGTTGGGGATGAGAAGCTTGGACCAATATGTCTTGGATTGAGGGGGTGTCATGGTTTGAGCCTGGCACAGAGCCAGTGCCCCCATGAAAATGCCCTCACCCTGGTGTCTGCTGTGAGATGTGACCAGGAATAAGCAAAACAGGCTCCAGCTTAAACATAAAGAACACTTTATTACCTAAACTACAGGAAAATAGGGAAAAACTATAAGGAAAAGAAAAAAAAAAAATTGAAAACCTTACAAAAAAACCCACTTTCCTCCTCCCCACTACCTGAATTTCCCAATCCGATACATTCTCCCAAATCACCAACTGCCCAGCCTGGCACCACACTTTAGTATACTCAAACTTCAGTTCATGAAGAGGAGAGGAGTCCTTCTTGTTCCATAGGCTTCCCCTGGAAACACACTGAAACCTCGTGTGCTTCCCTGTCACTTCGGCACCGCCCGGAAAGTCCTTTTGCCGCTTGTGACATCTTCCTTCCATGCCCAGTGCTCTCACCACCGTGCATGGACCAGAGCTGCTTTTAGGGTTGTCTTTTATGGATGCCTTGTCTCACTCCAAAATGGCACAGTCTCTGCTTTGGGACATCTGTCCCCCCCATATTTTTCCAACCCCCTGGGGCCGAGGGGTCCCCACGATGAACCCTCCTGGTTCTGAGGCACTGCCTCCCCCTAAGTGCAGTCTCTGTGTCACAGGAACAAACTGAGTCCATGGCCACAAGAAAAGTCCAGCCAAAAGGCCACTCCAAGCATCTCTCTCTTCACTCAGCCAGTCTTCTCTACGTCCTTCGGGCCAGGTCCTTGTTTCATCTTATCTCTTATCTCCCTTCTTAGTCAGCTCCGAGGAGGATCAGCATTCTTGCAAGGCCCCAACCATGAAAGAAAGGGGTTAAAAATTTCAGTCTCTGCCTGTCTCAGAACGACGATACTCCCACACGCGCTGCACCCTTCTCCCCCCTTTCTCCTCCTGGGCCGGCTGCTATCACATTCCGTCTCGCCGACTCTCCTCTCTCTCTCTCTCCTGGGGGGGGGGGGGGGGAATGTCTGCCCGATGTCTCTTGGGGCTCCTCCACCCTTCCATCCTTGAGGGCCTTCTCACCCCCATCTCTGTCCAGGCCCCGGGCCTACCACATGGCTGCCCCTCCCCCGCCCAGCAGCAGCGGCTGGACAGGGGAGGGAGATCCGACCTCTTCTCCTCGACGTCCCAAGAGAACCTCCCAGGGCCAGAGCTCTGCTTTTTAACCCCTGTGTATTCTCGGAGGTGTGTCCAAACCCCACTGGCTACACCAGGTGCCAGTATCAAACTCAGAACATCCATTGGTTTGACCACAGCTTCCCAGAATTCCCACTTCTTCCTGGTCAAACCACCACAGGGGGGCAAGAAGAATAGAAGCCAAATACAGTGGAAAGGGAAGACTGAAATTTGAAAGATAAGGGAAGAAGGGAGTAAATGGAGGGGGAAGGATGAATGCCATCTTTCTACTCCCAATCTCCCAAGACTGCAGTGAAGGCCAAGATTTCACCTGGACTCAGAATGCTTCCCTGCTGCACAAATATTGGTGAAATTCTTCAGTGAAGCAATAGGACAAGAACTGCTATTGCCATCACCCCACAGTTAACTCTAATGGTGGAGATGCAGGTGACAGACTGAAGGGATTTTTTTTATGCTAAGCTTCTTTCAAATGTTATTTTTGTTAACTAAGGCATCTGAAAGTGGGGCATGAGGGATCCTCTTCCAGGAGAATATGGGAGTAATCCTAAGGCAGAAAATATCAAATCAAAACATAATCATCTCCCTTTCCTCCTCCATGAGTGTACATTTTAACATTTTCCTTTGAAGGCCCCTATTTTTTCATGTGCATGGAATAAATTTTGCATTAATGGTGAGTGGTCCTGTTCAGTAAATGAGATTATCACATGCAGAGACCATGCTGCAGAAGCTATAAACTGTCTGGTGAACAAGGGAGGGAGAGGATGCTCTCAGAGTCAGAGCAGCTGAATGCTACCCTGGAGAAGTGGGTTTGGGTTCTGAGCCTGCTTCTACCACAGAGTTCCCAAATGATGGGAGGCAAGTCCCTTTGAGCAAACTTTCACAGGTGGTCACTTGCTGTATGTTCCTCATTTTTGGGACTTCTGGCTCGAGACCCCACCATCAGATTTGCAGAAATGCTGAGCAGGACCAGCTGCAAGTGTAGTCACAGAGTGCTGGCCTGGCCCCACAAACTGCCCACAAATGCTGAACTCTCCAAAATAGGAGTTCTTGGGTATAACAGGTCAAATACACAAAATTAGTGGGTGTTTTCCAATTTAATCTCATTGCGCTATCATCCCTGTAAAGCAGGGATAAAAATTGTTCTCACATCACAATGCACTTATAAATGTCTTAGTCCTTATGTAGCATTCACATGTTGTAATGGAGGAAGTATAAAAAAATCTATAAAGAGGTTAACAATTCTCTCTAGAAAGAAGTATCTATGTAGTGGATAAGGCTTGGGGATGCAGTCAGGATTGAAATCCCACGGGTTGATCAGCCACTAAGAGAGCACTGCCTATTTATGTACTGAATGAAAGAAAAACTCTTGTAAGCAGAAACTGCAGGTTATCATGACATAATAGTGCCACAACACAAATTAAACCTACCAGTCAACTTAGTTTGGTCATGCTGTAATTGACTTTTGCTGTAATTACCTTTTTGATTACTTTATTTGCAATATTAATATCCTCTTAAAGAAGATTTCATGTGTGCAAAGACAGAAGGACTGTGGATTTTTACTAGTCTGTTACTGTGGAATATAGTTTCATCTTCCTCAATAAAAAAAATAAATCAGAGGCTTCACCGGAGGTGCTTTAAAAGCAGCAATATTTTTTTCCACAAAATACTTTGAAAACTTTTGACTCTGATAGATGTATTCATATAAAACAACATTTAAGAAATTGTAATGAGCTAAAAATTCCTTTCACTCAGTTCTCAGATATTCAATATTAATTTCTAAAAATTACTAACACAACAAAATCTCAGAATAATTAGAAGCAAAAACCATATACAGCATGATCCAGAAAGCTGTAGGAAGGGGAATATCCAGGAAAGTTTGGAGTTCAGACACAACAAATACATTGCTAGTGTTCCATTTGTGAAATGGTCTGGGCTGATCTTGCTTTGTGGAAACTCCAGCTGGTTATGGGATGCAGTTGGAGCTTGGAAGATGCCTGTGGCTAAGAAGCCAGAGAGTTGGCACATCTGCTCTCCATATTTCATGTTTTCATTTGTTTTCAGCAGCCCTGTGCCTTCTAACACAAACATGACATAAAAATCTTGATATGTGTAGTGCAAGATCAAGCAATAATTTTATATACTGATGAGGAAAGAGAGAAATAAGGTCTTTTTCTTTTAATAAGCAAAATTAACAGCAGAAAACCCAGATGTCTGTATTTCTTTCTGTGTACAATTTCAGAGTAACCAGACTGTCTCTTACTCATTACTATTTACCTACAGTTAAATATTAGGCATCAGTGATAATAAATCCCACAAGTGGCCTGTCAAAGTTCTTTCTTTTGCTATCTCAGAACACCAAGACTGATGAAAAAAAAAAGTTTGCTTGAGAAAATTACATAGACCCGTAATAACTTGGAAACTGAAAGGCACCAAATGAAAGGAAAATAATCCTGAAAAAACATCATCAGCTTTGATTAAAATAATCACTGTTGCAAGCATGGAATTCCCATGAGAATGCTAGGAAATTGTAAATCATAAATCTACTTTTAGAAGACTTATATGACTCAATATAATGCTTATTGCAAATCAGTTCCTCTTTTTTTAATAGAGCTTGCTAACATACAATTAGTAGAACAATTCTTTCAGAACAAAAGCTACACATGCTACATTTCAGCAGACATATTACTTTTATTTTAAGAGTCTTTCGAAGGTGTTACACCAAAAATACACAGAATGTGTTTTTATACAGAAATTATAAGGTACTACATAGGTAGATTGCACTTGTGTGGCAAGAGGGTTAAAAAATGGGCTAAAGGCAATTTAGCTGATAGCCATGCTTGCTCTGTGTCCATGTAGAACACTTGCCTTGCACAGAACACTTCAAATTCACAGATAATTCATATTAGCCAGACTATCTTGCTAGCTGGAATGAGTACCCAGGAAAAAAAAAAAAAAAGCCCTCTCTCATGTGTCATTAATCAACAAAAAGGACCAAAAATGCAGCAGACTTCTCTGAAATTATGCTTTTTTCTACATCAGCAGTGAACTGTGTGTTACAGATCATATTGGCTTTGGTCCTACTGGAAGTACTCTTGTGAAGAATATCTGATGAATATCTCTGAATACACTCCCAATTCACTGCTACGCTTCCAGTTAAACTCTACACTCTTCAGTATAATGTGCAATTACCAAGCCTCTGTTTGAATTGTGAATCTTGGGCAGATATTTCAGACAATATGAACACATTATTTACACATCCAGTGCACTTTAGCAAGAAGCTTTTCAAAGCACCTGACTGTTGCTTGCTTTTGATGGAATCCTTTGCTCCACCTGTTTATCCCCTGCCACCAGAAGTAGCTGCAGCTGATCTCCAAATCAATACCCGGAATCCTGGGTGATGTGTCAGTGCATGAACATTTGTAAATTTAGCTGATGAAAACAGAGAAAATAAAATGAACTCATAGAAGGAAAAGTCACAAGAGAACCTTGGAAAATTTTCACTGTAACAAGGAAGTTTCAATGAAAAGTAGGGACTAGCAGCTGGAAAATAAAGCTAGAAGTTTCTGATTTCTTGCAAAAGCAGTTTTAAGGGCCTTTTTTTCCCAACATTTGCTCTCCCATTTGCAGCTGACTGTCATCTTCAAAGGCTTTGGGCAGAATGTCTGAGAAACACACCCTCTCCTTTTGAAATCTATTGTCTACCTTCTCCTATGGTGACAAAGATCCTGCTTTTTCCTTGGTGTGCTCAGACACTCCAGGGTTTCTGAGGATTACACTGTGGTTGTTTCTGAAACAGATATCTGAAAACTTAGCTGTTTGTGGTTATGAGTGATTTGAGGATTGAGGATTCCTAGAACTGAGGACTCCTTCAGTCTTGTTTTCCCTATCAGTTTGACCTTATAAAAATAACAAACATGTAGCCATAATATAGCAAGGATTTTTTGAGCTGCTATGTGCAGACATAGCATTTTCATTCATAAGTATTGTCTGATGTCATGAAAATATCTCTTTATAGATAGAGGTAAGTCCTTACTAATGGAATCTTTTGTCCAGCACAGGATGAAACACCACATGATGAGGGCAATTTCTGTATTCTTGAAATGTGACAGGATTCAGTAACTGTCCTGGTCCCACAAGTTACTTTTTTCTTTTTACTCACAAAAAACTTTGAAAAAGCGATGAGTTTTGAGCTGTTAGGTCTGCATGCATGATAAGCAAATCATTGTGACACAAAGATAAGCGGTTTGGTGGCAACTCCTACATTAAAGAAAATAGAATTGCTGTTCACTATCTGCCAACAGGGAGGTCACTCCCATCTGAAAGTGGAATGCTTAAGAGAAGAATTAACAGACACATTGAGATTCAGTATGTTAGAACTGTAGATAATGCAGACAGTGGATAATGCAGTGGTAAATGCAGGAAAATCTCCTGTGAGAGCAGCAATTGGCTTCTGACTTTGGCCAATTCACTGCTCGTTTGAAGATCACTATGGTTTTAAAGGAGCTTACGGGGGTTTCTGAAAGGTTGAGAAAGCCAGTGTACAAGACAATGGGCATGTGTGAATACATTACCTTTTTGAGGGCACGAAAAAGAACAAAAGCATAAGGGTTACACAATAAACAGGCATTTACACTGGCACCAAGTAATAAATGTTCAACAGAATAAGTCTAGAAGTGTGCCAGTGACAAATAACAGCATAATTAACTATATTGTAAATTTTCAGCCCCAATTTTTTTTCTTTTCTCAATCAAGACCTTTTGATACTTATTTATGTAATGAACCAAACAATACACAATACAATTTTTTTTGCATGCTATATTAGGCTGGTTTATTCCTATAAAACAGACAATTCATCCTAGATCCTGCCCAGACTATACTGTTTGCATGCGAAAATATATGTTTACATTTGTATCCCGAGGCAAGAGCAAAAAAATGAGGATTTATCCTGCTCTTTGCAGAGGCTGCAAGATCCCTGGGACAGCCAACAGCCCCACAGTCTGGTGCTGTTCACACACTGCAACAGAACCGAGTTTCCTGTTTCTTGCTTTCAAGTTTTGGGTGCATGTGTTACCTGTTGGATGGTTGATTTTTACGTTAGCATGTCACTGGAGGCCCTTGGGATCCAATAATGATCCATATGCTGTTAATTAGTACAGATTTCAGAAACACAAGCTGTAAGTGAAGAAATTAGAGGAAGCACACAGAAACAAGAGGTTGATGGGACTGATTCCAGCTGTACAAGCCCAAAGACTGCATGGTCCTCAGATAAAAGACAGAACAATTCTGAGCAAAGAACAAATTAAACGTGGAATCCCAACACACCAGTTCTTTGGGATAAAATTCTATTGATTTTGACCAAGATGGATGGGACACGTATACTTAACCCAGAAAAGGAACATATATGGACTACATGTGTTTGACAAACAGCAAATACATGCCATTATAAACCAACCAGTTGCAGACAAAAGAATGGAAAGTTTAGCTGTGTTTAACCATGTTGTCAGACCAGCACTGGGACAACAACTAACCCTCAATTGTGTGTTTAAATGTAGGTTGTAGTGTTTAAATGTAGGTTGATGGGCAACCAAAAACCCTGCAAGCAAACATATCAAGAAGATATTCTGTCTTCTTCTGCCAATTTTCCTTACCTCAGCTCCCACAAGAGACAATATAAAGCTAGAAGTTTCACCATGCTAGCTGGGAGAAAGACTGAAACACGTGGATGGGGTGGGAAGTGGAGGCACCATGCACCATAACAAGAGTGGATATTTTAAAGATGCATATGAAAATTCACAGGAAAACCATAAAATTACTACATTTTGAATATTGATGCAAAGAAAATTAAGAAATGATGCCACAGTTCAAATCAACACAATTATCCATAAACTGTTCCTAAAAATAAAGATATTAGTTTAATGACTGACATCTGCTAATTATTCCAAAGTAAAATTTTCATAGCACAATACATCAGATTAATGGTTAAATTGCAGTATCTGAAGTCCCACAATTATTAAAAGCCCACAATTATTAAAACCCTACTCAGCTCTGAGTTCAGCAGCTGTTCAGAAGCTTTAGGAACTGCTTAGAGGGAGCTTATTTCAGGACCAATGTGCACAGCAGTCCTTACCTGTAGGCAGAACAGCTCATATGCAATTATGCTACAATGACATTTAAAAAAACAGCCTTACCTTTAATTTACAGTATTTGAGAGGTGAAGAGGAGCCACTTGCCCTAGGCGCCCTTCATGTCTAATGGCACTTAATTTTACAAATGAAAATTGACTTTTCTGTTAGCTGATAATTCTTCTTCTGAAGAAGAAAGTACAATTTTGCTTATATATAATTCATAGGTGGGGAAGTTCTATCAAATCAAAGGGGTACTTTTATTCTTCCTGAGGAACATGCCACAAAACAAACTGCAAGAAACTTGTGTGAGAAAGAATAAGCTATGATTTATTTTGGGTATGAATTCAGGCATGGGAAGGTGCTGTAATTCAAAGGTGTCTCTGCAAACCCTCTCTCCGCATCAACCATTGTTTGTTTTCATACTTCTACATTTGCTCTCCATGAGAAAGAGACAGAATGATAGAGCCTCAAAAAACTCAGGAGTTCCTGCAAAGCAGAAACAGCATTGTGAACTTCCCTGTGATACACACACCAACACTTTGGAATGAATTGGGTGTAAAGCAACCTGAAAACACCCCTCCAACCCCGATCTTACACTGCTCTTCTTTCTTGGTATTCCTCTCTATATAATGTTGACATTAGTGTAGTCATTCATACCAATTTTATAATTAAAAAATTGCCATATTTCTGCCAAATGAATGGGGTTTTTCAGATGCACGAGGAAAGAAATTGTGAAAGGGAGATACAGTTGAAACAAAGCTACCTGGACAACACAGTGATACAGGGACAGATCTTTAAGATGTAAAAATTTGGGAGCTGGTTTGATAGGATGGATTTTGAGTCAGAAAAAGTATATAAATGCTGGGGGGAACAAGAGTTATCAAGTACACTGCTGCTTCAGTGTTTTTTATGCTAAAGGGTTCCCTGAGTTTTGGTTCACTCAAGACTGATTTCCTACTGATGGGGCAGTATACAGCTAGCCAATAATTTGAGATCATTAGACAAAACACCAAAATCAGGAGGCTTCCACCCATATTGTCTTTCAGTGATGAAACAGCTGGATTTGGGTTTGGACCACATGACCTCCTATGGCCTCTTTCCACCTCAGCTGTTCTGTGATACTGTCAATCACTGCCAGTGGTGTGTGATCTCTCTCTTTGATGTGCCTTACCACCAGGTGACCGTCAGTGACAAATGTTCCCATCTGCAGGTCTGCCCCTCAGGTAAACTCTGTCCTTAGGAAGAAAGGATGACAAAGACAGTGCAAGCTAAGGAATTACTTCCATAGAACAAGTGACACTCCAGCCTCTCATGTTGTCTCCTAAACTGTGAAAAACACCAATCACTTGTTTTTAAATTTTTTTTAAAGTTTAATAGTAATAAAATGGTTATAAAAATAGCAATATAATTAGACTAATAAAAATTTGGATGATTAGGATTAGGACAATATGAGACAATAAAACCAAAGAGTTACAGACAGTCCGGGTACCTTTTTCTGTGCAAAATAAGTCCAAAAAAGACACACGTTAACAGAGGATTAACCCTTAAAAGCAATAGCCTGTTGCATATTCATACACCTCATACATGAAGCATAAATTCCATTCAAACACAGGATTCTGTCTGGTCAGTGTCAGCTTCTTCCTCTGAATCCTAACGGCATCTTCAGGGTTGAGCGAGGCAGGACAAAGTTTGTTTCTTCTGATAATGGAGAAATAAATTCTTTTTCTCTGAAAGATTTAGGTGTCCTGTGGCTGCTATCTCAGTCCAAGTCCTCTCTTTAAAAAAAGTATCTTACATAGCATAGTTTCTATTCTCTTTAAAAAAAGTATCTTACATAGCATAGTTTCTATACTAACATTGTGTTATAACCTAAAACTATATTTAACACACTACTTAAGAAAATTAATACAGTATAATTTTCTAACATAACACATATAATATTCATTTTAATATTTGAGAAAAGCCAATCATAAAATATGCATTTTTCACATAAACATTTGCTGATGGCCTGCCACAGGCAAGCTACGGATAGATCTCTATGGACCTGTACCTGTACCCTGACTGAGTAGAGCTGTTTTTCCATTCAGTGTGCTTGTCTAGATTCTACGTTTTGTCATTTCCTCCCCGATCTCACAGAGCAAGCAGGAAGTCAGATGAGACAAGGGGAAAGGCACAACAGAACAGGACCGGCAAAAGAAGGAAGGAGGCAGGACTTTTGTTAATGAGAACCACCGTCCGTAAGAGTCCCTATGCCTTCTACTGCTAGTCTGACTGAAATGATGGCACTTGGCATCATTGCTGTGCCACCATTTAAGGCATGCTTCTGAGTGCTATGAATAAGGAGCTTGACTAGGCCAATATTCATGCAGCAATCAATTTATTATTTGATATGGTAAAGCATGAGCAATACAGCGCTGGGTACAGTGGGGGAAGTTTTCCCTCCAACTGCACACCGATAATTGATGGTTACAGGTATTTAGAGGGGTACTCATCAGATTTTTTCAGCAGTTTCTATTTCCAATCTTTTACTCATCAGCAATTTTTATTCCAAATTATCACATCACAATTCTATACACTATTGTGATTTCAATTTCTCAGGATGTATCTCAAAGGAGTATCCCCAGATGGTGATGGTCCAGTTTCCGAAAGAAGAATGACTGATCCCATCTAGTGGGGTCCAGCTCCCCAGATGTGCATCCACCTTTTAATTGCAAGGACTATAAATCTCATAACAGTGATGTCCAGCTTCCCTTGGTCGAAACCATAAACCCTTGAGGTGATGTTCATGTTCCTTTCTCAAGCTGCTTTTCTCTGCTTCAATAAGGCGTGAGATAAGCATATTTCCTTTATATATATTCTAAAGCTATAGTTTCAAGGATACAGTAACATTCTAAAATTATACTTCAAAAGGTTATTATTGCAGAGTTTTTTATGGATTAAATGCAAGCAAAAAGCAAGATCTTTAACACCTTAATTCCAATGCTCCTAAATAAACCAGGGTTAATTGCAAACAAAAGATAGGTTCAAAGGCCTTTTCTCATGCTTTATTTTCCTCAGTTATTATTAGAATTCACAACTATCCCATTGTCAGTGTCCACACATATCACAATCACAAGTACACACGTCGCCTGTTTGTACCTGACACGAAACACAGCTCTGCATCTCACATGAGTGACTGTGAAGCAGAACCAGGAGTGCCAAATTGACCCAGACAAAGGCACTTAATTAAAAGATGGGGGCCCTTCTGAAGATTTTGTGAGTTCCTAGAGGATGAGGACATTGATGGCCACACTGATGCCAAGGCTGCTGGGCAGGCAGAATCAGCAGTGTACCACCGTGAGCACTGCAAGCAGGGCAGCTGTGTGTCCAGATGTGTGACCATGACCGAGATTTAAATTTAGATATCGAAACGAAAGGAGTGTGAGAGCAACCTTCACGATGTATCATCAGAAAAGTGGCACAGGTCAGAAACCATAAACAGATGTTTTTGACGGCCGAATTCAGACACCAGCCTTCTCCCTGTAACTTAAGGCGGTGAAGTTCCATTCACCTGGCTGATGCTCCGTTCATCCCTGCGCCTGCTTTTTCCTACAGGAAATGTGTGACCTCCCAGCTGGTGACGTGTGATTGAAAACAGTCAATACATCCTAAGAGTCAGGCAGAGGAGGGAGGCGAAGGGCCGTGCCCCGGTACCGCCGCCGGCTCACCCAGAGCAAGGCACTCCCCCGCGGTGGCAGAGCAGGCTCCGGGCCGAGACGGCCCCGCTCCCTCTCAGACTCTTTCACTTTCGTTTCCGTTTCCGAGGCTTTCCCGGGCGGGGCTTCCGAGAAAGCCATGGCGCTAACGGTGCCGGCGCTGACGGTGCAGGCGCTGCGGGTGCTGTGCTCCAGCGGCGGCTGCCTGGAGCAGGGCGAGCTGCAGCAGCGGCTGCCGAGCCGGCCCTCAGCCGAGCAGCTGGCGGCCGTGCTGCGGGACGCGCGGCGCTTCACGCTGGTGCGGCGGCCCGGCCGGGCGGCGGCGGCGGAGGCCGAGGTGGCCGTGGTGGTGGCCACCAGCCCCGTGCGGCTGTGCCCGGAGCACGTCGCGGGCTGCCCGGGGCACTGCGGGCAGCTGCACATCTGCAAGTACCACCTGAAGGGCTTCTGCCGTAACCAGCTGGCCAGGTGAGGGGCGGGGGGCGGCCGCCATGGCGGGGGGCTCGGTGTGCCCCTTCAGGGGAAGGAGCTCTCAGTAAAGGCCTTTCCGCCTGGGAAATGCTCATTGCCCGCTTTTATTTATTTGCGTGTGTGTTGTTGCAAAGGTGGCAGACACAGGCGGTGGTTTCACAGCAGCACTTCCTCCCCGGCTCATCACCCTGGCGCTTTCCTGCCCCGTGGGCAGGGCCGTGCCAGGGAGAGCTGAGTGTCCCCTCAGGTCCCTGTGCTGTAGAATTTAAACCATGATGAACTTTGTGGCACATCCCTGAGCTGCGAGACCCTGGGCAGTGAGCTAAAGCTGGGTGTCCCCACAGGTCCCTGAGCTGCAGGACATGGGCAATGAGATAAAGCTGAGTGTCCCCTCACGTCCCTGTGCTGCGGGACCCTGGGCAGTGTGCTAAAGCTGAGTGTCCCCTCACGTCCCTGTGCTGTGGGACCCTGGGCACTGTGCTAAAGCTGAGTGTCCCCGCATGTCCCTGAGCTGTGGGACCCTGGTGGATGCACTCATTGGCTGAGAGGGAGTGGTGCTCTGGAGCTTTGTTGGTTTCGTGGTTGTGAGCTGCAGGTCAAAAATGTGGATATTGTCAGAGTGCACTGAGGCTATAATGGCTGTGAATCAGAAGTAGCATGGCAATTATCTTCAGAGTAATTATGTAATCTGCTTTGCAAATCACATAATGGCTTTATAGATGAGCAATGTGGACTTTTGGGAGCCTAGCTAATTTGGTGTGCTTTTCCACTGTTCAGTGTACCCATGGGGTATCAAAATAATGCCAGTCATTTTGATCTTGGGTTTCTTGAGTTCTAGGAAGGGATGCAAGTTTGTTCACAGCTTCCACTCAGACCACAATCTCCGTGTTCTAAAGTACTATGGACTTGAGCATTTAAACCATGATGAACTTTGCCAGCTTCTGCTTCAAAATGACCCTTCCCTCTTACCAGAGGTGAGTATTACTGTAACAGCTTCTTAGTCTTGTGTTTCAGTGAGCATCACAACGTAGAAGAGGCTTGACAGATGTGGAGATATTGGTTGTCAATTTCGTTAGCTTAATGCAAATCTAAAAATAAACCTGCATCCTCTGTTCTCGCCTGTGGTGGGTTGACCCTGGCTGGCAGCTAAGCTCTTGAACAGTTCCTCACCCACTCCTCACTCCCCTGTCACAAGCAGAGGAGGTGAGCATTAACAAGAAGAACTGAAGTGGCAAAACCTGTGAATGGAGATAAAGACAGTGTAGAAAGGGGAGGAAAGCAAGGAGAAGTGTTGCAAAGACACTTCTGCTTCACCACCTCAAAGCAGACTGATACCCAATAGGTCTCTGAACAAGTGCTACCTTGTAAGAAGGATCCATCTCCGCTTTCTTTCACCTTCTCTCTGTCCCCTTCCCCACTATCATTTGACATTATGTGGCATGAAATATCCCTTTGTCCAGTTTGGACCATTTCCTAGTTTTGTCTGGAATAGAGTTAATTTTCTTTCTAATAGCTGATAAAGTGCTGTGTTTTGCATTCAGGGTGAAAACAATGTTGATAACATGTTTTAGTTTTTGCTGAGCAGTGCTTGCTCTAAGTCAAGGACTTTTCAGCTTTTCACGCTGCCCTGCTAGCCCATAGACTGCACAAGAAGCTGGCAGGGAAGGCAGCCAGGACAGCTGCCCCAAGCTGGACAAAAGGATTATCCAAACTGGACAAAAGGATATTCCATTCCATGTGACATCATTCTGAACAGTGGAGCAGGGGGGAGGTGGCCCAGGGGTGGTGCCACACTGGTGGGGACTGGCTGGGCTTTGGTCAGTGAGTGGTGAGCATTGCATTGTGCATCTCTTGTTTTGTCTGTTCTTTTATCATTGTTATTATTTCCTCTTCATGTTATGCCATATTAAACTGTGTTTATCTCAGCCCTGCAGGGAGTGACTGAGAGGCTGTGTGGTGTTTATCTATTCTGGGCTCAGCTGAGATAGAGTTAATTTTCTTAACTGGTATCATGAACAGGGCTGTGTTTTGGATTTAATATGAAAATCACGTTGGCAACCCACTGAGTGCTTACCTTCAGTCCCAGGCCTCTGCAGCTCTGCCAGTGAGGAGGGGCACAAGGAGCCAGGAGGGAGCATGGGCAGGACAGCTCACCCAGACAGACCAAAGGGATGTGTTATCAACACTGTTTTGGTCCCAAACCCAAAACATAGTGTGGTATGGTCTGCTGTGAAGAAAGTTAATTCCATCCCAGTCAGATTCAGTAGCTCTTAGTCAAAAAAACTCCAAAACTAGAAAATTAGAGGTGTGATTTAGCACTAAATCCCATCTTGAGAATGTCTGTAAGAATGTTGTGTTTTGAAAGACCTTCAAAACATTAGCAGGGCAAAGGAAAAGCTATCAAGTAATCATTTGGGAAACAAAAAGAAAGAAGAAATGTTTCTTTCAAAAGCGAATGTATGCACATTGTAGCCATAGAAAACCTAAAAATCATGGATTCAAACAGTCTAAAGGAGCACATTGTACTTTGACGTTTAAATTCTTTTTTTCTTCTCCTTCCCAAGGTCTGCTTGCATTATAACAAAGGTGATGGACCTTATGGATCTTGTTCCTTTAAAACATCCTGCACCAAACTTCATGTTTGCCAGTACTTTCTGCGGGGTCAGTGCAGATTTGGCAGCAGCTGCAAACGATCCCATGATTTATTAAATCCAGAATGTTTTGAGAAACTGGAGAAACAGGGGATGAGCTCAGACATTATCAAGAAACTACCTTCCACTTTTAGAAACATGTATGACATAAAAAATGGCAACAGAAGCATGTATGACATAGAAGATGCCAAATCTTCACCATGCAAAGGTAAATAATATCATCTTTTGAATACATCAGAAGAGTCGTGGTAGTGAATTTAATATTTTCACTGGTATCATTAGGAAAACTGAATTTACATCTTGATTTGTGTACGAGGACGGAGCTTGTACCTATCTCATTGACAGAGATCTTTGTCTTGACAAATGAAGTCAAGAGAGGTTCCTGAGAAACAGAGTGCTGTTGTTTATAAAATTCTCAAACTTGGGGTTAAATAAGTGTAACAGGAGCTGGGAGTAGGGAGCTCTATAATTTTGGAGTTTTTTTAGGTAAAATATGTAAAGGTAGAGATCTGTTTAAGAATAGGAGTGGTTGTCTGATTATGAACTTTTTAATTGTTTTTCTTTAATGTAGCGATTGTCTGGCACAAGAATTCACAAACAGCACTATCCTAGTTATTTCTTGGAAATGTAATTTTTTTTTGCACTTTTCTTTTGAATTTGTTTAGAATTGTAAGTTAAGTATAGTTTAGCAGGGAAAAGAAGGATAACACAATGGAGAATTCAAGTATGTATGCTCATCTCTGCTGTTCTGCCTGCAGTTCCTTCTTCCTTTCCCCTAATGTGCTTTAATTTACAAAGTATCAGATTTTGAAACTTTGTATTTTATAGCTGCCAGTGTGATTAGCTGTGTGGAATGCACATTTAACTCAAGTCCATCTGGAAGTATAAAGGAATTGGATTCTGTTCTCGTTTTGTGGGGATAGCAAAAATCTGTGTCTGAGGAATTCAGCAGTTAGAGGGAAATCAAGTTCAGAAAGGACGGATACAGGGAGGGGACTTTGAGTCCCCAAGTTTATCAAAGGCTTCCTTGTCTTTCTGGGGCTGAGTGCAGTTAGGTGGTTACAATCATTGCCTTTGGGCTTCTTTCCAAGGACAGGAGCACTTTTAAGAGGCATTGTTGATCTGAAGTGTGTTAATGGTTACAATTCCCCCCTCTAGATGGAAAACCCAGCGCTGCACGGGATTCCTCAACTTCAAAGGAGGATGAATCAGAACAGATATGTTTACATCATCTGTACAGAGGTTGTGGCTTTAAAGGTAGGTTGTCTCAAGTATCAGTACAGACTGTGTCAAGTCCAACCTGTTTTTCTGTTGTCATAAAGAGGAAATGGTAGACATCTTTCAGAGAAAGGGGAAACTTTCTGTGATTTTATGTTTAGTTAAATCTCACTGCTGTCTTGACTGCTGTAGGAAAGTGTTTGACCTGGCACACCAAACAAAGGAGATGTTTTGCTCTGGAATATGCTTGTGCTGAAGATTGGCTACTCCACCTGTGTTTACCTAAGGGATTGCTGAATGATAAGAGTCACATTTCCAAGCAGGAAATATATGAAAGATACTCTGAATTCTAATTTTTTTCTTCTCGTACTCTTCTATTCTATCTGTCTTAGCTGTCTCCCTTTCAAAATGTTCCAGGGTGTCCAGGAACAAGGCTGCTTTACCAGATTTTTTGTTGATTTTCTTGTCATCCTTTTTTTTTCTTGATGTTCTTGACCTGTGTACTGAATGCTTCCCTGTATGAAGGTGTGGTGCAGTTTCTCCTTGACTTTGCCTGGAGTTAAGTTTCCTTTTGTTCTGCTGTGGAAATTAGCTTGGTGTTTATGCACATGTGCACTGGTGATGTCACCTTCACTCCTGTTGAGGAGTGACTGCCCACTGACACTTTGAACTCTTGTAACACTCTGATACCTGGCTCACTGCTACCATTGCTCTGCTGGATCTCTTGGAGACTTACTGAAGGGCAAAGGACTTTGAGACTAAAGGAATGATGTCTGTGTATTTTTCAGAAGAGGGGAAAGGTGATGGTTGTTGACTGGGTTGTGTTGGAAGGTGTGGGACCTAGACATGGTATAAATACTGTGGAATAAGTGGTGGATACATCCCTGCTTTCATCTGGGACAGAGTTAATTTTCTTCCTAGAAGCCAGTACAGTGCTGTGTTTTGGATTTAGATGAGAATAACATTGATAACACATTGATGCTTTAGTAGTTGCTAAGTAGTGCTTACCCAAAGTCAAGAGTTTTTCATCTGCCTGTGTTTTACCAGTGAGGAGCTGCACAAGAAGCTGGGAAGGAGCATGGCCAGGACAGCTGACCTTGTCAAAGGGCTATTCCATACCATTAGAACATCATGCTCAGCATATAGACTGGGGAGTTGGCTGGAGGGGCTGATTGCTGCTTGGGAAGGGGCTGGGCACCAGTCAGTGGGTGGTGAGCAATCATGTGTGCATCACTTGTATTTATCGGGCTTTGTTCCTGTCTCACTTTTTGTTAGCTTCATTATAGTTATACCAGAGTATGTATATATATATATATATATATATATATATATATGCATATATACTTGAGCTTGCTATATTCTATTTTGTTTCAGTTACTAGACTGTTCTGATTTCAGCGCACAGATTTACCCTTTTCCCATTCTCCCCATCTCACTGAAAGAAATGGGAGTAAATGGCTGTGTTGTACTTAGTTACCATCTGAAGTCAAACAGTGACAGTCCTTCTCCTATCTTAAAACTGCATTGCTGGGCTTTGGATTTTTCCTCAGTAATACCACTTTGTGATTTAGTGGTTAAATCATAAATACACTTTTTTCTATTTATTAAATAATAGCCTTGTAGGAGCCTGTGATCGTTTTTTGTCTCTTTGAGAATGATCTGCACAATTTAAATTGTGCAAAGAGAGTCTAGTACATACAAAAACTGAACTTCTACCTAAGCCCAAAAATTCAAGTGTTGCTTGCTTATGCTGAAAAATTTTGAACTATTGCTTGTAATGGTCCCATAGGTGAACACTTTCCTAGCTATCCTTGTGATGATTTCACCAGCTGGGTACACAGCCCTGGAATGTTGGAGTTCTCTCATAGCCTGTCAAAATAATGCATCTCCTACTTCTTTTTCTTTTTAAACTTTTACAGAAAAGTGTATCAGAACCCATTTTCACTTGCCATATAGATGGCAGTACTCTGAGGGTAATACCTGGAAGGACTTCGCAAATATGGAAGAAATAGAAGATGCATATTGTGACCCAAAAAACGCCAGGTATAAACTCTTATAAAAGTTAGTAATGTTTGGAGTTTGTTGTGTTGTACCAGATCCTTAGTGGCTATAAATTGCTGCAATTCTAATGTAGTCATTGCATAAGCAGTTTTATTTGACATTCTTCTACTGACCTCACTTTGCATGGGATTTGCCCCTGTCTTGGGAGCAGAGAATGTGAAGAATATGGAAATACCTTTCAGAGTTTGGAACTGGTTATATAGCATAAAGAGAGTACTGGAAGGGGCTCATCCCAGTATGCCACATCCCATGCTGGAAAATTACCTGTTCCTCTTATGTTACAGGCTCTTTGAAGCCCTTCTTAAGTTATGTCAGTGTTCTCTTTAGAATATAGCTGGTCAGCAAGGAGAAGGCAGTGCCTGTTTTCCAGTGTTCTGATTTAGGAGTGGGTTATGATCATTGCCCATAGAACCAATGTGGTACATAGTACTGTAATGCAAAATATGTACAAACATGAAATAGAGCTAGCATACAGAGTTGTGAAAAGTGCAAGGTGCAAAGCACACATTGTAGTGAAAAGTGCACCTTTGTGTCCTGCTTTTGGGTGAGATTGACTTAATTTGCAAATTTGTAGTGGGCTTCTGAATCTATGAATAAAGCTTCACAAACAGTTCTGATTTTTTTCCCTCTTTTTTTTTTATAGATTTGATTGTGCTTTTACTGAAGAGTTCCTTTTCCCATTCAGTATCTCTTTTCATGACATGTGCTGTGGGTTGAAAAAAGTCAGACGTCTTTCTACAGCCTCCTCTGTGACCAAACCCCCTCACTTCATCCTCACAACAGAATGGATCTGGTACTGGAAAGATGAATATGGCACGTGGCAGGAGTATGGAAAACAAGTAAGTGTGGAGAAATGGAGAGGATCATAACACTGTGTGACAAGTGCAGAACTACTGAAAAGTGCACAGTGCTTATATCCTCCCCCTCTCTTGTCACCCTCTTCCTCTCACTTATACAGATGGACATCAAGGGCCTAATGGGGAATTTTCCCTGTGATTTTGATTGGTTCAGGTGGGAGACTCATCACTGATGAGTCACAAATATTACCAGATAACTATTCAGTGAGTTGTTTCAGATAGGGTCACAGTAATAATACATTTTTTCCATTGCTTCTGAGAAAAGCCTCCTTCTCTGAAGGTCCAGTGGTACTCTGCCATCTTGCTTAGTCCAGTTGGTGAATGTGTCACTGTAAATCAAGGATTTCTCATACACTGATATATCCTGCAGCCACCATACATACAAGAGTTGTTGGTTTTTAGACTTGCTTGTCTATAACAGACCAGGAGAAACTTTTTTTTCTCTCTATTTTTGGTGTGACAGGATGATCTTCATGCAGCTGCTACTGTCTGCAGTGATGACCTGGAGAAAGCTTATTTGACTCAAAGTTCTCCAAAGATGACCTTCAAAGCTGGAAGACATGAATATGAAATAAATTTTGTGTGTAGGTTGCATTTGTTTTGTTTTTGTGTTTTGTCCTTCCCTCCCAGATATCTTGTGGTTCTGAATTACCTTATTACAGGAGATAGAAGAGAGAAATTTGGACTTTGAATTGCAATGCTTACAGAGACAGAGTTTCTATCACAGTTCTCAGGATAAGAGCTGTTCACATAAGTAGAGTGGCATTCTATTCTTTCAAAGCTTTTATTTTTGAGGAGTTCTTGTGCTAGGTTTCAAAATGTCTGCCAGAAAGTCCTGAGTATGACACTGATACTGGCACCAACACAAATGCTGAGGAACTTCTAGAAGACTTGACAAGCCAGCTTCTGCTCTACTTTAATCACTGGTTTGCAGATAAAAACCCCACTTGGACAAAATGTAGGATCCAGACAGTGCTTAGCATTGCAAGATTTTTGCACATATTTTCTTTTCATCCTGTCTGCAAAGGCTGAGAAAACACCTTGACTATGTCAAGGTAGGACGAAATGTTTCCCAAGAGTTCAGGAAATATAAGCTACTTGTGATGGCATTGTCCTCTCTGAGCTGTTGCTTTTGCTGGCATCATTTTCAAAAATTATGTATAACAGTGATGAGAATCAGCCTGCCTGGACTGTCAGTTTGGTGTAGTTGTCTTTGATCCAGCTTTTCATTGCTATCTCATTCTGCATGAAAAAAAGCCAAACACAAAAACCCAAACCAAAAAACCAGAAAGGACGTGTTATGTGTTGTTTGTGATTCAATCAAAAGCAATACCGGGAAAACTTGGCCAGCTTAGAAGTGAAAATTGCATAGTGAATCAATCCCTTTTCTAAGGTTTGGGTTTTTTTAGTAACTTAGGCAAATATATGCAGTGTAGATGTCTTTAAGAACTTCACTTCTAGGCTTGGTGGTGTCAAGAGGTTTTTTTGTTTGTTTTCCTGTGTATCTCTCTCTAAAGATAAGGCCTCATTGTCCTGGCTGGTACTGACAATTAATTGTTAGTATGATGTCACAATAGCTGCAGTTTCCAAGATCCAGAAGGAATGCCTCTAAAATTCAGGTTGCTGTGACTTGTTTCTCTTGGTGGCCAATAAAAATAAATGGTCTGTGATAGATGTTGGATTGTGTTTACAGGTTTTGAAATCTACAACTAAATGTAGGAAAAAAAGTATCCCAAAAAGTTGCAAAATGAGGAGGAGGGAGCCTTTTTGTCTATGTTTTTGACAAAACAACTTGGTGACAAATGTAGCTGCAGTGTGAAGGCTTTCAAAAACACCTTTGATTGTTCATGGGATTTTGTTTTGTTTTTTTTCCCTCAGCCATGATGCAGAAAAACATTTGCTACAAAACAGAGAGGAAGATTTGCAGAAGACCTAAATTTGTCTCTCAGGCAGAGGTTGAAAAGACAAAAGCCAGGTAACCACAGCTGCTTATTCTGGGGTGATGGGTTTAGTGCTTTGTGAATGCTGAATCCTCCATGGCTGCAAGTAGGATGAAGAAGTAGCTGCTAAGGCAATTGTGAAAGGGGCAAACCTCTCCTACAGCCATGTCTGGCCAGGGCAGTGTTGCAGCCTGGCCAGCAGTTTTCAATTAGTTCAGAAACCTCTGTAGTGAAGAAAATTTGGGTTTGGCCACAGGAAGTGTGGAAAGTAGGAAATCAACATGTAGCAGTGTATTTATGTGTACTAGCTCTTTCTGAGATGAATAATTTTCAAAGCTAAGTGCAAGTTCAGAAAAATTCTTATGAGAGCAGCCAGACAATCTGAAAGGAAAGCAGTAGTTGTTACAGGTAGAGCAAAAGGTGGGAGCCTGCAAGGAGATAGAGTTGCATGTAACAGCCAATTTTTGCACATTCCCTTGCAGCACACATTCCTTGCTTAAACACTGAAAAGAGCAGCTAAACACACTAATTAAAATTGGGGTGTAAGTACAGGAGAGGGCTGTATCTATTCTGTTTCAGTCACACTGATGTGGTACTGGATGCATTTGTATTTACCTCCCCTGTCTATTACAGCTTTTATATATATACATTCAACTCTGCAAGAGAAATCTTACGTGTTTAGTTTAGAGTATATATTTCTTTTTTTTTTTTTAATTTGGCATCTTGCTTACTGACATAAGTGTTGACACAATGACTTGGAACAAATATTTTCATATGCTGAACAGAAATGACAGTTTTGAAATATTTTTTGATATGTTCAGTTGCCTATATTCTTCCTAAGCTTGACAAAAATGTTTAGTATAATATGTACATAAAATGTCATGTTTAGTTTTATTTTAATTGTCTATTTGTAATGTCTTATAATCTACAGGGGTGTTAAACATACAGAAGGTTTTAAGAACATTCCAGCTCACTGGGACAAGTCTGCCCTGCCTGAACTGGGATTCAAGGTTTGGAGCTTTTTAGTTTTTTCTTTCTGTCAGTTTTGTCATGTAAGGTTTGTTCCATCACAAGTTCACTGTTTCTTCTGGCTTTATAAATGACTGTTTCAATGTAGCATAATACAGAGGTAGTGGTAAATTTAAACCTGATACCACACTGGACAGACTTGGAGGTGAAACCACACCCAAATTTAAACAAATGGTGGCAGTAAAACTGTGGCAGCAGGGACTTCCACTGCTACTATTAATCCCTTGGCTTGGCAGATTTGCTGTGTTAACAAGACTGGTACTGGTGCCCAAAATGCACAGTTTTGATGCCCCAACATGTGCTGAAAGCATCAGAGGTAAATGATGCCTCTGAGCTTCAGAGCAGCCATTCCCTTAGCTGTAAGCTATTGTGTGTCTCTGGAGAGCTGCTCTGAAATCAGGGGAGTTCACAGAATGGTTGGGCTTGGACGGGGGAATCTCTGGAGATCACAGAAACCAACTGCCCTGCTAAAGCAGGTTCACCTAGAGGAGGTCACACAGGATTGTGTCCAGGTAGGTTTTGAGTATCTCCAGAGACTCCACAACCTCTCAGGGCAGCTTGTTCAGGATGGGATCTTTTATTATTATATTTACTATTATTTTATTCATTCCAGTCTTTACCTTTGTAACTCACCCAGTTAATGTATGTGTGGCATACCTTCTCTGACTTCCTCTCTGCTTCCACCAGCTCCTCTGTCAATTCTAGTAACTGTGCCTACAGAAAAGGTACTATCTGATGCTCAAAAATCACTAACTTGCAAAAATGCAAATCCTCAACAAGCTGTCACTAAGAAACAAGACTAATGTTGACATTTTTAATGTTCCTATGAAAATATGCAAGTAAGCTTTGCATGCTTTCAGAACTGTCATGTAAGGAACTGATTTTTAGTAGTGGGACCATGTTTCTCCCTAAAATTGTTTGACTAAAGCCTCTCCAATTGATTTAGAAACACAACAGGCAGTGAGTGCAGTTTGTGTTCACTAGCTGTCAGAAGTATAAAATAAAAATATCCTCTTGTTTTCTGCAACATAAATTCTCAATTCCTTATTTATGTGCTCATTTCTGCTATGTATTTAGATACTGTTTGATGCATGCATGCATATCTGGACTCAGATACTAAGAGGGGTTGAGTGGCTGCACAAAAGCGTGCCAAAGTAACTTTTCAAACTTTTCCTTGCAGCTGATTGAGCTTGACTGTTCTTCTGAAGAATACAAGAAAGTCAAAGTGGACTTTCAGCGCACAATGCCCAAAGCAGCTATTAAAAAGATCTGTAGAGTTCAGAACCCATCCCTCTGGGAGCTGTATCAATGGTAAGGGTAAAACATTGCTCTGGTGTTTGTTGTTTCTGCAGTTAGCTGTATGTGCTGTGCTAAAGATAGAACATGCATTCCTGAAATGCCTCTGCTACCGCTCTCCCACTGAAATACCTACCTAGTATCAACATTTAGATAAGAGGTATCAACAAAGCCAAAGCTCAGTCAAGACACAGAGCTTAGAACAGTCAGATTCGGGGCTGTGTGGGAGGAATCCTTGCTCCTGACTTCTGCCAGGCCTGTGTCCATGACAGCTTCCTTCCAGTGAAACCTTGAAGCTGGTAATGAGTCACATTTAGCACAGTGTTTTGCAGCTGGTCAAAATTGAAACTGCCTTTAAAATTAAATGCAAAACTCGTGGAGGGCAAGCCTTAATAGAAACTTCGGTGTTCAAGGAAAAAAATAACACTGAGATTCCTCCCTCTCTCTTCAGAGGCAGTGAAGGAAAGAAAACATTTGCAGTAAAGCATTTATATAATGTGAAAACTTGTTTGTATGCCCAGGTTAGGCCTTACTGTAAAGATTTTCAGAATATACTGTGTAAAATTGTTTCTGAGTAGCTGGAACCTGAGGGAACAGCCACTGTGGAACTGCAAAGATTCTGCATCTCATTGCAGGCAGAAGGACCTAATGCAGAAGAGCAATGGTGGAAAGGCTGCAGATGAGCGATTTTTATTTCATGGGACCAGTAAAAAAGACATTGATGCCATCTGCCAGCAAAACTTTGACTGGAGAATCTGTGGCCTTCATGGGACAGTCTACGGCAAAGGTTGTTCTTCAGCTCCTTCAGTAATCCTTGACTTGCTAAAAATTCTCAGTACTCACTGCAGAGGGCTAAAGTTTGCAAGGTGGTACTTGGCCAGTGCTGGGCTTCTCTGTGTCATGATGTGGGACACAGAGCTGAGTTTCACAAGGGTCATTTGGAGCTAAGGCACTCTAAAAGGCCTGGCCTCTGTTGTAGGGATGGTTTCTGCTAGACTCCAGGCTTACTGCTGTTCCAGTTTCTCCCAACTCCTACAGAAAAGCAGCCTGGCTTTTTTTAGTCTGGTTTTGATTTTTCGTTTGTTTGTTTGTTTTTATTTTCTTTCCCCCAAGAATCTAAATGCTATTTCTGGTTACAGGTTTTTTGCCTTGTTAGCAGATTATATCCTTCCATATTGTCCTATGTACAGGAAATTACCAGCACATCAAGCTGAGATAGGCTGACTACACACCTTTCTGCTTGAATACTTTGTAACTCTCAGAAATGTTAGAGGATCACAGTGTATTTTGAGCATGGAAGGGACCCACAAGGATCATCAAGTCCAGTTGTGCTGATGAATATTAGTGGCCTGTGCCAGGAGAGGAATTGTGGTGATGGTGGGGGAGTTGGACATCTAGGGTTAGGAGGAAATCCTTTAGAAGATTATGGTAACGTTTTAAACATTGGTTTTTAATATGTGTGCTGTGAAAACAAAAAAGTGCATAGTGGTTGTTGCCACTAAGAGAGACATAGAGGACAGGTGAAGGCTTTGGAAAGGCTGTTCATGAATTGCTTAATGGGTTTGTTTATTAATTCATTTTCACACAGTATCACTTTGTTCCTGCTGCTTTAGTGTCTGACAAACTCTGTCTTGCTGTCTCTTCTGCAGGCAGCTATTTTGCAAGGGATGCATCTTATTCTGACAACTACTGTGGGACAGACTCAAACACCAAGACCATGTTCCTGGCCCGAGTGCTGGTGGGGGAGTTCACTCTTGGGAGTTCTCATTATGTTCGGCCTCCCATGAAGGACAGCCAAAAATTCTATGACAGTTGTGTCAATAACCCCTCAAACCCTTCTATCTTTGTCATCTTTGAGAAGCAGCAGATTTATCCAGAGTATCTCATAGAATACCAGGTATCAGCAAGATTTCTATAGCAGTAAAACCTGTCATCCTTATGTTTAACTGGTTTTAACAGTTTTTTAGTTTTGGCTTGAGAGAGAAAAATTGATTTTGAAGAAGCTGTGTGATCAGATAGGTGAGTGCTCAGAAACATTTTTTCTCTGTCTTTTCTGTGTAATAGAAAACAAAGCATAAAAAGACACAGAGGATGTTTTAGAATTCCTAAAACCCTGTTTCTGTATCCTATTTGTAGCAGCTTTCACATTACCCTACCCTACCTGGGAGCCTTTTATAAATTTATTAGAAGAAATTGCTAATGGTTGTAGCATGAGGTTTGGCCATCACTGCGAAGTTTAAACAGTTTGTAGTTATTGTTTCAGGATAGATTTTTACTCGTGCTCATTTGTCAGAGGCACTATCCCTCTACCTGTTTATCTTTTAACTCAAAACTGGATAAAATACAGTTTTTTAGTAATCTATCTCCTGTAACAGTAGACATTCAGGTGTTTGCAACTGTGATTGTACAATCTCTGTGCTCAACTCATTGCATAAATTCATAGTAGCACTCTTCTTTTTTGTTCTTACTTAATCTGCACCAACAAAACCTCAAAAAATTAAACTTGCTTGTTGAAAAAGAGCAGAGACTTATTTTCACTTGTTGAGTTTCTCATTTAAAACAATTACCAAAGATACAAGCATAACAGAGGTTGCTTGGTGCTGTGTGACTCGGATGATTTACTGTATCAAATAAATACTGTATTTCACGTCTGAGAACACAAGTTTTTCATGACTTTCACTGTGCCTACAAACACAAGAGTGCTGGCAGGTGCTGTGGAGGGAGCAGAGGAGGCAACTCACACTGTTATTTAATACCACACTTAGGAGGGAAACATACTGCTTGTCCTGCTGGATTATCAGCACCTTGGTTCTGTGGATGAACTTTATGGGTCCCTTAGAGCTGCTGGGAAGGATGGTGAGTGAGTGTCTCTCATTGGCTGTTCTGCCTCTTTGGGTGCAGGAGATTCACAGATTTCCTATGTAATCAAGCTGTCATTGGACTTCTTTCAAGAAAAACATGCTTACCTAGGAAGTTGTCTTCAGCCACAGAGCTGAAACCTTTTAAATCTGAAAATTAGATTGAATATTTAATTATTCATATCAGAAGAAGAGATAGTAGTGTTGAACAGTCAGCTTACATGTGTGCAATCAAAAAACTTGAGCTATCAAATATTTTTTTAAGATTAAAGTTGCTGATGCATAGATAGATACTTTATCATAAGATTAACGTGCTAAAGTAGCTATAAATTAGCTATACTGTGCTGCAGAAGCCTTAAGAAATACTTTCTATATGACCTAAAAAAGCTCATCTTCAGCTACATTCTATATATTTCTTTTTAACTTATCTGGATGATGACTGACAGGTGTTCACTGGGTAACTCTTTATTACTTCAGCACTGTGAGCCAGGAGCCTGGCCATGATTAGCTGAGTAAAGTTGTGCAGACCTCCTTTTTTGTAAACTGCAAATCTTGCAGCATATCTCCTATTTGTGTATAAATATCTCCTATTTGTGTTTAAATATCTCCCATTTGTGTTTAATACCACTGCAACACAGAATAGGGACAGGCAAATTGGTTGTATTACTTATTTTGAAAGATTTGTAATAGAACATAAAGGATAAATCTGATGTCAGCAAAAGAGCTTGTCAGCAAATAGCACATTTCTTGAGGAGGATAACAGTTATGTAGGAAAGATTTCCTGTCTGTTCAGAGTAAGTTTTTCTGCCAAAACAAAACCTATGTTCATCTACACGTTAATGGCAAATGAGAATACTGGTTGTTTGAATTTCTTCCTCTGAACATAAGCAGAATTTCAGGTAAGAACTAGGATAGCTAAAGTCATGTTAATCTTCTGCCAGAAAATTGAAACAAACATTCTTTTTCAGGCAAAAAGTTGGAATATTTTTATTGATATTTTTTATTGTATTTTTAAACCTCTAACTTGATTCTTGTATGTGTATGAGTGTAAGTAAAACAGAATAAAATTCCTGGTTGTTGTACTTTGTAGTCTGTTATTTCTCCATTATCACAGAAAAGAAAAGTAGCCATGTTTTCCGCTTTTGAAACTGCAGGAGTAACATTCTTGTGTATGGTAAATAAACAGGTACTCAAGCCAGTAAACTCCTTCTGAGGGTTTTCTCTCTTTCAATATTGAAATCACAATATTTCAATACACTTGTAAATTTAGAGGTTGTTGTTAAGCAGTAGGAATCCCTCTACAGCTGTTTCGGTTGCATTTGGAAATGAACATATTAAAGAGATGTTTGTATTAAATCCAAACTTTGGGCAAAAAGTAGCATTGATCCTCTTTTCTGAGTGAGGAGTATCTCTTTTGGCTACTTAAGCCAAGCCACTGAGCAGGAAGAGTGCAGTAATGTGTCACTCACTCCCACGCCATGTGAGGAGAATGATAAGCTGGGAAGGTTGTTTCCTTTTTGGTACCAGGTCCGTCCTGGCAAGGCAGGCAGCCCAGCCAGCAGAAGCTTTGCTGTGCCAGCAGTGGGGTGTGGAGCACGGGGCTTTGTGAGCCCTGATTCTGCTGTGCTGGAGAGGGGCCTGGCAGCCAGCCAGAGTTCACTGCACCCTTTCATGAGGGGTACCTGGAGCCAGGTTTGTCTTGATTTTCTGACTGGATTTTATGCTATGTGGGTGCCAAAATCCTGTCTAAGAGTTGGCAGCAGGGGAGTGGCAGTATCCGGTTTGGATACCTGCAGCCTGGCAGAGCAGGGGCTGGTGGGTGAGAGCAACTTGGGTGGATGGCAGACAGCAGGTGCTCAGTGCTGCTGGGCTTGGAGAAAAGCTTTGCTTCCAGGGCTGCCTTAGGGCCAAAGGGCAAGTGGGAATTGCAGAAATGCTGCTTAACTTGGAGTTCTTCCAGCAGAAGATCTGGGTGGGATGGCTGTTACATGGGCAGCACAACTGCTGCTTCCCTGTTTGTCCAAGGATAGACTTCATGGCCTCCAAAGCTCCATTGCACTTCTTGCTTCAGGCCCATCACAGTTTCATCTCTGCATGCAGAAATCCTAGCAACTGAGGGAATACTCCCTCCTTGAAAGTAGCCACAGCTCCCTGCAGTGCAGGGAGAAAAACATCTTGGAAACATGGGATTTTTCAAGGTCAGAAGAAAGTGAGTGGGGCCAGTATAAACCAAGCAGTGACAGACAGTTTATAAATCAGCTTTAAATTCTTTTACCCTGCTTTCTGCTGTAAACACATGGAAGAGTCTGGTATCAGGTGAAGCTATGTCCAGGATGATTAACAAAGCGAAATGAGGTGATCATTGCCTGAAGTATCTCGCACAGACAGGAAATTCTGCAGTTTAATTCCAGGTAAGACTAGAAAGTTCCAATTTACAATCCATGAAGCATAGTAATTTCTGCCACCCAACTCTGTTTTTCTAAGAATACTATTTTTAAAAGTACAAAACTTTAAAGCTTTTTTCCTATCAGCGTCTTCATTAAAAATACCATTTCATAATGACAGCTTTCTGTCATCATTACAAAGACCAGAAGACATATTTAATAGAAGCTTTCCTTTACCAAGCAGCCTTTGCTTCATATCAGCTGTCAGAGAATGACTAAAACCCTTTTGTAACACACATGCCAAATTCTAAACAAACTCACAGCTCAGCAATGCAAGACAACACACTTGCTGTTTCTGAGGAAAGGAATTCTAAACCAGCTTCCTTGTTCCTCCCTAGCCCCAACTGCTGCTGACTGAAGCACATTGTACCAGAATGCTAAACAGTTACCATTACTTAAGGATATAAAGCCGTGTTTTGCTATTGCAATTATAAACATAGTGCTGGGGGTGGGGCTTTTGTTGTTACTGTTTTGCTTTTGTTCTGGTGGGGTGTTTGGTAGACATCTTTTTGTGGTTGGTTTTTTTTTTTAGTTAATTCTAAAACCAGCCCAGCTCAAGGTCAGTTTGGGACCATGTGATATAGGTGCACAAACACACCTTGATTACAGTGATATTAACAGTTTCTGTTTTGGACAGCTGCTGGCAATCTAGAACCATATTTTCCTGGAAATGTGTGCTTGCAGAGGCTCACTGATCCCTGCCACAGCTCACTCTGGGTGTGTTGCTGAGCTCACACAGCCAGGATGAGATCCAGCACCACTGATTGTCCTGGTGCAATGTCTGCAGTGACTGCATCACCAACCATTAATGAGAAGGAACAAATGGCCTGAGGCTCTTCCTGGATTCCTGGAAAGTTGGCAGGCTTTTTCCTGTCTTCTCTAGCTGTCTGTCTCAGCCTGCATGTAGAGCAAGGGTTGATGCACTTCCAGAAAGCTGACTTCAAATGCAAAAATAATTTCTCTGTTCCACAGCGCTACAAACTGACAGGTGAAAACACGTAACACTTCCTAACCAGAAGCCTGCAGAATGGTTGAAAGCCCCTTAGCACAGACTCAAGTGAGTTTGCTTGAACACATACTGTCCATGTTCAATGTGGATGCAGCTGAGAAAGACTCTTGGTTCATTTTCCAAGCCTGTAAAATGTGATGCACAGCAGCAGCCACTTCAAGACTGGTTTTTTCTCCCTGTGACATCAGTATTTGAAATTATGTTGGTGGAGAGGCACCTCAATGCATCCCAGTTTGATGCCAGTGCTAGCAAGAGATGCACAGAGCCTGGAGACGGTTCAGAGTTCAGCAGGAGAGCACCTGAATAGCAGCACAAAGGAATTCCAGCCCAACTTGAATGCCTCTTTGCAAGTACATGCAGCATGCAGAATAAAAAATGAGGTTAGAGATGTGCACTGCTGCAGGTCTGTGATCTCACTGGCCTCACACAGACATGGTGGGATGGCTCCTGTGACTGGAATGCTGGAGTGGAAATGGACAGGCTTTTGAGGAGGACAGAGGAGATGAGAAGGGGGTGTCACCCTCTGTCAATGACCATGGAGCTCCACCTGGGGATGGAGGACGAGCTGATTGAGACCTTACAGGCCAGGATTAAAGGGAAGGACAAGGCATCAAATAAAGCTTGTTAAAATTCAAATATCACTTCCTCCAAGATCAGGAGTCATGCATCCCAACAAAGAGGAAGTGTGTGAGAGTGGTCACGGGTTTTCAGGATGAGGCAAGAGATGTAGATCTGACTCCATATTTCAGAAGGCTTGATTTATTATTTTATGATATATATATTACGTTATAACTATACTAAAAAATAGAAGGAAAAGTTTAGAAGGCTAGCTAAGCTAAGAATAGAAAGGAAAGGAATGATAACAAAGGCAGCTGGCTCGGACAGAGAGAGAGAGAGCCAGCTCTGCCATGACTGGTCACTAAATCCAAACATCCAACATGGACCAACCACAGATCCACCTGTTGCATTCTACAGCAGCAGATAACCATTGTTTACATTTTGTTCCTGGAGCCTCTCAGCTTCTCAGGAAGGAAAAAAAAAAACTAAGAAAGGATTTGCATAAAAAGATGTCTGCGACAGAAGTGAGGCAAAAATACCAGGACACTTTAATGGATGAGTAAGGAGCAAACAAAAAAAGAAGTCTACAGAAGGTAGAAGCAAGGCCAAGTAGCCTGGGAGGAGTACAGAGAAATTGTCTAAGCAGTCAGAGATCAGGTTAGGAAACTAAAGCAAGTCCTGATAGAAATAAATCTGGTAAGGGAGGTCAAGGGTAACAAAAAAAAGCTTCTACTGGTATGTGGGTGATAAAAGGAAGACCAGGGGAATTGTGGGCCCTCTCTAGAAGGAAACAGGAGCTCTGGTTGCCCAGAATATGAAGAAAGCTGAGGTACTCCATGCCTTCTGCCTCAGTGTTCACTGCTAAGGGCTCACGCACACCACCAAGCTGCAGAGGCAGAGACTGGGAAGAAGAATTTATACAAAATCATGGGTAAAAAAGGGAAAAGCTTGATTTAGGCTTGGCTTATTTTGTCAAAAATGAAGCACACAACAACTTTCTGATTCATGTAAGGAATACAAACAAGCCTTTGACAGATTACTTCAGATGGAATAAACTTCCTACTCATTCTGGTAGGTGGGAAGTTTTTAGGCAAGGCCCATCCAGCTTTTTGTCATCTGTGTATGTAAGCTATACAGAAAATCAGCCTCTAGCACACTATTTCTAGGAGGGGAAAATTATGCATAATGTGTAGAAACTAAGGTAAATACAGCATGTTGCTTTTCAAATAAATAACAATCACTCCATCAGCAATTCATATAATCAGTGTGTCTGTAACAGGGCACTTCTGCTTAGCATGCCAGAAATGCTCCATGGAAAAAGGAACAATTCCAAGACTTCCCCAGTCAGTGCTTCACCACTGTTGCCTATACAGTTATGTTAAAAAAATATATATGAAAGAGGAGAGACAGTCTTTGAGGAACAAGATCCAGTAATTTGATCAGTGTTCAGGCAGCATGTGGGAAGAAGGCAGCAAAAGATGCTTGCTGGAGAGAAACTCGGGGACCCAGCCAGGCATCAGTGAGCAGATGGCTCCATCCTTGCAGTGAAGCTGAGCAGTCAGTCTCTTCCTCCTGCTGCTGCAACACTTCTCTGTGCACATCACCAAGAGATGCTGTACCTAAGGAACCCTCAAGCAGACTCTGTCAGCCAGGCAGAAAGTCAAGACTTGCAAAGAACCAAAGGTGCGTCCTTATTTTTATAGTGCTGCATGAGTTTTCGTTCTATACAAAAATTTTAAAGAAAAACTATAAGAATAAATGAATTTTTTAAAAAGGTCTTGGGACTGCACCAATCTCTTGTCACAGTTCTGTTGTTGTGGCTTAACCCCAGCCAGCAGCTCAGCCCCTCAGAGCTGCTCATTCACATCCCCATAGTGGGATGAGGGAGAGAATTTTAAGAATTAGAAAACCCATGGATTGAGATAAAGACAGTTTAATACTTAAAGCAAAAGCCACACACCAAACAAGGAATTCATTCACCATTTCCTATGTGCAGGCAGGTGTTCCACCACCCCAGGAAGCAGAGCTCCAGCAGGCACACCAGTGACTTGGGAAGGCAAATGCCATCACTTGGAATGTCATCTCCCTTTCTTTTTCCCCTAGTTTTATGTGCTGAGCATGGTGCCATAGGGTGTGGAATGTCCCTGTGTGCAGTGGGGGTCAGCTGGCCCAGCTGTGCCCCCTTCCATCTTCTTGTGCAACACCAGCTGTGGCAGGGGAGGCTTTGCAGAAGTGTAGCACAGAGGGAATGTGAGGAGTGGAAACTATAATTGTTTTGGCTGGGAAGATGCATGTGCACAGTCACACAGCTTGAAGGGATCCATGGGGCTGCTGCAGCTGGCAATCAGACAGAATCCTTCCTGAGGGGGTGAGGCACCTGGGACATGACCTGCTCCAGTGTCACAGGAGTCAAGAGAGCTGCTGATGATCCTGGATCCCACTCCTTTGCCACCAGCTCTGGTGCACACATGCTCTTAATTTCCTTGATTCAAGATAGACAGAGGTGGTGCCAACTGCAATGTTTGGAAAGGAAAGGCCTCCCCATGAAGCAGATGCAGTACCAACAGCTTCTGATTACCTTTAAATTTCCTCCAGTCCTCCTGCTTGCTTTAAATTTTTATCTTCTTTGTCTCCACCTTTCCAACAGCAGCTCAATAGACAGAAAAATGGCTGTCACCTCATTTCTTTGGTCTTAGCTGCTGGAATTTACTGGTTCATTCTTCTGTCATGTTGATGGAAGTGCAAATCGTTAATCTAAGTGTATTTAAAATCATTTAAAAGCATGGAGGAGGTGCAACTTCTTTGACTTTACAGACACAGGTGGAGATTAAGCATTGTACAGGGGCCTCAGCTTTGATTGTTGGTGGCGTTCATGAAAAAATCCAATGCACTGCATCCCAGGTCTTCTGCTGTAACTGTGGTGCCTTTGGGGCTTTCTCTAGGGACTCACAAGTTCATGAGAAGGATGTGTCATACAATGAATTGAAATTAAAATCTACTGTAAATTGTGGAAACTGAGCATGAGGAAAGCATTCTCACAGATAAATGAAAAGAAGTGTGATGAACAAAAGCAAATGAAAGTGGGATGCTTCTTTGTAGATACTATTCACAGCAATTTGAAAACATCCAAAAAAGGCTGTGGAGCCCATTTTAAAAAGTGACTGGAGGCTGTCCCACAGGAGAGCAGTGAGGAAGCACCTACTGACCATCAGTGGAACTTAGGCTCCTACCTGTGCTTGGAGTTTTGAAAAACAGTTATACCCAGTGACTCACTAACAAAGGCTCTCATTCCAGAAAGCTTCAGGATGCACATTCCCTTTTAGCGAGATTCCAGCACGATGTAGACTCCATTTTTTGGTCCAAGTGTGGCTTTTGATTTGAGCTGCAAAGGAATCTGAAAGAGAAAAGAGCATCTTACGTGCAGTTGTGTTTGTTTATCTGTGTATGACACCCCCACATACAGACAGACATTTTTGCTGGAGGACCAGTTCATACCAGGATCACTGTGGAAGCTGTAAAGTGCTTGTTTTACAGTCAGCTGTGGTGGTGTAATATTAAATAGAATTTACAGCCAGAGGCTGAAGCAGTGGTTACCCAGGAATGCTGTAGATCTGAACAGAAAGAAATTATAAACTCTAGAGCTGGGTGCAATGTCCATAGCAATAGGCATATACTAGAGTGCTGAGATCCTGTGAAATATGTACACATATTCTCACCCTCTATGAATTGTGACATTTTGCTGGTGGCCTTGCCATATTGCTCTCCACTAAGGCAGGGCTGTGTAACAGTCTGTTTGTTGGGAAAATTATAGATCTGAAATCACATTTTGCTTGAAACATGCAGTCCATGCCTGGTCTCTCCTTTTTATGGAAGTGTCTCTGGCAATTTTCTCAAATGAAGAGAAGTCACAAAGGCAAACCAGTTGTCCTGCCTAAGACACTGTCAATTCCCTCAGGTTAACAAGTGTGATCTTTAAGCCTCTGCATGTACAAACCTCAGTCTCTGGGCAGGTCTTGAATTTAAACTTCTGCAAAATTCTCAGCAGAGTCATTTTGGTCTCCAACAAACCCATTTTCATGCCAAGGCAGCCACGGGGTCCTGCCCCAAAGGGCAGATATGCAAAGGGATGTTGTTCCTTCTTGGCCTCCTCTGTAAACCTAGAAGGTGCAGAGATGGAAACCAGTTCAAGAAATGCTTTTTGCTCAATTCCATGTTTTAATTTAAATCTCAGTTCTGGTTATTTCAATTGATCTTAAGGGATAGGTCTTGGGGACTATTGATAGATTATGTCCTGACATCCTATGTAAAAAGATAATTGACTTATGGCCATCAGCCTTTGTCAGGTGGTGGCTTCAGGAGAGGACATGGAGACATGAGTTTTATTTCCAATCTATCTTTAATGAAAATCTCTCATCTCTTTGGATTCAGTTTCCAAGAACTTTGGACTGCTAAGGTCCAGAGAACTCATGCAGGGTAGAAAGAGATGAGAGGTAATACAGGCTAATTGGAGCTTTGGAAAAAAGAATATTGTGTATTTCCACTAATTCCATCCCCATGCTTTGAAAACCTAAATAAGATTGAACCACTACTCCAAAAAGTAGTGTAGAGGCCCCTAATTTGAGATTGAAGGACCATTAATTCATGTACTAAGCACTGTTGCATAATCAGATAATTCTTGCCTTGCTCACCTCCATATATCAGCCTGGTAAACTTAAAATCTCCTTTGTTTTATTCCTACCACCAATTTCAAAATGAAATATTGGGGGAGGGAAAGGGGAAGACTGCAGCTGAATTATTTTATTTCATTTTTTGTTATGCTCTGATTTTATAATTCTTGCTAACATTACCAGCTATACAGTCTGAGCAGAGTGTTAGTACTTACGGATCATTCCTTGGGGAAGGTTCAAAAGGGAATTAATCTCAAATTCATACCAAACAGCACTATGTGAATCAAGGGCACTGCAGCCCCTACTAACCATTTCACACTTTCATACTACTGTTAAAAGTGGTGAACAAACTATTAAGAAAGCATTTCTAGATAAGCGTTGCTAAAAATACCCACCCCAGACTTCCAGTTGCTGCTAAGATTCCTCTCCAACAAAATCTCTCACCCTGGCATTGCTTTTCTTCATGGCCAAAAGATTCTAATGGAGCATATGCCTAGATTTGTTCCAGAAGGAGCATTAGGCAAACCCATCTACACCACACATGTGTTTGTCCTACTGGCAAAGATGGTTCTGGGCTGCCAGTCTCACACCCAGTTGTTTATGGAGCAGGTGCTTCTTTTCTTAGTAAACTTCTGAATGTAGTGGTAGCTTAAAATGCATCTGCCCACTAAATAGTTTAAAAATGTAGCTGCCCACAAAACTAAATTGTGCTTCCACACAGCTCCAATCAGCTGAAACTCTCCCTGTAAGCTCAGCCCAGCACCTGTAACACAGGGCAGGTACAAAACCACAGCTTGACAGGGTTTCCCTTGCCCACTGAAGATAATAAATGCTCCATGTGAAACCATCTTGCCCAGCAAAAATCAAGGATCCTAACTTACAGACAGGGAGGAAATTCCCAATGGGAGATGGGGTAGGTTCCCCACTCACAGAGTACCCACACTGTCATGTTTCAAGTGAAAAGAGGGCTCTGAACCAGAGAGGAGCTGGATGAGTTTCCCAGCTACAGCCAAGCCTGTCCCACTTCAGAATTTCAGCACCCAGAAAACATCATTCACAGGATCTCATTTGGAAACAGGTCTGAAAACCTCTGCCCCAGTTCAACCTTGACCAGACATTGCACCTTCTGTGGAATACACCACTATCATCACTTGTCTGATTTAGTGGAAATAACATGTTTTTATGGTCTAAATACAACTGGGCTCCTCTTGGTGGAAAAGCTGCTTTGGATGAATAGTGGGTGACTGGGGCTATGAGAGAGCAGCAAGATCTGGTGCCTGCAGACGTTGGAGTTCTGTGTCCACAGGCCCAAGTAAGGGCCTCAACCAAAGGGTGAAAAGCATTTCTCCACCTACCTCTCAGGAATGAACTTCTCAGGTTCTGGCCAGAACTCAGGGTTGTGGTGAAGGTGTCCAACTGCAATTTCAATGACAGCTCCAGCTGGAATATGCTGCCCCAGCACCACACAGTCTTTAGCTGCTTCCCTAGTGAATCTGCAACAACATCATGCATCCCAGATGATTAATAAAGATTAAAAATACAGCAGGAGAGATCTGTAAAAGTATCTGTCTTCATCTGACCTAACAATTTCTGGGTAACACTTTCTCATAGATAAATACAACAAGTATTGCTGATCCCAGTGTCTTCTCAGGTTACAATCATCTCCACTTAGAAGTCCATAGCTCCAGCCCAGGTGGTTGACTTTTGCCCTTTTCACAGGAAAGCATTTCTGGTTGTTTACAGTTTTCAAAAGCATTAACCGCTAAACTGCAATTTTACTGCTGATGTTGGGTTTAGACTCGTTTTTGTAATGAAAATTGCTTATGAAATCTGTCAGTCATCTCTAATAACAGATAGAAGGAGTACGCTGGTTTGCCTCCAGGAATAAAAGGAGAGTAAATATAGCTTTGAGTTTTTTTGAGAAGCTCCCTCCTGTTGGTGCAGCACCTGAAACTTAGCAAGGGATTATTAGTTATATTAGTTGTAATATTATATTAGTTGTAATATTAGGGCTGAGTGTTCTGCTGCTACTCTAGAAATACAACTAATGCCCAAGCCTTGGAAAAGCACATTTCACATATATTCATCAAAGACAGGCACGATGTTAACAACAAAACTCTGCTGCTTTCTCCTACCCTGTGGTGAGAGGTGACAGAGGTGTCCTTAGGAACCTCATCATGACAAGACTGAGAAAAGCCACCTGCCAAAGCCCAGCTTGGGTCTTACAAAAGATTGTGTGTGGGTGTGCATGTGGGGTTCTGATCCAGATCTTTTGGTGCTTGGGTGGTCACTACAGATCCCAAATCAGCCCAGACCTAGGTGGGTGCCCTGCTGTCTCAGTTGGGAACTATTCCCCACCATCTGCAAGCACAGAGGAGAGGCAGTGTGCAGGAACTTCCTTTGCTGCTTCCCACACTCTGCTAAAAAGTTGAACAAAGATTTCAGCTTCAGGGCTGTCAGTCTCGTATCATTACAGAAACACATTCTTTCCTTGCTGTCACCCATCTCCCTTTCTCATAGACAAACAAATAACAGAGGCTCCAAACCTGGAACAAAACACTGGCATTAAACAAACAAACAAACAAACAAAAACCAAAAAAACCAAAAACACTTTGACAAGCTATCCTTCTCATTCTTACATGAATTTGGTGGTAATGGAAACATGAGTTCTGGGGAGAAAGTTCTCTGGATAGTAAGTTCATAAAAAAATATGAAACCAACTCATTTAATAACAAACTTGGCTGCTACTGATTTTTCACTGAATTCAGCATAATCCTTGTCATAGGCAATTAACATCTTTCAGCAGCCCTGGGCTGTCCTATACATTCCACATCCATCAGAGTAAAAGCCAGATCAATAAACAGCCCTGACAACACCAAACAAAACTTCAGAAGAACTTGTTCTATTCTTGTTCTGTCTCCCATCTGACAAACATGGATTGTTTCCCAGTGATAGAGCCCAAACTCAAAGACCCCTGCCACTTTAACTAGTTTCCACTGGTACCCCAAGTATAACACAGTAAAACCCCATCATCTCATCCAGGAGTAGATATCTCATATTAACTCTCTGAACAATCCTGCAGATGCTCATGAAAAAAATTTTGATTCTCAATCTTGGTGAACATATAGAAGAGAATATGATTTTAAGCTTTTTTCATTCTAAGGTGCTTGCAGTCATGGGTTAAATTTTTCAAAAGCTCTCACAGCAAGCTCAGCTTTGGCTTCTTTCCAGTAATCTGAATTTTTCCCTGAGCTTCATGAGAAGCATTGCAACTGGCTGATCTCTTTGAAAAAATTGTATTTCTTAATATTTTTATTTATACTTGTGATAAGTTGGAGCTTTGAGAATCAGTTTTCTAATTTCTTTTTTTGCTTGTTTTCAGTTCATCAATATAGAATAAGTCATGTGTGACTTGGGACAAAACTTTCAAAAGTTAATGGATGTTACCATTATTTAGCTCTATTAGTATAAAGCAGTGCTAAGTGTAAATGGGCCAAAGTTAAACAGAAATGTAAAATACAGCTTTCAGACTGTGCAACCCTTCCACAGACCAGGGCTCTATAACCAACAGGGCACTGATAGGGATGGGTTTTGGTGTATATCCCCAAAGCCTGAGGCACATGGAAACAGCAGCCTCTGGCTTTCTCTGGCCAGACTTGCTCCAAAATGGCTCCATCCTCTAAACTTGGGGAATGTGAGGAATGGTGAGGAAGCAACCTTGGCCAATTCACTGTAAAAATGTGCTTTAGAAATACCAGATTTTTCCAGCTTTCCTTCAACAGGCTGCATGATATCTTTCAAATGCACAAAGCCGTATTGATGTTGGCACAGAGACTGAGAGACCATTGGTCTTCCAAGAGCAGATTTCCATTTTATAGAGCCAGGGAGCAATCCTGTGTAATCAGAAGGGGAGAAAACCATACCTGAACGCAGGTGGGTACATGCGCAACGTCTCTGCAATCACCATGTCCAGATAAGGGAGTTCTTGAACATTTTGGCAATCAGGCACCATCTGAAAGGGCAGGACAAAAGGAACAATTATGTTTTCTCACATATAAGTGCCAAACTCATCCCAGATTAGCTTTTAAATCATCTATTTTTTCCTGGGCATCTTTCCTGTAGAAGAACTCGATGTCTCATCTAAAACAGTAAATGATAAAATTATACAAAAATGTGGGCAGTAATTAAATGTGTGTGTAACATTCCTTTCATCATCAAAATGCTTTGGTGCACAGCCCAGCTGAAGGTATAATAATAAATCAACTTGCTAGGAAGCATTAAAAGCAGGTCATTACAGAGAGCATCAATAGCTGAAACAGAGCTATTGTTTCACTCATGTACCAAAATCTGCACAGGACCCTTGTTCCTTCCCAAGGGCAGGAGGCTCACACTTTGTTCACAAGAACAGCAAGTCCTCCAGTTACTCTTGTTAATGTTGGAACAACCCCTGTGCAGTTCCCAGCTATAGAAATAAAGCAGGGTGCTGGTGCTGTGATGCCTGTGGAGGGGTGGAGATGGCACTGGAAGAGGCTGGAACCCCTATGAGGAACAGTTCCCTATGGGAAATTGCTCTGCTAAGAAGTGAGGTGCCGAGGTAGGGCTCAGATCCCACCTGGCAGGACTGCAGTAGTGCCTGAGCAGAGAAGCCTGATTCCTCCATCCCCTGCTTAATGCTGCTTAATTTTTCACAATGGTCAGTGCCTGAGTCCACGCCTTCACAATCCTACAAAGCCATTCAGCCCTTGACAAGGAGTGGTGGGCACTAAAACTCCAACAGGGCTGTACCTCAGAAGACTTTGCCCTCTGACTGGCAACAAACAGACAGTGAGAGACACCCAACAGCAGCACTGACATGAGTCAGCACACAGAAAAACAGGGAATTTCTTCCAGTTACCTTCCTTGGAAAAAGGGCATCTTCCCTGTTTTATTCAGTGCTCTCAGCAGAGGGCAGCCAAAGTATATCGAATAACCTCATCAGGAAAGTAGAGTTTTGTTTTAAATTAGAGCATCTCCTAAGGACTGACACTGAGTAAATTGCAGAAAAGCACAGACGTCAGACTAGACTAAACCTTTTATGAAGATTTGGGGCCCCTGCCGTTCACAAAGGGGACTGGATTCCATCCTTCCTTTATTTACTACAGCACTTTTCATGTATAATGCATATTTTATTGAATTTTCATGCAAAAACATATGGTACATACTGAAAATACTAAGCAGAGAACAACTCCAGATGGTAGGCAGAAAAGGCATACAATAGAACAAGGATACCTTGCTGGATTAGAGTATCCCACTTATTCAGCACTAAGCCACCATGCACCATTTCACATTAACTGATCTTTTCTAGGAAGGAAATAGATACATTCTATTATCCCCATTTTCTGGCTCAGGAAAGAGAAGCAGAAGCAGAGAAAGTAATTTGCACAGGCTGAGGAGAACCAGTGTGTGTGCTTCTCTCCCAGGGGAAAAGATGCAACTCAGCTTGTCAATAGATGAAGTATTTTGTCAGTATATGACAAATATTATCAATACAGGAAATATGGACTGCACTGACAGCCTTTCAGTGTAGCTTTTATCTTGTGGTGGTGCCTGCTAACTCCAACCTTTGGCTTAGGTCAGTGGTTATCAGACAAAGAACTAGGAGCCCAAGAGCCACGTGAGAGCCATGGCTGACATCTATGTGAGGAGCAGTGCTCCAATAATTCCAATGGCTAAAACCAAAGCTGGGAGAATGATTTTTATCACCCTTGTTTTGCAGAAAGGGATCTGAGGGCTGCCTAATTTTGTGGGGGAAATCAGAAGCAGAGGCTGGAAATGCAGTCTCAAATTTCAGGTCTTCATGGCACAATTGCCTTTCTCCATGCCCACAGAGGTGCTCCACTCCTCAATGCAAATGCATGCTGTGGTCTGCATTCTTTTATTTTTTCTGCCAGTTTTACAATTATCATTCAGAACTTTCCCCTCACCTTTTTATACTGCTCTCCTGTATCTCGTTGAATCCTGAGTCAGCATCTGAGTCCTGTTCCTGCAATCCCTCCTGATTTCATGGACAGGCTGGCTGAGAGAAGAGTTCAGGCTCGGAGAAAATGAGTGGTGGAGCCAAGAGCACACTGAGATGTTTTGATTCTCTGAACCATGCTCTTTCCACTGGGCCTTCCTGTCTCTCTCATAATCCCCCTACTTACTTCTGGAGTCAATAATTAAGATAATTATATGGTAACCTGATATAATAAGTAGCCACTAAATCAAACCATACATCAACGAATAATATAACACTAAATTATTGGAGCTTTGATTTGCTCTTTCAAATAGCTTCTATACCTTCAGGGGATTAGCAGTTCAGAAAACAAAACAAAAGGTGTAAAACCAGCTGATTTTCCTTAGAAGAAAATTCCTTTTGCTTACATAAAGAAGGAGGGGTCAGTCAAATGGCAGCAGAGTGAACTCTGCTATCATGAGAATGACAGACACATCAGTCATTGCCTACATCTGATGCAATTTAATTACTGGCACTTCCATGCTTTTAGCATCAAAGTAGCTGGACCTAATTTAGTGGTTGTTTGCAAGGTCTGACCTGCAGCTGTGTAAAGTACACACAAGCCAAGCATCTCTATTTAGGAAGGACAGTTTGTTGCTATTTTTTCTCCTTTCAAAGAAAATATTTTCCATTTGTTTTTCCACTCCCTCTCTTAAAAATATGCCTTTAGCCAAGCACATTTCAAAGAAACATAAATATGCTTTTCTCCCTAAATGTCCCTATTTATATCTATCAACTGCTGGCAGGTTTTCTGGGGTGAAGGTGGTGTTGTGCAAACATGCCACTTTAACCCCCTGAAAAAAAAAATTGTCTAAATTGCCTTGTACTCAAGATGAGACAGCTCTTTTCACTAAGAAAGATTTCTCTCTTTAACAAGAAGAGATGGGGGGTGTGAGGGAGGATTGCATTTAATAAAACATCCTGTACTTTAATTTTGCAGCCACTGCTTTGCACAGCAGTTTTTTTTATGCTTTGCACAGCCTTGTAGTGTCTTTTCCTGTTGATGTGGAAGTGAAATGGCCATGTAACATCTTGTGGCATTTCTCTGCATGCATGTTTCCCCAGTTTGATTTCTGGGATTCTACCAATCCCAGACTATTCAATCACTTCTGGCATCTAGCTTGGCCACAGACTCTCCTTTAAGATTGACAGAAAATCACAAGCCTCCATTACGTAGAAAAAGATGGGAAATTAATTCTTCCTCCCACAGAGTACCCTGAGGTGAAATACCAGCAGCAATTATAAAATTGCCTATGTGCTACAAGGATGACGCTTGTTTTAATCCCCATATAAACTCCAAGAGAGATAACTACCTTCAGATCCACCTCTGCTTTTCAGTATTGGTTTTAGCATTTTCTAGGCAGGCAAACCTATTTTTTACCACCGCCCTCAGTTAACTTTTAATTCCTCAATGAACAGCAAGGGAATCCAAGTGCTGACAGGAGCGGTCTGGCCAATCTCTGCTGCAGTTTGAGATGTTACTGCTCCCAGTTGCTGGCTCGTCTTTGCTGGCTGTGGTTGGTGTTACCACAGCCAAGTCAGCAGAAGGGAACATATGCCTGCACCTCAGTTGCTTCCATACAAGGTCCAGCATGAACCCATCTTCAGTGACAGCTCAAGACGAGTCACTAACTCTTCCCCAAAGCAGCTGATGATCATCCTCCTCTACTGCATCTGTTTTGGGAATGGTAATTCAAAGTACACATCAGTGAATAACAGATTCCCGCTTATCCTATTGGCCATGCTCTAGTGATGCTCAGCATCCAGAAATGAAAAAAAAAAAATCAGAGAAAATTTTGTGCAGCTGACAGTGTGATGTGCACCTGAAATCAATTTAGAAGCAGAAAAGCCTGCCGAGACCACATTCCTCACAAGGAGCACTGCTGAGTCATGGCCTGATACTGAACCAGCTGAGGTTTCTGAGAAATTGCAATCCAAATCCAATGTCTCGTGGGCAGGTGTGGCTGTGACAAAGTCCAGGTCAGAGAGATGCCATGCAGATCTGCTTAATCACAGATGCAGATCCATGAGTTCCCTGTGTAAGCATAGCTACACATGGGCTGTCCCCCAAAATGCAGCCTTTGGAAAGCAATAGGATAGGAGAAAAGAAAAAAAAGCCAGCATCGCCCCCAGGTACTCTCACCCAACTCCCTTTCAAATTGCCAAAAGGGCTACTCAAACCACAGCCATTCACAAAAATTTCAATAATGTTTCTTGAGCCAAGGCTTACAAAGCTGCTGATAGATCAAAGAATCTACCTGTGGTTTTGACCTCTCTTTGGTCACCTCCAGGAGCTGCTCATACTCTAACAGAACTAGAGCCTGTGTGCCTCACTTGGCCTCAGAGAGGGGGAAGAAATGCAAGAATGTGAAGTACAACAAAGTCAAATTAGGGTTACCCCATGACACCTTTAGCAACAACCCTGTCAGGAAAGGAAAGGTGAGAGACTCAAAATGCAGATCAATGATAGAAAGGGGTGGGATGGTTTAACATATCTGTCTTTAACTGGCTTAAAGCAAGCTTGTCTTGTGTTTGACCACTTCCATGACAACATGCTGGAACTCCTGTAAAGCACCAACCTAAAGCATCCCTACAATCTCAGGCAGCAGGACAGGGACAAAGCCAATGAAGTAAAATTTCTTACCTTCATCCCCAGAACTTGGACCAAACACTTAAAAAATGCTTAAGGCATTCCTCATGCAATACTTACTGCAAATTCCCCTCCATGTTGTCTGCACCTGCCAGGTGAGATGTGTCCCTCAGACAAGGCACCAGGCAGAACCAGCCCATGCTGCTCAGGAAACAGGACCCTGAAGCTCCATTCTGAGACAGATCATGGCCTTAAGATAGAGCAAAGCCCACCTAAAATCACCAAGTGTCTGTTGGCCACTTCCAGTGACAGAGACCTACAGAACCTTCTAGCAAAATATTAAGCTCTTGACTACAGAATTGAGAACAAGGTTCAGGAATAAAAAATAGGACAACAAGCCTGATTTCCAGAATTTCCAGACAAAGAGACTTTCTGAGCTTCCCAGCACCTCTCAAATCCTTAGAGCAGACCTTGGTAGCACTAGAGCCTCTGCCATCAGCATTGCTTTCTTACATATTCTCAGAAATCAACATAAAAGTTCTCAGCTCCATCCCCTTTAGCAGCTTTCCCCAGAAGCAAGAATAAGCTATCCAAACCACGTACTCCCAAGACTTCCATTTATTTCTTTGTTCCATGCAGATTTCCTGCTACCTCTTTCATCTGCTTGGGTTGTTATTCAAATGGAATTTTGTCAGGCTCTGACTCCCACCCTTGGTGGCTGCTCACTGGGTTTGACAAAGTTACTTTGCTCATTGAGGCACATCTCAAGATGTGTCAACATTCAGTGCTTCGGACACCTCAAAACAAATTCCTCCCAGCTCCTCCTAAAGACTGTGAGTGCCAGGTAAATTTAGTCTAACAGCTTTTTTGTTCAAACCACCTGCCAGTCACACTCATCTCTAAGACCACCTTTTTCTGGTTCACTGCCATACAAGTTAACTGACCATTCACAGAGGAAGGTGCTGATTTTCACGCTGGGTTCAGAGCGGGTGGGAAAGGCTGGAACGCTAGTCTTGCACTGGTAACCACATTACATACAGACCTTGCAGCCAAATTCTCTCCATTGCTTTGGTGCAAATCCATGCAGCACCCTGGGGCTGTAGCAGTGTAAGGGAGAGGAAAATGAGGTCCTAAGCATGCATCAAAGAGCCTCATGGCTCTTTCCCCACCAAATAGTGCTGGAGAAAGAGCCAGAAGGTATAAGGTTACACCAATGTCACTTCACTTTAATGTTACTTTGCTTTTTGACTCAAAGAGTTTAGATCCTGACAGAAGACAGACCTACACTACCGCCAGTAGCTTCCACGGTGCTAAATGAAGGTCTTTGTAGCATCACTGCTCACAAGGAGACTTCTGTGAGATAAAAATACTTCCTGAAACTGAACAGTGTCCCAAAGCCAAACAGATAAACATAAAAGCTGAAACCAAAACAGTCAGAAATTCTCTTCCACCTACATTACTACTGACACATGGTGATCAGCAAGAACAGAACGCATGCCATCAGGTAGAAGATCCAGAAAAAAGGAAAGTCAGGAAAAAAGAAGAAAATCTCTAAGGAAATACTTTATAAGGCAAACTACGAATGAAAAGAGTGGAGAAAACAATCTGGTTCTATTTAGAGTTTGTAAATTTGTTAACTTCATGTAGTCTCGGATTGCCAAGAGAAGTGTGTGCCCTCGAATCAAAATTTATTAAATAAGTGAGACTAGATGCCTGGAGTGCTCTGCTGTCACAAAGGAAGGTGCAGCTCCCCAGTGTGATGATACTGCCAGGCCAGGCAGTATTTCATACTCCCACTATGCTAATTTTTATTTTACTTAGGCTATGTGGGGAAGAGTACCACCCCTCTAGAAGTGACTCCCTACCTGTATACAATGTGTGCCTTGCTCCAGCTATATGTGATGTGGTATAATCCCTGCCCATGCATTGCAGCAGGCTAAGATCATCAGAGTCACAGAGACTGCCTCTTTCTTGCCTCCTTAAAAAACACTCAGCCCCCAGGAAATCTGCCCCGGGTTCTCTCCACAGCCCACCGAGGCTCCAAAGTCTCTCTTTCTACACTTGTCTAACACAATCAAAATTTCTACTTGGGTGGCAGAAATGCTGAATGGTGAAGGATCCCGGTGGGAGGGAAGCAAGGAGGAAATTAAACAGGAGAAAGGACTGCCAGAGGCCCAAAAGGCTGAGAAAGAGAATTATAAAACTGGGGTAGGTCTGTCCGAAGGGCATGTCAGCAGTCCAAAGCGCATTAACCACTGAAGTTCGTGCAAGACTTAATCCTTCCTGCTACAGAAGTGTCCCTTGATGGTTGCTGCAGATCTACAGGAATAAAGAGGAGGGATTTTTTTTCCCCCTCTCAGTAGACATTCATGGTATCACATAAGAGCCAGATGATTTAATTTAGTCATTCCTGCTCCAGCTGGTATTTTCTGTATGGAGGTGACAGTGCTTTAAATTAGGGCCTTGCATATAAAAGGCCCGTGTGTTTAGTTTAATCAAATGTTTATTTCCTCACGTTATGTTTATATTAAAAGACATCAGCATGAATTTTCATGCTGCAAACAGAGTCTATCTTATGGTCTATGCACTAAGGTTGCCTTGGGTTGTTCTTCATCTCTACGGCAGCCTTGTGGACTGAGAGGTGACTCAGCCCCAGGCACGCAGTTTGGGGAAATATGCTCTGGAGAGCACTGTCCAACCTATGAGAAGATCAGAGCTTTACACAAAATAAATTATTTCTGTAATTCACCCTTCTTGAGCCAGTGGCTGCTTAAGTCACTGGCTTCAGCAATTGCTGGATGAGACCTTCTCTGAATTAGTAAACAGGAAAACATTCGTAGCAGAGAAACAGCAATATTCTCTCATCCCTCAGCATAATTATCATTTGTCCCGACAAGGGCAGGTCAGTTTTAATACCATACAACATTTATGCAGTGCCTGATGCCTTGGAAACATCTAACCCACACTAGGTGCAGTAGGACAATAATAAGACTTTGCTTTTCCATAGTTGTTTTTCCCCTGAGGCTTGTGAAGCATTTAGCAAGCATTAATTAGTTGGTCATCTTCCAAACGTGTGTGTGAGGTGCTCCTGGTAAATAATCCCTCCCCTACACACAAGGGGCCAGCAGAGGTGTTGAAAAATGATACCATCAATTTACAACCTTAAGAATTGAGCACCCACCAGCTCAAGTCTTCATAACTAGCCTGATTTTTATTTTTCAGCCACAGTGTGACTCCCGTTCATAAATTAGCAAATACTGCTCTGAGTGCATAGACTTAAAGTGACCAAAAAAGAAAGAAATCCATTGCATGGCATTTAAATAGGACTTAAACAAAAAAAAGCCTTGTTTGCTTTCAGCTGCCAAAATCATAACTCAAGGTTCAGCCTGTCCTTGAGAAACTGATGGTACTAAAAGCACAGAATGTAAAGAAGTGCTTCTGGTTCCAAAGCTCCAATTCCTTGCCATAGATTTCTGCCACTCCTAATATCCTAATACAGGTAAAATTTACTGCTAAAAGTCACGTCCAGTCCTAGCACTCCAAATTTTGCCTTTCTACAAGGCAAAAAGGCAAAGTCTGCTCCTGTTTGAACTTCTCTCAGTTTAACTGAAAATATGAAAAATGCACAAAGAAAGGGGAAAAAAGTATTTTCTAACCAAAGCTATTCAGTGCCCTTTCCTCTTTTGCCCCCTCTGGAAACCTCTGATTGCCCTGGGTACAACAAAGCAATTTACAACTGGTATGTGAAAAAATTTGATAGCACTTGAAATGGCTTTTGTGTTTTCTTCCTCCAGTGCGTGAAGAAGATCTCTGAGAAAAAACAACACGACTTGTCAGCCCAAAATGCACTACCCCAAGCTCAGTGGGGAGCTGGCTATGAGCAGGGGGATCTGCTACCATGACACTAACATATGACAAACTTCTCTAGAAGTTCTGATAAAGCTGTCTGCAAAGAATAATCCTGGCAGATGCCCATTCAAGGATCTCTCTCCTTTTATTCCCTGACTGTCCATCTGGGAACACAAAAATTTCCTTAAGCCTGTTCATGCTTAAATTTAGTGAAGCCACCGCGGTGTCATGTTCTGCTGCTGTTTTGTGTCTTTGCTCCCCTCTATCCTTTGTAGATCAGCATGGCATCTGTCCATCTGTTTATGATTTACTTCTTACAATGACTTGGTCCTGATTACACTGATAAGCACAGTAGGTTATTTGAGGGCCAACTGGACCTCTGTAATGACACTCAAACTGTACCCAAGTTGTGGGAATGTTTCCAAGCAAAAGAAGGCCAGTGGAAAAACTCCACTGGACCCTCCCCAAGGACAGCCTTCCTGTCCTTAAGCTCAGGAAATAAAACACAAAAGTTATTTTTTTATCTGGAATTCTTTTGCAGTTATCAGTGTCCAAGTGATCCACTAAAACTGAAGAGATGACAAGAAAATAAACTGAAGCCTGGGCCTTTCTGACATTTGAAGATGCATATTTGAGAAGAGATCATAAAGAACAGTATTCAGCTCAGGAGGCCACCTGTTCCATGGTCTCCTTTAGCAGAGGCAAATCCCTGAGTTGGGGGACCTGTCCCCACGTGCAGGAGCTGGGGACACAGCCTGGAAAGTGCAGCTGGTTTTGGGGGGCACCATGTGCTGCCCGGGGTAGCACAGCCCTTCCTCGTGTGCTGACTCACTGGCCCTCGTGAGCTCATGGAAACAAGGGGGAACAAAAGCACAACTCAAAGAGCTGCAGGATGAAGTCACAGGGTCAGCAGTGAGAAAATACAGAATGCATTTGTAGTCTGAACAAGGTCATTTCCAGCATGTTTTAGGATGATATAAAGCTTTACAGGGGAGGCAAATGGAAAGTATTGCTCACGATTTCTTCTGCTTTATGAGTAAGCTGCTTTGGCCTTTATTTATTTATTACCTCACAGTTCCACAATGGTCCTGGTGTGAAGACCAATTTGCTGTTCTTTCTCTCTTGCTTCTCAAAGATATTTTTGCTTCTTAAACCTGACCTTGTCTCAGTGCCTGGCCACATCACTAATTTACCTCTGTATTTCCAAGAATACCCCTATTTTTAAAATTTGCAACACCTCACTTCTGTGCTCTCATTTCACTTACCATGGCCATGTTACCTTAATGCCCAGTATTTTATCCTTTATTCTTATTTTTCAAAGCTCAAAAGCATCAAGTGTCAAAAGTTCTGGGGTACAGGAGAACCTGGCCAACACAGTGTCACCCAGCCCTGACAGGGAGGCCCCGTGGTCTGGACACCACTGAGCCACAAAGGTGGCACCCACAAATTAACACATTTGATAGAAATATTCAACACAAAAGAGTGCTTTTAAGCCAGAAAAGTGCATAAAACCTATTGTTCTGCAGGGGGTTCACTAGCAATTTTACCCATACAAAATACCTCATAAAGGATGATATACTCTGCCTTTTTATCATGAATTGAGGCACAAAGAACTGTAGGTATCCATAGATGGGCTAACTTGTGGGGAGGGATTTTCTGAGTACCAAGACAAAACACAGCTGTAGGCTTTTTCTGTAAAGAGCCTGTCACACACACGAGAGCAGCTAGCATATTACCAATCCTGATTGCTCAAACATTATGAGAAAGGCCCAACATACTTTGAAATTGGCTGTAAACCACATGAGATTTATGACAAATAACAGTATTTTGAACTTCATATGCCTTCTGGCTTCTGAACTGGGACTCGTGTTTTCAGTCTTACCTCTTTAACTAGAAACCTTTTCTCCTTTTTTTTTTTTTTTTCCTACTGGTTGTCTCTTGTTTTAATAATGAAATATGAGATTCTGGTTATACACCTGACTTCAGTGTTGAGTGATCTGAGAGAATACAAAACAAATAACAGAGACTCACAGCCTGATGGCAGGATGCTGGTAATATTCCATTTACTAAGCACCATGAGCCATCCCTGCCTGCCCTTTGGCCATCTGCTGCTAGCACTCAGCTAGAATCATGCAGACTTTTTAAAAAGAAAGAAAAAAAATCTATAAGACCAGGAACTTCATGTGAATAAATATCAGACAAGCACGAGCTGCCCCTCAGAGTACCCACAGTACAGTAGCACACATTTTGGGGGTGTGTGAGGGGTGTTACTACAAGAGGGGCCTCAAGGATTAATCATCCAATTCTCTTCTGAAAATGCCAAACTTGGTACCTTGGCAAAGCTTGACACAGAACGAAATTGAAACATGCAGACAAAGTAATTGGGGGGGGAAACTGTGCTGAGTTTATAAATAGTATTTTGTTTCTGCTGAGCACTGGGGAGGGAGGTGGGGAAGGGAGGAAGTGAGGGGGAGAGAGGGAAAAGAAAGATAAATTTTGGTTGCTGCTGTCAGATGAAGATCCACTTATCTATGGCAGAAGCCCAGACAGCTGCATGACTCTAAATGAAGAAATTTAATTAAACAGTAAAAAAAATTAAAATTAGCAGGAAAAAAAAAAAAAAAAAGAAAAAACCCAGGACGTCTTCCTTCTCACACCTACCCTGATGTATAAATAGAGACTATGTGACGGATGAAGGGTGCTTATTATTTCTTTGACTTCTATGTGTATAAAGAAATATACAATACTCTCTAGTGAACCAGCAGGATGATCAAAGAGCCAACGGCATGTTGCTGCTATTCCAACTTTGCTGCTCTGGTTTAAACCACACCGTGCAACATTTTGGCAGCCCAAGTCATAGTCCCAGACATATAATACTTATTTCACACAGAAACAAACAAACAAAAAATCCCCACCAAAAAATCCTGGGGAAAAGTTGGCTCAATTATGAAAGGAACAATTTTGGAAAGCAGATTACTTGGGATCATATTTTGCCCCAGCTACACCTCTCATAAGAAATGTGCTGATAAAAACTGAGTGGATGTGATCCCCTTTTGCTCCCCTTGCATACTTTGACCTGCCTTCTGCCAGCACAACTCAGAGCAACCTCACAGCTTTTCCTGCCTCAGCTCCCAAGGTATTTGCAACACAGCTCAGAAGAGCAAGAGCATCTTGCACTTCTGTCCATATCCACTGCTTTTGCTCACACATTCACTTGCTACTTCACATTATGGCACAGTAAGAGAGATTTGTATTTGGCCTTTCTTCATGTGCATGAACACATGTGCATGTGTACTTTCTGTAACACATCCACCTATTTGAAGTAGCATAACAATAACTAAAATATATATATATATATATTCTTCCAGTCTCAGAAGATTCAAAGTGTCACTGCTGTGAAGTCAGAAAATTCATTCCAAGTCCTATTTATCTAGGTCAGGATGTGGGAAGACTTTTTTTGTGCTCTGCATATGCACGTCACCGCTTTTGCTCCTTGGTACCGCACAGGCTGGGAGCTGCAGAGCCAGGGAAGATGACAGCTTGCTCCCTGCTTCCTGTGGACTTGATAGAAAATTCCTTTTTGTGTTCCTTATAACGGAGTCTTGTCTCATTTTTGCCACTAGAGATGCTTTGGTCAGTATATTACAAACACCATGCTGACAGTGCCTATGTGTAGTTCTGCCTCAGTGCCACATCACCACTGGCTCTTCCTTAAAGCAGAACAGAAGAGCACCCTGCAAAGCAAGGAACAAGCTAACAAAAGGCTTCATTTATCTCCAGCTGATACCAACATGACAGTGGGAAACACAGGGTCAGATTCCAGGCACATTATTGCGACAGCAGGAGGAGTGTGGGGAGTAGCCCTTGTGTGGAAAACCACAGGGCCTGCTAGCAAAAGGTCAAGTCCTGACGCAGCTTTCCAAGCAGATTTGGGGAAGTCTTTTCCTCTCCTCCACCACTCTTAATAAATAAGACAGATAAACCCTAATCATGTGGATACTGCTGGCATGCTCAGAGGACAGCAGCATATGACGCTCATGTTTAAAGCCTGATCATTACATGGTACTAACAACAAATCCCCTGCTCTTAAAAAAAAATAAAAATGTCATGAGTGAGGTAAGCCCTGGAAGATAATACTGATATTATACAAAATAAGGGTAAATCCTGAATGGAAAACAAAATTGTGGACAGATTACTAGAACAGAAATTTTACACATCCTTTCTGTGTAAATAAAGAAGTGAACTTAACCTGCCATTAAAGTGTTGCTTTACAATATGCAATTGGTGGGGAAAAATGGTTGTAATGTGTGTTGTACACTTACCCACACACCAGCAACAAACCAGCAAAGGAGCACACTCTTTGCCTACCTTTCCATGGAAAAAATAGCAATTTAAAGTTTAAAGGATCTGCACTCAAGATCTATGATGTCCTTGGGATCCAAACAGAGGCTGGGATCCATGAGAATTCTCCCTGCACCTCTGCCATCTCAAATGATGAATTGGGAACCATGCTGGGAAACTACTGCTTCTATTAGACTTGTGGAAGAGGAACTGCACCAAAACTGCTCCCAGAGCAGACACCAGGATGGGTTCCTGCAGCCAGTGTCAGGATGCAGAAGGCAGGCTGGTACTGCTCTCATGTCCCCTGCTCCCCAGTACCCAGAGGGTTGGACACTGGGACAAGGCAGTGCCACTCCACCATGTGTGGTGCTACTAGCACATCTCTGCTCTGTCCTGGATGGTGCTTTCCTATTTTAATATTTTTTCCATCAGGCATTCCTTACTTCATTAAGGGGAGTTATTAATCACATGTTCTAGGAGTGGTGGGTTTTCCCTTTGAGCCAACATTGCCATGGTGAGGGATGGAGTTGGTGTTTGGTTGGGGCTGGAGCACTACCTGCTCTCTCAAGTGGAAAGATAGCTCATGTTCAGAGGGCTGTGCACAACCAGGCTCCACACAGGATGCAACAGGCTCAGCGTGGTGGGAAATGAAAAGGACATAGACTCTTCTGTCAGCTTGACTTGGTCTTAATAACGTTTAAATATCTGAAGGTCACTAAATTAGAGTTCAAAAACTCGACACAAAGGCCTCTCTCTAAGATTATCTAGGTTTGCTGAAGTAAGACAACAAAAGAGAATAAACCAAACAGAGCAAAACCAACAGCAGCTGCTGCTGAAATGTTATTCTTCTCATTAAGCCTATATGCTGAGCCTATAGAGGAGGCAGCCCTTCCTGTCTCTCTTGCTGACAGTTCAGTACCAGGGCACAAAGGCAGGTCACTGTCCTTGGCGATACAGTAAACAAAGATAAGAGCTGAAAGCAACAGAATATTTTTTTAACCCTGATAATTCACTCAGCATGAATTCCATTGTGGAGAGATTTATTGTTTACTCAGAACTCCTCAAAAGAGCTCCTTGAGTATGTGCTGGACACAAAACACACATTTCAGCTGAAAGCACTGGCTAGGCCTGCTCAGGGCATCTGCTACCTGTCCCTGGACTCACGTGTGGGAAACATTACTGAACCTGCTGGGAAAATGCAGCCCCAAACCTTTGCCCAGACCTGCTTGCTACTCTGGGCTAGGAATTTAAACAGATGCTTTCAACGGGCAGCCATGCTCATGGAAATGCTTTGTCAAGATGCCAACAAAACAACACATTGCTTTCCTTCTCCACTTGCAAAATGTCTGCAGCAGAGCAGCACAAGAGTGAAAACCATTGGAATATTATCTCACACTCTTAGAAAAAGAAGGATCAGTCCTCTCTCTGCCTGGCCCAAGCCAAACTCCCCATTGCCTTCCCTCCCCTGCTCATTTCCCCAAATGCAGACACATCACACCACTACAGGAGGAAGCAGGAGCAGACATCACCACTGCCAACAGCAGAGACTGCCTTATCTCCTCTGTGTAATGGCTCAGCAGCCTAAAGCACAGAAAGGTTTAAACATTTGCTGATTAGGAGAGTGGGGCATCAGATGAGAATTTGGGAGCTGTGAGTGCCGCCACAGATTAGGCCATTTAATCCTGCCACAGCTCCCCTTCCCACTTGGGAAGCAGAAGTAAAACCTCTCCTGCTACTTGCCTGGGACCTCTGAAAACTGCATTTGGTAGTCTTGTCCCAGGAATACCAGGCATAATTGCAAACCCAATCAGATTAGATTTAGGCAAACTACCCTCCAGAAGAGTATAGACAGGACTGGACGAGCAACTGGGGATTTCTCACATTTGACTGTCCCTACTTTTTCATAAGATCTCTGCGTTTCAACAGAAACAGCAATCTCTTTTCAAGGAGGACACAAGAAGGTTTGTTGAAATGCTATTTTTCAACATGTGTTTACTGAGGACATTCTAGGATTGCTAGAGATGGATTACCTATAGCCTTGGGCTGAGCTATAAAGTGGATTGTGAGTTTAAAATGTTTCTTTTTCCTTTTGTGAAAGAGCTGTTAGGTTGGCTGTTGCTGAAGTTTCCAACAGTGTTCTTGGGCTTAGCTTTTGTAAACTGATCTCAGCTCCAAAACCTACATTAGGTCTTCTCCATTCTGACCAGCCCCTCTATATTTCTCTGAGCAATTAAGAACTCTCTTTGGCTCTTGCAACACTGCAACACCCACAGGAGGTACATGTCCATATTCCTCTGGTGTGTTTTCAGATATCCATATTCCCCTGGTGTGTTTTCAGATCCCCACTACTCTTGCTCAGTGGGTACCAGTTGCTCTATTTCTTGCAGCAGGCATGTACTTGCTCTTTTTCAGCTGTTCACAGAACCTCTTTTTAGCAGCTCTCTTGCCAGATAATCTGGCAACTCAAAGTACAGAAGCGAGTTCTGTTATCTGTTCCAAGGGAAGTTTTTCCAGGAGCACTCAAAGATGCCAAAATCATGGACGAGTTGTTTACAAAGGTCAGTACACACTGCACCAGCATGCCAACCAGCTTCTGATACTCAAGTCAGCCAGGGTTTATCAATGTAAGTAGTGGATCTTGTTGGCTGTAGGAAACTCATCTCATTGAGCCCAGCGAGCCCACAAACAGGAGCTGAGTGGCTGTGGAGTCCTGAAGAAAAGAGCAGTAAAATTAAGCCATTCCAATGTATTGTTGTGGTCTCATGGAAAAGGGGAGATATGCCAACCTATGGTGATCACACCCAAAACACACTGGGAATCTTATCTGCTGTCTCCTACTCCTCATTCCAGGTGCTTGAGATGAGACAGGGACCCTGCACCCTGTGCTATCTGTGCAGCATGCAGCATGTTTGTGTTGATATGCTGTCTGATATCTATCACAGCAATATGATAGATTTGTACAACAAATATGATTGGTACAACAGGGGTGGAAGTACACCTCACTTTCCGAGTTGAAGGAAAATTCAAGCAAGGTCTACTAAAAACCACTGGATAGCATAATAAATTAGAAAAACTCCATGTCAGCACAAGCACACTTCTAGTGACCCCTTTCCGTGGACCAACTTATCCCAACAGAGTGAGGAGAATAAACAATATTACCAGGGAACTGTATCTATGCTATGGCACATCTCAATGCAGATGTACAATAACCAAAGCTGGCTACAAGTGCTGGTGGAGGAACCAACCACACAGGGCATCTGTCCTTTGTAAATGTGAGGCTGCTGAAAGCAGCAAACTTCACATCCAGATATGAACATGGAACACACTACACAAACGGGTAGGAGCCCTTGCTGTTACCAAGCAGAATTGCTCCACCAGGATCTGTCTGTTCTCATGGATCAGCATTGGAACGTGTGCCCATGCCTTGTCTGTCATTCCTCTTTTTAAAAAAGAAACAAAACTAAAAACTTCAGGGAAACGTCTGAAATAAAACATGGTAAATGGATTGATATAATTTCTTCAGCTTAGGTAAGTTGTAAGTCTGTCTCTGCACAGAAGAGAAATCAAATCAGCCCCCTTTCAAAGAGTGGTGACAGAAAAGAGCCACAGAACCCATTGCCTGATGGTAGACTTGCTTAATTTGGATAACAGACTGTTTTTGAATTTGTGTATCAGACAAGAAACAAAATAAAAATATCATTTAAAGGCATCAAACTAAAGACACTTGTACTGAAAAATGAAGTTATGTTGATAGAAGCAGTTATATATTTGTATACTTCCACGTATGCTAAAAAGTTGCACGGCATTAAATGCATTGGTTTCTATGTTAATAAAGCTATCAGCTCTAGCTATATGATGTGTATAGATAAGTATAGCTATATACACATGTGTACACCCACCCACATCCTGTTCTCCCTTCAACACCATACACAGAAATTCACTGTTCTTTTCTGAAAGACCAGCCATTTCTGGAATATGGAATATAGAACGAGCAATTTATATACAGTATTTTCCAACAAAAATCTAATTTAAAAACAAGACCAAAAAGAGCATAGATTATAATAAAGCACCCATCTACCCAGTACTGACTAAAGTTTTCTATCACAAGGCACTTCAGAAATAAGCATCAGAGTCCCACACCACGACATACACTCACACAAACACATATGCGTGCACACATGCACACACAAAGGCAAGACTAACAGTTATTTGTATTTCCTACTTTGAGAGACAGGAAACCTCCCTTTGCATCTGCTTTTTTTCTCACTAAGAAGAATAATTTTAATTACAGACACTTGGCAGGAAGCCAAGTTTGATTTTTTTTTAATGACATCTGTCTAAGCATTTTTAAACTTCCTGCTCAATGCAACTTCCTTCATTTTATAGACCAACACCCAGTTACAGCAAAAAAGAGAAGGGAGTAGCAAATGATTTATTCATTTTTCGTGTTAACTCTTATCAGGTATATCAAGTAGTTCATTGTTCTGAGAACTGATGGTACAGAAAGCAGATTTACAGGGGGAATTTAGGACTCAAGCAGTCTGGGAAAGGAAAAAAAAAATCATGCATGGAAAAAACCAACACAGTTGTAACTTAACCCTAAAACAACTCACGGGTTCCTGTTTCACAGACTGATTTTCCTCAGTTGGGCTAGGCTTTTTTTTCAGGGTTAAAAAAGAGAGGGTTGAGAATGGGGTAAGAGTTAGGGCAACATTAAGCACTTAAAGCATCTTCATCAGGCTATGTTGGCCAGCTAGGCTGGCTTGGCACCAGGCAAATTTCTGCTTCATCAGTGAAGCTCCTCTGGGCTTGGGCAGTGCCACAGAGGCAGAGTCTATACTCAAAGTCCACATCCCAAGCTGGCACAGCCTCCTGCCTCAGTCAGGCTACTGGGACAGGAACAAAGAATCCTGAGCACCTCTAACAAAGCTGACTGCAGAAAAAGCAAACATTTCATTTTCAGATGCTGAGCAGGGCTGCCTTCCCTCCTTTTCCTTTCATTCTGTCATTACTCATGGCTCACAAGGCTGTACTGCATGGCTTGCTGTTTTCCTTCTGCACATGGGGAGCTGAGAGGTGAAAAAGAGGGGGCAAAAACACTGCCAGAGAAGGAAAGCTGAATAATGCAAGAGTAGGGAAAGGAGAGAATGCAGCAGCAGAAAACAGGAGAGATTAATTCAAAGTGAGTGCTGTGGAATGGAGGGAAAGAAGCAAAGGCGGATGAAGGTGGCAGGGGAGCCACTCTGCCAGTATTCACAGCTTTTCAGGTAGCTCAGCCTTCCCCTGGGATTTAGCAGGGAACCACAGCTCCTGGGCTAGAAGTAAGCTGGGGTCCAGGCTGCACTGGAGCAGAGAGCAGGAGAGCTGGTGAGGAACGTGGAGGTCCTTCTGGCCACTCACTGCCTGCTGTGCTGGAGCTCAATCCACAGGCAGGTAGCCACAGCTGGCTAACAGGAGTCCCAGAGGGATAGGATTTATAACACACATCAGAAATGCAGCTGGTGTCAGCTGTAAGAGTATCTGTCTCATGCTGGCCCCACTGCTGGGACACAGGTGAGCCTAATGAATTGTTAATGCCTCGACACCAAAGCTGCATTTCCATTCTTTGCTCCAGAAAACCTAAATTGTATTCTTTTGACTTGCTTATTTTCTTGAGCAAGGTAAATCATATTTCAGGATACACGAACAACATAAAACAAATGGCCTGGGAAAATTGAGTCTCCCTCCTGCACTTTTTACTCTGTGGAGATGTAACCTACAGCCACCCTGAAAACACTGCAAAAGTTTCCATGTGATTTTTAATTTCCTGATCCTGGCTGGAACCAGAACTGTGAATGCTGCAAGCCTCTGGAGGAAAAATTGGTATTGTCAGATTCTGCTCTAATTTTCCAAGATCCAGGGGTTTCAAAGAATATCTCAGCTCTTTAAGTGTTTGGAGACCTCAGTCTCACAAGTGCCTGACTGCCTTCTGACTTGAGTCAACACAGCTGGAAAATGGAGCAAAAAAAAAAAAAACCAACCCTGAAACCTCACTGAAAACCAGATGTTGCCATTGAGCAGAGCTACTGTGTTAATAAAACACTAGCACCCCTGCGCTCCCTGCAACAAAATTAATAGCCCTAATACATTTCCCAAACTGTGCTTTATACCAGAAAGAAAGCAGGAGAAAATCTTTTTATGGCTTGAAGGGACTGTGGAGAGGTATGGTTTGGTGCTGGCACCAGGATTACAGTGCAGTGGGAAAGGTCTCTATTTTTAGGGAGGATGGGCTCTGTTTGCCATTTGGCAGGAAGCGATCAGGACCAGTGATTGCGGCATTATTGCTGGACATGAATGGTGTGTCACAACACAGGGCTTGGTACAGCACACAAATGTTGCTGATGTGTGCCCAGCGTTGTGTGCCACACAGTTTAAGCAGGGTCAGGAGTTTATGCAAAGCCCTGGGGCATACACTATTCTCCAAGTGGTACTCATATTGTAGCTGTAAAAAAAAAAATAAAACAACAAACCATCTCCATGCTGTGGGCAGTAAAACAAAGTTTTTTGAGCTGTTTTGCTTAAAAAGTAGTGGAGTTGCTTTGCATACTCCCATCAAAGTTATTTTTCTATCAACTACGAATGCCTCACAGGATGTAGATGCATGATGTGATATGGTACATACAAAGCTAAGCAGGAATGCAAGCAAGAACTGAAAAGCAACAGTGCTTTGTGTAAATGCCCTGCTCCATCTCATCCAGCCACCATCCCATTATGAGTCACAGGGGGCCAGCTTTCTGAGGCCACCAGGATGTCAACAGTTGGAGAAAATGTTTGCCCAAATGCTCCTGGGTTTGCTCTGAGAGCAGTCACTGACATGACCTCCACAGCCCTCTGCAGCAGGAGCAGAAGTGCCGATTTGTTAGCATGCGACTTGGGGTTGCCACAAAGTAGAGACAGCTCATGTCTTTGGAGGAAAAAGTTGACCTCTCTCCTTTCTATTGTGCACAGCATCCCCATATTTGTTCTCCCTTGGCACAGCAGATAAAGGGTCGTTGGAGCTGATGAGGAGCATAGACAAGACTCACACTCCAAATGGGCACAGCCCACGTGCCTGCACAAGCAGGCTCATGTCGGTTTGGTGTGGACCAAAAGCCAAGAGAAAAATGGATTTCACCCTCCATACTGCTCTGTTGTGATGGTGCCCCAAGACCACTGGCAGTACTGACTGCTTTTAGCACTAATTTTAGTTTGAATGGCTGATACGACTTAGACTGCTATGAACACCAATGCCCTTAATTGGTGTGGGTGCCTTATGTTTAGCAATGATAGCAAAAGTAAAGGCAAATTAAAAGTGTAAATATGATGAGGTGTTTCAAATGAGGGATGTACAATATAACGTGCTGAATGGATCCTGTGCTCTGGTGCTTAACAAAATAAAAATATGGCATCTTTCACCTATTAATCTCGAGCCATTCTTAAAAAAAACAGATGGGGAAGCTGACTCATGAAAAAGGTAAAATGTTTTGCGTAAGGTCACAGATCACAAATTCAGTCCTAGAAAAAACAGTTCCTTAAGCAAATTCCTTTGCTTTGTCACCAGATTACATTGGCTACAGTACACTTGAGCAATAAATTTGACTTAAAAAAACTCAAGGGCATTAGCAAATTATAATTAAGCGCACATTCTGCAATGAGATGAATTGTTTTTATAATAAGAAGCAGCAAAAACTAGTGCTTATAAATTACACATTGCAGGAGAGCATTACTCCTTCTTAGAGACAACAACAAATACTTTTGGCAGATTTTGAAGATACAGATGTGTGTGTACGCTTGTGCGTGTTTAGAATACAGTAAAAGCAATAACAGCCTGGCTGCCCTCTCTGCTGTGCACCTTGATGGGGAAGATAAGTGATACTAGAATCAGAAAACACTTCAGGGCTTGGCTTAATACAAAAATACGCAGTACTTTTTACATTAAGACTGCTAAACTTGTGAATTGTATTTCTGGGAAAGGATGATATATGCAGAAGCCCCAAAGAGGCACCAACTGTCTTTGATAACTGCATAAACTGCATTGACACTCAGCTATTGTTTCTTTGCAGTTGGATGCTGAATGCAAAATCAGCTATGACATACCATATTCGAACTTTGAATGAGATGCTAGACTGGGACAGCCATCATAATTTTTGTGTGTGTGTTAAAGGCACTGAGCACGCAAAGTTCTCTTCCACATTGGTGGAGATTGCTGGTGGTTGGTCCCTTTAACAAATTTAAGCAACTATTTAGGTGCCTAAATATAGAGTTAGGGGACTAATTTTGGGCACCTGTGCTGAAAATACCACTGCTAAATACTATTTGTGTAGGCTGATGCTGAAATACTACCATGAACTTTCCACAATGTCACAAAAAAGTAGGAGATATACTAAAACTATAATAATATGTTCTCTTCCCTAATGTCCTTTACCTGAGAATCTCAAACACCCATTAAGATAAATATAAGCATGCTCCATTTACCACATGAACAGCCTGTGGTCTTGGAGCAAGGCAGAAGTTAAGAAAGAAACAAGGAGCTCAAGTAACATGAGCCAACTACCACTTCCCTTTCCCTCTCTGCTCAGAGGCAGAAGAACACCAAGACTCTCAGCATGCTTCCTGTGGTTCTTCTGAGGAAACCAAGCATTGGAACAGGCTGCCCATGGAAGAGGTCAAGTCACTATCCATGGACATATTCAATAGACATGGCACTTAGACATGGCTCAGTGGTACTCGGCAGTGTTAGGGTTAATGATCTTTAAAGGTCTTTTCCAAACTAAATCCTGTGATTCTACAACCATGGATGCCATGGTCAGGCCTGAGGGCATGCCAAAGTTAAATCAAAGGTAACAGTATTTTCAGCTTAGAGTTTATGAAAAAACCCTCCCACTGACAAAGGAAATTACTCCTTTGCTCACTGTGCTCTTTCCTGATTCGTTCCCCTCAAACCAGCCCAAGGTACCACCTTCCCCTGGCAGGAGGGCTGGTCAAACATATGCTTCTGCAGATGATCCAAGTGCCAGCTGGCACAGGGTAAGAGTGGCAGTCATGCACAAAAAGCCTGGCCCACATCTTCTCCTGACTCGGAAGATGCTGCTATCTCTGTCACCTGCTCCAGCTCTTGCTTCTCCCAACTAAGCTGTGAAATGGTGGCTCTGTGTCCTGACTTGCCACTCTGCTGGGCAGCCATCTCTCTTTTTCAGGATTAATCACTTAGATGTCACCTGGGTGCAGCTACTGGGAAAAGCTTATTACAGCTTCTGTTGATTAAGCAGTTAAAATACATGTTGCTATATCAATCTAACAAACAAAGCCCATGTTGTTCCTTGATACACTGACAGCACCAAAGTGACATTCATCCGGTAGAGAAGAGAGCTAAGGGACGTCTCAGCAATCATTAACTTTACAGCTACATGACTTCTAACGCACTCTAGAAACTTGAGACACAGGGGTTTATCCCCCCTGAAATTATTCTCCCCCCACTGGAGCTGTACAGTCAGAGTTTGACTGCCAGGAGCTCACAGCCAGAGCTGTGTGCAGGCTCCCACTCAAGGTCACAGCTAGTACCTTCCTCCTGGCAGGAGGCAGGGCTGGGTGTGATGGGCCTCCTACCAGAGGTCTCTGGGACTCTCCCTAGGTCAGTGGAGGGACAGTTGCAGTCCTGACAGGCCATCTTTTCCCATCACAAACCACCTGGGCTCTTTCTGTGGGAGCTTTAGCTCTGACTAGTTCGGGGAGTGAGAAAGCAGACTTGTACATTTAATTCAACAATCTGTGTGGATACACATTCAATGCTGGATGCAGAGGCACCCTCTGCACCTGGGGCCAGGACAAACCCCTGCCACTACAGCAGCATGGCTCAGAGAATGCACTGAGTCCTCATTAACAGTGTGATAAGTCCCACCTCATCTGGAGAACAGCGTGATGGACAGAAGAAGCTGCTTCCTTCCAACTCTGTCTTTGCCAGTGGTTACACTGCTGCTGAGCCAGCTGGCTCTGACAGTTCAATCCCAAATGGGGAGTATGAACTCCCCAAGTCCTGTAGGGGCTCTCAAACAGAGTGAGGAGTGTGCTGCACACCAGTCTTGCATGGCTTTTGGAAAGCACAGTGCTGCTCCCATGGCATCTGGCTATTTGTGCTTGAGGCAGGGGAGATTGGGGTGATGGGCATTGTGGATGGAAAAGGGTCAGCCCTCCCTTTCCTGCAACCCTCTCTTCTGCTCTCTCAACCTCCTCCATGAGCAGCACACACAGACCCTGCTCAGCGACCAAAAGTGCTGCAGCAGAAAGATTGAATGAGACAGAGAAAAATCTGCTTTTGTGAATTCAAAAACCTAACTTTTAATAATATAAACAGCTTGCCTTGCTGAAGCAGCAAAGCCAAGCATTGATGGGTATGTCTATTTCCACTTCACAGAAGAACTGAAAGATCATTCACAGCAGCCATTGAACAGATGATGTTTGAGGTCTCTTGGTCTGTGCTGCTGGGGCTGCCACTGTGGGCACCCAACAGCTGGAATAGAGCTCTGGGGGTTCAGACCTGCCTGACCTGCAAGTTCCTCTCACCTGAATGAACCCCTGAGCATGGAGATTATTTAATGCTGATAATCCTGCATGAATTCATCCTTTTTCTTACTCCCATCATGGAGTGGGCTCTTATCTCTAGCAAGAGGTCCAACCCCAGCAGAACTTTACAAAGTAAAATCTTGGTAAGCAGCATTTGGAAGCCCCATTTTCCCCCTGAGGGGATACAGGGGATACAGTGCCTCTGGTAGCACCAACCTGGCACCACAGCAGTGGGAAGGAGGCAGGACATGCAGAGCAACCCACAGCAAGGTTTTCCCTGACCACTTCCAAGCTCATAAAGTCAACATATGGCACCATGGCCAGAGCGTGAACATGGCCCACTGCAAAACCTTACAAGGTCCTTTACAAAGCTTTTTTTTTTCCTGTTTGCCAGCATATTACAAACTATTCTCATGTTGTTTACAATATTTGAGTAATGAATAAGCTGCATGTTTTTGTTTTGCACGATAATTCTTTCTCAAACCTCCATTGCTTTATTTGTACATGCAGGCAAGCACAAGATCTGCCACAAAATTGCTGCTGAAACCTTCACCAGTTACAAATATTAGAGCCACTTCTTGTACCATGTAGAAATGTCATATGGGGTTGGCTCTCACAGCTGAGCTTTATTCCAGTGGTAAATAAAGTTATTAATACTTCAGACAGCATAAATAGCCGAGTATCTATTTTTAAACATCTGTAATTATCAGTCTGCTAACTAATAGTTTGCTCCTTTAGACTTCTCCAAACAGGCTTAACTAGGACACAGACAGTATTTCTTTCTCATTTAATCTCAGCTATTTCAATTGCAAAAAGCTGTCTGCAAAAGGTGCCTTATTTGCAATGCCACAGTATCTGTCAACGTGACATTCTGATTTAATATAGGGCAGGTATGCTTTATTATGCTGTGGCCATTTCATGACACTTGCAATTACAGAAATAATAGTGTTGATCTTATGAATTAGAAATAAATAATTGTTCTTTTAATGATTGATATCCACTGAAAACAAGATTATCTTTCATGTAATTGAATAATTAGTTATTGATGAATGGCTCATGATTAATTACAATTTACCTGCCTTGGCAGGATTTAAAAGATCAAGTATTCATTGTTTTCAATGACAATGAAGAAAGAAAGAATATGACTGTTAAACTTCATGATTTCAACACTGTGTTTTTTAAAAGTAGTTAAAAGATCTCAAAAACATTCCTGATACATTAAAATCAAAGCCTGCCTCAGCAAAGATGGTAGACCTCCGCCTCTGGGCCACACATCCCTCTCCTTTGTGAACTCCTGAGCCTGACGCTTTGGGGCAGGGTTTCAACTGGTGCAAATCAGCACAGCTCCTTTGAAACCAGTGACACATACAGAAAAAATCAATTTAATTGGGCATTTGTAGAGGTCACTGAGATAATTTACACTTTGTAAAGAACTTGGGTGCCAAAATTATGGCATCAATGAGAAAATACCAGCTAAATAGTTAACAGTTGTCATCTAATCAATCAACAGTGGATGCACAAGGATTGATTTATTTGACATTCACATCACAGTATCACATCTACCTTAATAGTATCCAGGAAGGGAAAAAGGAAGTGACCATGTTCACACATGTCAACATCTTATGAAGACAGATGTTAAAAGCCTGGCTTGGTTTTATCCCTGTTGCTTTCATTTCTGCTTGCAAAAGAAGAAGGAACTCTGACACTGGATAAAGAAGCTGTTCAGAAATGTTTTCAGGCTTACAGATGCTATATACATTATTTTTCTTAAGACATCCATTCCTTCATTTTGGCTTGCTAATCAGTGTCCCCATTCTTAGTAGTCCTTAAGCAGTCCAACAATATCAGTGTGTTTTCCTAAGAGGGAAGAGGTATGTCAGATTCATCACCACAGATCTCACCACTGGCAAGAAAGCAGTTCATTCATTTAGCACAAAGCATCACTGGCTTTTTGTCTGCAGCCAAGAATGAAAAAGTGATGGGATCCCTCCTAAGAATACAAGAGAGGATCAACTTCATGGCAAATAAACGTGTGAACACAACAGGTTTCCAAAAAAGCACTTAATCTGTTGACTCAAAACCTCTCTTAAAATTCTTTTGTTCTGTGGGGCAATTTCTCCTTATCAAACCTGCTCTATTTCCTATGTTTAGATTGAAAGCATTTCACCATGCTCCTTTCTTCCCCACACCCCCTAAACAGCAATTCAGAGGCACACCTTGTCCCTTGCCTCCCCAGAGCATAATTTAAAGAAAAAAAAAGGAGAAAAAAAATGTAATTTACAAGATGGAAGTAATATAACAAATGATGCCTTATGGGGAAACCCCACTGCTCTAATAAAGAACCAGTAGGATCCTGGGATCATTCCTTGTTGGGGAGGGTTAATGGAGGCCCTGCTCCTTTGCAACACTGTATCAAACTTGACATTTTTAAAGGAGAAAACACTCCCCACCACGACATAAAAGGTTTTGCCCACAGCACTGACTATATGTGCCTGTGCTCTTACAGTGCAAAGCTAAAGCATAGGAAGTTATAAACCACTCTGCAGTCACTGCCAGCAGACAAAGGACTTTCTTCAGAGAAAGGCAGAGATTGTGGCAAGAGTTAAAACAAACCGTTAAGATTGCACAGTTCGCTTCATTTTCCCTTAGGAAACGGAAACTTCCCTTTCATTCTACTCCTGCTCTCCCTAAATTAAGTTCGATCCACTCATATAAAAGAGCCACAATATAACATCCTTAAGGAAAACATATTCCAACTGTGAGGTGCACTGCTCCTATCTGAAGACCTTGGAGGTCAAGGCTGTGCTAAAAGAGCAACCAAAACACACATGAGCCTGGACAGTTAAGCAAGAATCCTTTGCAGTCAATGGGAATCCAAAGGAAACTTTGGATAAACTGATGGCTTTGGGGAAGCCACTTTGGATTGTATGATGGCAGATTCAACCATTGCCTAATGGGAGCATCCTGGAAATTAAATTTTCAGAAAAATTAGCACTCAGAAAAGGCCCTCTTTTTATGACTTGCACTGATTCGGTAAGCTGTGAATATATAATTTCCCACTCTAGTTTAGAAAGCTTTCACTCACTTTTTAAAGGTTAATGTGAAAATGAAAACCATTAAAAAGATATCTGCACTCACCAATGTACTAATAACAGCTTTGATCATTAAAGATGAGTTTTATTTAACAAATGCCCTGCTACTGCCACGACTTGAGATCTTGATCTCTTTTTCTTTCTTCCTGAGATACATTATAATTGCAGCCAGTGATGTTTTAATAGAGGTTTCTAGTTGTTTATGAAGGCTTGGGACATCTTCTATGATCCACAATATGTTGGTGCTGTGTGTAGAAGGAGCTTTGTGGATGTTTTGAAATGAGATTTGAGTGTCTGCTTCCTCGTGAAGGCACATGCTATGATGACCCATGTGTTCTTCCTGGGTCCTTAAGAAAGGGGTCTAAGAAATCTAAGATTGCATTTTCCCTTCTCGCTGTTTCTTAAACTTCCTTAATCTGCTCAAGGCACACTGGAAATCTGAGTACTTTTTGAGGGTCCTAATGAGTTCAGTGTTGTTTTACTGAAGAGCAATGGCCCACCCATCTTCTTTTCCTGTGTTAGGAAAAGAGTCAACATCCCTAACATCAATACACAATCTTAAATCCACATTGTTTTGTCAGTTTAAGTACACACTGTAAGCTTTTATGAATCTATGTCCCATCAGGTTTTTTGAACATCATACACACAATAAAATCCAGACTGAGGATAGGAATTCTCAGTGGTACTGTAGCAATAATCACAGGAATAAGGATTGCAGTGACATTCCCTCAGGAAGTGTGCTTTGCTCTCTGGTTCCCATACAACAGGGATGTGTAAATTATTAAAATGCACCATGCAGGAAAAGAAGGCTTGTATGAAAATAAGTACAATTGTTATTTAAGAAGAGAAGGAAATAATGAAGAAGAGGCTTTTTAAAACACATCCGTAATTTTTCCACAAAGCAACAAGTTGAATTTTACCCAGAACTATTTACTGGGAAAGTGTGTTTTGCTTGTTCTATAAAATTTGGTATTTTGTAAAATCAGAAACACCAGAAACAGAAGTACAAAGCAAGTGTGAGATAACTACAAGCGAAAAAGTAGATTTAAAATATGACAGTAGCCACAAATCTGTTCACTTATCTCACCAGCACAAAAGTCTTTAAATTATCAAAGTTCATTTTATTTGAGCTTGCACCCATAATATACATTTCTCTGCTTGTTCTGGCATGCAAGAGAAAAACAGAGAATTACAACTGACCTGGCACAAACCTTCAAACCAAGTCCATGACAGCATTTACAAAGCTAATGCTGTGTGACATGGTTAGCAGGTCAAATGAAAGCAAACCAGCAAGTGGAAGTAAATGATGTAAGAGAATTATTTAATTTGGGGAGGTAGAACTAGACTTCAACTGCTGTGTTGTTGCCTTAAAAATAATGCTGAATGGATTCAGAACTCTAAATGGAAGAAACAAAACCTGCCAGCAGCAGCTGCACTTTACACTTGAGTAGCCACTGGGGAAACCAGGGGCAGGTCCTCAGCCAGGGTAAATTGCCCTCACTCTGAATGGGACCTGAATTCAGTGGGAGTCTATCTGTTCACCAGCTTCAATGAGCTGTGAATTGGACCCAAGAGTGCCAGGTTTCCACCATTTCAGAATGCTCTCTTCCTCATTAAAATGTACTTACTAGTGACAGCAGCCAATGTTAACCTAATGAACAAGGAAGTTCATTACTGACAAAAAGTGCTAATGCATTTTTATGTACCACTCATGACAAAATCATCTTTGAAGAAAGCAGAGCAAGTTCCTCACCCCTGGCTGGCTTGGACAAATTCCTCATCCAAACATTATGGAAGATCTCCAACAACTGCCTTGCAAGCCTAAATGCAAGCACCACCTTGCTGTGAAATTTGTGAAGTATCAGTGCTGTGAAGATATTATCTGGCCTTTTCCTGAAGATCCTGTTTTCAGACAGATTTCCAGTGTCTCACAATATTAAAGTAGGTGTAGCCCTTGCTCTGGGGAAGCTGAAATAAGGAAAGGTGCTAAAAGGATGTTTTGGGGATTTTTTAGCATTCACAACTTTTAAAGACTATTTGATTCTATCCCCTTTGTTCTGAAAACCACACCAAGTTTATTAAAGTCTGTCCTGCAGTTAAGGCCACTACTGTTGTGGTTGTACCAGATCAGGCAGCTGTGAGCCAGCTCAGAGCAATGCAAACCACACCAGGAGCAGAAAGGTCAGTGAGAGCTGAAATTCACCTGAGTAACTACAGAAGGGCTCAGGTAATTAACTTGTCCTTGTCTGAACCATGGTTACTTAGCTAACCAAAAGGTAAACAAACCCTTTCTCTCTTGGTTATGCCACAGCCACTTCACCACACACACAGGCTGTGTCACTAGTGAGAGCTAGATGAGTACATTGCAAGGAATTTTTCAAGGCATAAATACCTGTTTGTCTCCTCAGCTACCACTTCAGCTTTTAAGAAGTAGCTGGTAAAACGTCTGTCCTGAATCTTCTCTGTCCAACACCCTGTCAAAACAGTCGTACTTTTACAAGCTGAGCATAAAATGCACTCAGATGTGCTTACCTCAGAGCTGCATAAGAAGGAATTACACAAAAGACATACTCCAGGGCACCAGGCTCACCAGCTCCTGGATGGAAGATGAGTGATAGCACAAGTCTGTAAGTGAATCTTAAAAAGAACTTGAGTCACCTCAGGACAACTCAATTCAAACAGCCCCCGACAGACTGCAGAGTAAGAAAGGATTACTGCATCCAGACACATCCTTCAGCTCTCCAGCATGCTTTCAGGATGGAGCACACTGCAGGCAAAAGGAACATTATTACTGTACCACACAGATCACACCCTGAAGCTGGAGACACCTTGAAAGACCTCTGGTCATATTTTTGGCATGTGTACCAATAATAAGGAAAGAAAGATACAAACTCTTTTAAATACAAATCCAAACCTTAGCTCCATCCTCCAAACACCAAACCCTTAACCAGCACTGGAAGTATTAAGAATGTTAATTGCTCTACATCTCCAAGAACTCAACCTCCTGAGAGCATTACATGAAAAGATAATTCTGGCTACCATCTCACAGCACTGTGCTGAGCAAGAAACCCTCACAACCTGCCATAAATGGAGAGGAAATTCAGCATTGCTGTAAATACCATCATGTATTTGAGCAAAATCATAATGACAGGCACTCTGGTCTGCTGCAGTTTACAATTGCATGAAATGGGGGTGTGGGTAGGGTACTGTAAAAAATAACAGGTATACATTTCAGAACAGAGAAACCCGTTATTTGCAAGGAAAATGCAGGCAAAAGAACTGAAAGGCAAAGTGTATTGATGGATTCTTAAGTCTCTGGGTGTTGATCTTATTATGCTAGATAATTACTTTATCCCCTTATCCACAATGCCATGTTTACTTAGCAGGCATTAAAAAAGGAGGAGAGGAAAAAGGGTAAAAGAACAAAACCTACAATGACTGAAGCTAAATTTATACGCACAACAGAGACAGATAAAGCATCCCAGGGGACCTTATCAGTTTTACACAATAACCAACAGGCTGTTTCCTGTATATAGCAGCTTAAGGTCGGCGGATGTTTATTAGAGGCAGAGGGGAAAGGAAATGCAGTATCTTTGACTGACACAGCATGGATATATGAGAAGTGCTATTTATGCTTTTGACTTGAATGAGAACCACAGTGACTCATAGATGTCTTATACTTAATACTCCCATTAGTGCTCTAGGAACACTGAGCAACTCTGTACCAAAAACGGGGGGCTTGTTTACTGCTCCTGGCAAGACATACTAGAGGGTAGGAAGAGTTTAGACTTCTTCAATCCATTACCATTCTTCAGTTAATCCCTGGGATAGATCAACCTCTTTTCACCCTCTTTGATTTTTAAAAAGAGACATTAATTATTAAACATTTGTATGGTGTCCAGTGGGAATCCAGTCTGGGTTAAGGCCACACTAAATACAGCTCTGTGGTGTGCTAGGGAAATCAGCTGTCTGTGTGCTAATTCCTTTTATTCCTGGAAGCCTTGGGGAAACATGAGAAGAGAGGTAGGCATTTGGTCCACTGTTTTTCTATGAATCAAGCTAATACATTATTGAAGTGGGAGTTTTGGAAACAATGGGCATGGGGGGCAGGGATATCTTGTTTAACCACAGCTCTCTCTCTGCTGTGTGGTTGTGTTGAGAAGCTCAAACAAGAGGTGGGACAGCAAGATGGAGCAATTAGGAACATACTGAGGATTTAACTGAGACCCTTTCCCAGAGAGGCCAATAGACATTCCCTTGCTAACACTGTGGTGAGCTCCAAGAGAAGGTCTGAGGAGCTCCACTGGCACAAGTAACCTCTGCACAGAGCCGGGGGGACAGCCATGGGTGCAATACTTCAGACTCAGAGAGGTAACAGAGCACACAATTCTTCATATTCCATGAGGAAATACAGCATATGGAAAACCACCTCAGCACAATGGGGCAGCTGGCTTCTTGGCTCGAAGAAGGGAGATAAGAAGTCAGAGTCTGCTGGAAATTTGAAACTAAAGGAACAATATTTCACTTTAGAGAACATGAACTACCCTGTTGTATGTTAAAAAAAAATGTTTCTTTTGCTTTCCTCTCCTCTGTAAGACAGTAAATAACAATGACACTTCTCTTGTTTTTTAAACACCAACCACTTCTCACAGTCCTATACAGAAAAACCAACAGTGGTCACACTGCTCTTAGGGCTTTACCTGTCTTGGCAAAGGACATGACTTTTTTTTTGTGATTCCAAACAGAACTGACAGACTCCCTGAATCAATGACACAGGATTTTCCAATTCCTAAAAGCCCCCAGAGGGACACAGTGTGAAGGCAGCAACAAGGCTGACATGGAACAACCAGTCTTCTCCTCCCACCTCCAGGACAACACAGGCTTGCAAATAAGAAAGGGTGTATGCCACAGTTCTAGAGGGGGTGTGTAACTGGACACATTGTACAATATCTGAAAAAAACCCAACTGATTATTATTATTATTATTCTCTGCAGTAAACAAGAAACCACAAACCTTTCCTCCATTACACTGGACTAAAAGACAAATATCCACCCTTTACCCCAGTTACCTTCCACAAAAAGTGTATTTGTAGAGCTGCACAGTTTAACCTTATTCTAAGACACACTGGTGCCAACCTATCTTCTGGATATGAATCATGCTTCCTCCATGGTGGTGGTGGTGTGTGGAGGGGAGGAAAGCTGTAGCTGAACATTTTTTAAATATTTCAAGTAATATTCACAATAAATTGGATGAAAACTTATTTGCCTCAAAAGAAGGACCTCTACTCTAATTAGGAACACTGACTTCTAATCCTAATTCTTCATTTTGGAGTTGCATGTTTGTACTATGATCCATATTTGCCCTGGGCGCTCAGGGGGTTTGGTTTCTGCAGAAGGTTTCCAAAGAGAGCTCACCTCCCACCCAGACATCCTGCAAGAGGCAGCCAGAGATCTGAGACTCAAAGGGCACACAGGTCTGATACTGGTATCACTGTGTGCTCAATGCACATAGCTCTCCTGAAAGCCTGAGTCTAATTTGAGTGCCTAAATGGAGAAAACTTGCAGAGAAATCGAGTACAGTTAGGCCCATACCTTTCTTTCTCTGCCCCACAAGCTGGACATTACCTGGGTAAAACGGCAGCAGGCCAGCTTGGGATTAGCAGCATGGTCCATAAATACTTGGTCCAGAGAACAAGTACTCGAAGAGCCCCTGCCACCACTTATGCCCTGACAGCCCCTCTAGATTCAAGCTCCAGCCCATCTGGATGCCATTCTTTCACTAGATGGAGAAGGAAATGTAAGGAAAAGCTTTTGGGTCAAGATAAGGACAGAGGAATCACTCAGTTACCAATACAGGCAAAGCAGACTCAACTTGGGAAAATTAATGGAATTTAATACTAATAAAATCAGATTAATAATGAGAAGTAAAACCAAATTTTAAAAACACACTTCCCCCATCCCTCACATCTTCCTGGGCTCAGTACCCCAGAGCTCCCTATCTCCACCTCCTTCTCAGCTGTGCAGGGGGACGAGGAGAGAGGGTTACAGCTGATTCATCACACGTTGTTCCTGCTGCTCCTTCCTCCTCAGAAGGAGGACTCTCACACTCTTCTCCTCCACCAGCATGGGGTCCCTCCCACAGGACACAATTCCATTTTAAATTCTCCAATGTGAGTCCTTCCCACGGGCTGTGGTTCTTGACAAACTTCTCCCATGTAGGCTCCTTCCATGGGGTGCAGTCCTTCAGGAACTTCAGATGGTTCCAGTGTGGGTCCCTTGCAGGGTCACAAGTTCTGCCAGCACACCATGCATCCTGCTCCAGCTCAGACTTTCCACAGGGTCTTTTGGTCTTTCCACAGCCTCCTTTGGACACATCTATCCACTCTGGCATGCGGTCTTCCACAGGCTGCACATGATTCTCTGCTCCCCTATGGACTTCCACAGGCTGCAGGGGCACAGCCACCTCACCATCATCCTCACCACAGGCTGCAGGGGAGTCTCTGCTCTGCTGCCTGGACACCTCTTCTCTCTCATTCTTCACTGACCTGGCTGTCTGAGAGCTGTTGCTCTCCATGTTCTCACTCCTTTTGTCTGACTACTGCTTCTATTGCACAGGCTTTTTTCACCCTCCTTCTTAACTCTGTTAATCCCAGAGGCATTACTATCATCACTAATGGATTCAGAATTGGCCACCACTGGATCCATCTTGGAACCAGCTGATGTTGGTTCTGTTGTACATGGGGGGAGCTTCCAGAAGCTTCTTACTCTGTAGCACCCCCCCCACTACCAAAACCTTGTCACATAAACCCAATAAAAAGCCTCACCTCTGTTCCAGCATCCTGCATGGACACCTCTCTAAAATTTAGGCCAATATTTGTACCATGGGAGGCCACCAAGCAAATGTTTGGGGAAAAATTCTCTTCTCAATTGCAGATGCCAAGAATTGAGTGGAAGCCAGCTCCTCTGACTGTTTTGGAAAGGGAAGGCAGGTGGAGACCTTCACCTATGGAGCAGTTAGCTTTGGCTTCCCATCTCCAGCTTTTCCCACAAGGAGAAGCAATGTATGTCTCTAGCTATGTCCAAAGGCTCAGCCTTGAGGAACACAAGTCAACCAGTAGCAACAGCACTTCCTGACCCTCACAGGCCTGCTTTGAGTAAAAACAGGGATACACTGAATTGAAATGATTGAGGTTGGAGATGGGAATGAGTTTGCTGTGAATCACATGGCTGCAAAAAGGGTATGACGTGCACAGCCTCCTGTGTGGCACGAGGAGGAAGACAGGTATTGCATGAATTATGAGTGAAGTGGGACAATTTAGAGAAAGTTTTAACTCTAAAAAAAAGGAAAAAAAAGAGGAGACCAAAAGCCATTAGATACATAACCTTGTAGTCTAATATGGCCATAAATTAACATCTGCACTATATTATGTAAATTTATGTTAAATTATTCACTACCTGTCACCATATCTCCATAAAAAATCTACATACTGACATTTACAAAAAATGACATCTTCTGATAATAGTTTTGCTACGTATTTCAGTGGCTGCAATTGCCTTTTAACCATCTTGACTGCTGCTGAGGCAAACACTATTGAAACAGAGATGCTTTAGGAGGTCTAATGAATTCATTAGTATTCACAGATTCACCCTCCAGGAGGGCACTGTCCATGTAAGTCAGTGTCCTCAGGCATCACACCGCTTCCTTTAGCTTCAGAACTTGCTGGAGAGAAGCCAGGAGGGATCACACAGGTCCCTCCATCACTGCAGCTATGAGCTGGAATTGGATACTCTGTAAAGAGCCTGGCTGCACCCACTCAGTGGGAATGTGCTGGTCACTAAGCACAGCAGGGCCACATTGGAGGGGCCTTCTGCACTCATAGGAATCAAAATCAACATCCAGATGTGAAAACCTGAATCAGAGCTCTTCTTGGGATAAGATACTTTATGAATCACACCTGCTTTGAGATGGACCTTCAGCTGCTTCTGCTGACTAGAACCAACACACACAAGTGGGGTGCCCCAGCAATCCCGACTGCAGCGAGGCACAGCACACAGGGACACATTATCCATGCTTATTCTAAACAGGAAATATAATGAGTTTGGGAACTGGTGTGTGTCTTACCCTCCACAGCTTCTGAAGCAGTGGTGAACTTCCCCACCACTTTGTAATTCAGCAATTATAAAGACAGCTCATGATGTGGCTTCACATGAGCCTCACACAGATCTACCCACACTGCCACTCTGCAGAGATGGTGAAGCCTGAACAGCAGGCTCTGGCTGTTGCCCTTCTCCTGAGGGGTCTAGGCAAGGAGTTCCGGCTCAGCCCTCAGTCAAGGAGGGAATCTGACTGGTTTCACCACGACCTCCAACATCCAGCTAAAGCACAAACAGACCTGCACCCACAGAGCACCTATTTGCTACAGGTATCTCTGCTGGGGCCTAAGGTGACAGCAGCAACTGCAGTTCACTGAAAGACCTCCAAAGATTCACTTTGGAGCAAGCCAAGGATAAGGAAAAAACTCTGTAGTTCACTAGATATGGAAAAGAAGGTCAACTTCTTCTGCTTCTTCCTGATAAATATTGAGTATAAGCTAAGAAAAGAAGCAGAGGGCAAAAGATAAAAGAAAATTCAAGCGCCCTCCTATTAAGCCAAAAATCATGCTGTAAACTACTAATGTATTTCCAGGGCCACTGTCCCTAATTTGACCTTGCAGTTCTGCTAAGAAACATTAAGCCAACATTTCAGAGATGGGAGAAAGGAAGAGGGGATAGATGTCAAAGAAAGAAAGAAGAGAGGGAGGGAAGGCAGGGAAGGCAGAAGAATAAACAAGCTTTTGCAACAGCAGGAAGCTCTCTCTTAATTCTGAGATAATGAAACGCTTCTAACCAGGCCCAACTGCTGAATATTACAAGAGCCATCATCTCATGTGGATTGCATGCAGCTTTATTTTCTACTCCCCTGCATGGACTGAGTATGATTCACAGCACAGTCACAGGAAACAGTCATTACTATTTATTTGGAGTGAGATGAGTGACTGCTCTAAACAGCATCAACTGCACCTGCAATAGTGCAGAGAATCTTTTTTTTATTAAGCACACCCATGCCCTCTTTTTTCCCTTCTGCTCTTCAATATTCTCTTCACAAAGAACATTTCATTTCAGTGCTGGCTGAATAGATGAAAAAGGGAAAAGGCAAATTTACAGCAATCGTTAGAGAAGATGCAGAAGCATGGCAGCAAACCCTGGCTTCACCCCCTCATCTGCACAGAAACATCCCCACACCGTGCACATGCTACAAAAACAGTCTGTACACAAAGAGAAAGAGACAATTCACAAATTATAGCCACTCATAATAAAATTATAATAATAATTGCCTGGCTGTGGATGAGCCTGCTTGCCCCCATTTTGTACATTTGCTGCAGCTGGAACATGTCAGAACACCCTGAACTCCCTCTGCTCCAGACAGCCCTAAAAAACAGCTCATCTTCCTCAACCTCTGAGCAGCTCCTCTGTTTTCTTTACAAGACACTGCTCACAATTTTGCTGCAGCAATTTATCTCTGGCTGCACAGCGAGGTGGGCAGCCGGCTCCCCGGCTTGCTGCTGCTCTTTCTCCTGCCGTACTTCAGCAGCTGATGCTGAAGCCTCCCCGGCCCCCACACACTGCAGCTAGGAGGTGACAGAGCCTCAGTCAATTCCCACAACACTTTATTCTCCCCTTTAGCAGTCTCTGCTGATGAAGGTACTCTTTAGACTGCTATTTTGAATTTAACACACAGTTATAGAGAATCCAGAGCACTCAAAGCACAGACCTCTCTCTCCTCTATAGCCTTTATTGCCCAAGTGCATGCACCTGATGTGCTTACAAAAAATGTCCTTGCTGGTAAAATCCTCCTAAAATGGCTCAGCTCTGTTTTTGCTGGTTTCAGGCCAGCAGTAAGAAGAAGCTAAGGCCATTTCATCCCTCTGCTGTAGGTATCAGTATCTCAAGTACCTGCATCCTGTGATGCCATTAAAAGCTTCAGGAAATTAAAAGTGTGGGTTTTCTTGTTTGTCTAACAAAGTAAGGTACTTCACAGTATAATGGACTGCTCTTGAAAACTAATACTCCTAATAGCAGCAAACAGATGCACAGACTGGACTGTTTTATCCATATTGAAGTTTGGTACTTATTTTTTGTAAATTATGTGTGGTTTCTGGAGTGAGTGTGATTTCAGATTACAGCAATTAGGGGAACATTCTATTTTTTTTTCTTATTCTCCTATGTAATCATTCTGATGCCACATGTGACCGACACAAAAGGAGCAGATCAGAGCCCAGCACCTTCACGTATGAAAGGTTGTGGTGAGATCAAAAATACAAAGGGTAGCATAAATGAGGTACAGAGCTTGGAAGTGAGGACAGATAACAGAGGGAAGAAGGAGCAGCAAGAGGGAAGAAGGAGCAGCAATGACTTTGTGGTGATTTCTACTCTGTTTACATACAACAGTGTGGTAATCACCTGTATATCCACACCCAGATACTAAAGCAATTGGTACAGATAAAAAAAGATGGTGCAAAAAAAGCAGGAGAATTAATATCTAAATCACTAAAAATGCTTTTGACTCACTACTGTACCTAGCCATTACATCCCATGCTGTATACTTTTCCCTAGCTGGTATTAAAAAATGTCTTAGTAGTGCTTCTCTCACCACCACCTACCAAAGGATTACTAAAAGATAACTTACTTTCCATCTCAGGTCTCTGCAACTGCAGTCCCTGCCCTGTGAGGAGAGCAGCACAACATTCTTCTCTTTATCAGAATGAGAGATCTGCTCCACCATCAACATCAACTTCCAAGCAGCAGGCATGGCCAACCAAAAAGTAAGGACACTCATTTCATTGTTGCAAGAGTATATAGAAAGTGGAAGCAGTATTATATCAGGCAGATGAGAAATACATCCTGGAGCATTAGGTCTTTCCAAAAAGAACATTTCAAATCCTAAGGCAGAAGGATCATCAAAGGCAGTCCAAGTTATGCCACAGCTTATTTTGCAATATAGATATTAGCTCACTAGGCACTGATCCCAAACTCTTATCACTTCACTTTTGCCTTCAATAGCCATTAGTCAAGCATTACCTGGGGACAGATTCAGCTCCTGGTTACAGCACAGTAAACCAGGTTTAACCAGCTGACAAGGTTATTCCATATTTATACCCCCAGAACTGAGACGTATGTCTCATATTTTATTTTCTTTTGGCAGCTGGAGGGAGCTGAGGCACAGCATGGGAATAGCCTCGATAGACAGGAGCAGCACAAGGCCTGTATGGAGGAGAACAAGCTCTGACCCAGCTGGGAAAGGAGCTGCTCCTCATCCTCAGCCTGGGGAGCGTCCCAGGGGACAGGCCGCTGTCACACCAGCATGGTGAGGGCTCCACTATCCATCCATTGCACTTGCCATTGCTCAAAGCCTTTCATCCTCACCACTGTCAGGGTGCAGCCTTCCTTGTCAAATTATTTTAAGTAAAAGCCAGGTTTTCAGACAGAAAGTGCTTCTTGTCATGTGAACTCTCAGCCCACGAGCAGAGTGAGAGCTACAAAAGATTCACAGGCTCCTCCCTCTCCCACAATGTTTAAATGATTAATTAACAATTTATAGAAAGCAATTCATAAAAGGAAAAAGGGCAGATTTTCAAAACTATCAGCTTGTAAATTAAGTAGAACCAATTCACTGGCAAACCTTCTAACAAGGTTTCACATTATTTGTTTTATGCTTCCTAAAGATCTGTCCCTAGCCTAAATCCCAGCAGGAGGAGATGCCACTGGAGTTTAATTACACTCCACCTATGGGAAACATTCAAGAAACAAGGATCTGAAAAAAAACCCTACAACTTGGTCTAAAAAGGAAAAAAAAAAAAAAGAAAACAATAATCTGATTAAAGCAATGATATGAATGTACGGTACCTCTCAACCACAGGTTTAAAACATTACCTTCTTACAAGTCTCAAGGCAAACAGCCAAATTGTCTTGTGAAGCAAACTGAATAGTTATAACATCAATTTATAACACGCATTCAGCATTCAGGCCTATGGCTCAAGTAAATAGTTATGAGACATGGCATTTTAAAGGGTTTTGGTGCTTTGGGGTTTTTTTTCTTTTATATGAACTAGACATGCCACATGCTGTGCTGAAAATCCTTGATTCAGGACAGGTTTTATGTTAGAAATAAGCTACGGTTAGTGTTTCAAGGGATTAGCACATGGCCTGTGCTCTCCTGGCTGAGGTGTGTGTGTATTTGCACACCCAGCTCACAAACATCTGCTGGCCCCAGCAGATGCTGAGGCACATCTCACCCTGGCCAGGAGGGTGGGCATGAGTTGAGGATGTGCACAGCAAAAGCAAAAGGAAGATGCACTGATCCACAGCATGGGAACCTGCTGCCATCAGCACAAGTGTGAAGGCGATGCAAAGAAAACTGCAGGCAACCTCCTCCAGGTATCATTCTTTAAACCTGGGAAACCCATCTAGCTGAAATATCTTTCTCTGCAGGAATAGGGCAAACGACTCCTGTGCATTCAGCTGGGACAGCTGAGCTGTGGACTAGGCAGTGGAGGAAAAAAAGCACATTCTAAGCTGAGAGCAAAAACTAGACATTGCCACTGTTCCCCCTTCTGGTACCCCAAATCCCCCACCTCAGGGTTCTGTAACTGGCCTTGATGAGACTCAACCTCAGCAGCCAGAGAGGAGCTCCCACAAGGGGCTGCAGAAGGAGCAGTGAGCAGCACTGACTGTCTGGAGGCAGCACCATGTCCTGCCGTACACAACGGAGAGACTTGCCGCTAAAGAAGCACTGAAATATTTAATCATTCGAAACATTCAAGTGCGACAAAATTATCAATGAAACTAATTAAGAATCTTGAGATAATAAGCACTGATGACAAAATGTTCCACTCTAGTGCCTGCCATCAGGCAGTCAGGATTTATAATATCAGTCATTTATAAAGCTTATACCCTGAAGGATCTCAGTGCACTTTCACAACATGTGCCTCCACATCCACGTAGCCCTGCTCCCCAAGGTGACTCAAACTACTCATGCATACCCAGCAAAGGTTCCCAATTAGGGGTGAGGACTTCAGATGATGACAACAGAAATGTGACTATAAACTGCATGATGAGCAGAGAAGCTGGGAAGGGCCAGCTGTGGTGTCTGCAGGGCCAGGTCCTGAGGTCTCAGCCAACCCAGCTCTATCACAGGCACCCAGAAGGGCAGGCCACAGGAAGGTGAGAGCAGACTCGGGGAGGAAGAAGGTCATGGGTCTGATAAAAAGAGCAGGGCACCAGCGTTTTATGCACTGGGATTTTTCAGCAATTTAGGACAGGAAGTGAACCGGTGTCAGGCAATCAACACTGCAGATGGGTCTTTAAGCAGCCAACATGTAAATGGGTTTTGGCAAAGATACCACAACTAACAGTCTTTTTTTTTTTTTTTTCTTTTTTGTGAGAACTGCCATTTTTAGGTACAGTCAGAGAAACGTTGCCTTCTGCCTGCTACAAGCAGGTGTACAGATGTCGACAGAGAGTTCAGGCGAGTGCCAGGTACTTGAGAATCATCACTGGCTATGTGAGCTGCTCACCCATCCCCAAGCTTTTGCAGGAGGCAGGTTTAATTTCCCTCTGAGATTTCCAACGAGCTGGCTCTCCAGCAGACCCTGTCAGTGGGCTGAACTGCTCAGCACAGGCTGATTTTTGTTTTGCCTTTGTTTCCAAGTTGAGGCACCTCGGGCAGGCCAGCCCCTGAGCGCGGTGGGTCGCTGTGAGTCACCCGCGCGGCGCCCCGGGAGCTGCCCACCAGACAGGCACAGCTAATCTGGAATGACGCCTGGTAACTGCAACAGCTAATTTCAGACTCAAGGCACCAATTTCCCAGTCACTTTGTAGCTACACTCTGCTACCTAACGGGCTCTTTGCACAATTATCGCAACACTTAGTAAGTTATTCATTTCCGAGAGAGCTAAGAAGCCTTGTAAATTATTTTCACTTTAAAGAAAGCAGACAATCTCCTCTCGAGGATGTAAATAGCAAAGTTTCTCACCCATATTTTGTTTACTATTAATGTTTGAGAAATAATATTATTTCTCAAATAATATTATTTCTCAAACATTATTTTTTAAACTATCTCATCATTAGTTAAAAAAATAACTTTACTTTAAAAGAAAAATGTAGTAAACAGGCAAGAATTTAAAACCCAGGTGCACATGCCATTGTGGCAATGGCATGCATCAGGCATAGGCAGTTTGAATATTTTATGCTTCATAATTTTTTTCTTAAATAATTAACTACCTTTAACTAGTGATTGTCCAGCCCTACCCCTGCTGTGGGTTTAACAGCTCTGAGTGTTCCTGTGGTGGTTCTGCTTCTCCCTGCTCCGAATCCAGGCTGTCAACAAGCCCTGCTTGGCTTTAGGTTAGAGATCTCTTTCCTGCTTCACCCTGTAATGGATGTAAATCCATTTTCTACAGCTTTGCCCCCTGCAGTAGACTCAAACAGCTCCAGATAAGATCTCTAGTGTTCACTGGCACCAGCATTCAGTCCAATATCTCTTAGCACAGTGGAGAACCCTGCTTGCTCCAGATGGGGATGTGGGTTTATTTGATTCTCTGTTTGCCTCTTACAGTGCAGAAACAAAGAGTTAAAATCCCATACCTTGGTTTGATTACTGAATTGCTGACAGAAATGCAGATTTAGATGAGAAGACAAGATGTACTGAGCCACTAAAGAGTTGTACCCTTTGGACAACTAATTGAAATTAAACCTGTTCTCCAAAAAGCTTAAAAAAAATGTACTTCCAAAAATGATACCAAAAATTATCTATAATTATCATCTCATAGCATAGTCCAGTGTTGAAGGATAAACAAGTGTACTTATATTTAGATGCATAAAGATGCACATGAGGGCTTGATAGTGTCTCCCAGTGCAAAAAATTTGCTTAGAATGCTTAGAATTTGTGTATCTGCATGTGCACAGCAAGGGTCTCATGGCTACCACATTTCTCTGCAAAGTCTGAGTGTAAGTGGGATTAAAATCATTACTTCCTTAACCTGAAATGCTAAAAATGCAAAGGACAGTATTCAGATTTCTATTCAGTTTCAAGCAACCACTATAGTAATTTGCTTTAACTCAATAAAAGATCCAGTAACAATGTTTTCCTACAAAACAAAACCTTAACCCCCAACTTGAGCAACACTTCCCATCTATGTTCTCTTAGTGCATTTATAGAACTATAGAAACAGAGAATAAACACATCAGCAAAAAGATCTAACAATGCTTAGAAACACTTAACTGCAATAACTACAACACTTGAAACCTGAAGGGCACACTGAGCAAAACCAGGTCTGTAAGATAAGCTCAGTAAGATTTCACACTGGTGGAAAATTGCTTTTAGAATGCCCTGTGCAATTCTAATACCCACATTTTTCCAAAGGATGTTAAAAACCCACAGGAGAACTTCTGAAAGCAGGCATACATCCCGTCCAATTTCTAAAAGAAATATATAAATATTTTTTTAAAATATAAATCATTTTGGGAACAAACAGTTTTAATACAAGAAAACACTAACAGGTGATCACTGTGGTTTACAGGTAATATCCTAATCTTTATTTTGGAGAAGGATAATTAACTTAGGAGAAGAGATTAAACAAAACTGTGCTAAATTCATGAGAAATGTTTGCCAGAAAGATTCGGGTAAGAGGGCAGGACATATTCCCAGCTATTTTTATGCAGGATGTCAGGACTGGGGGTGAGATGAACCCACACAGCAGCAATGGGGATCAAAACAGAGCCAAATTTCAAAGGTCAACAAACATTAAAAAAGTTCACATCTGAATGTTTTGGCCTGGATCTATCTATGGTTTTTCTTGTAAAATCAGAGCTAGGAAAGAACACAGGACATTCACTTAGCACCAAGTCTCTGTGTCCTTGCATTGTTCTCTCATTTAAGTGCACTGCTAAGGCTCCACTGATAATAAAAGATTGATTTAAAAGACCATTCCACAGCCTAAGCAAACAGTGAGCCTGGCTAATGTTACATATCATATCCTCTTGTCATTTACTGCTACTCTGTGTGTTTACTGTGCCTCTCACTCCCCCTCAGTACCAGCCCGAGTGTGCAGCAGAGCAGCTGCTCCTCCGGGGTTGATGGCACAACTGCAGCTCTGAGCCCAGCAACAGCAGCCTCCTGACTGATTGCAAAAGCACAACCCTGCTCTCAGTTAGGCTCTGAACCCAAACAACCTCCTCCCAAGGCTTTGGGTCAAGTCTTTGCAGATTTCCTAAATGACAGGCACCCCTATGTCACAAGGTGAAATTTACCTCTGGAAAGGTCCAAAATTTCATCACATTATCTGCATTTCTCTATCAAGGTTCCTACTTCAGTCCAAAAGAGATTATGAAAGTAGACGGTGTGAACAAAAAAAGAAAAAAAAAATCCAAAAAATTGTATCCACTCCATCTTGAATTTCTATCAGAAAAGCTATTCTTTTGCATGGATTACTTTTCTTATGGTAAATTCAGTACACAGCATGACAAAAACATCCATGCTCTTCCCATTAGTACAGGAGGAAAACTTAATGGAGTGTGTTACGTTTTGCTTTGTCTTTCTCTTACCATTTTTTGAATAACTGGTCTTGCTTTGTGCTCCTAGCCAACATGATGAGAGTATTGCTCCTTTCCATCAAATAACTGGACTGTGAGAACAAAGAGGTGTGTTTTTGGAGCCTGATTCTCAGTTTCTCTAAGGTCCTACCAAGGCAGCAGAAACAGGCCTTAGCACTGTTGCAAGCCCTCTTTTGTAAAACATAACAGCAGAAATGAGGCAATGTTATAACCCTGCTGCAGGTGAAGGATGAGGCTGATGTACCCACACCTTGATGGTCCATTCCCATAACAGGAACAGGAAAGAGAACACAAATGTAAACTGAGAATCTTGCTTGGCAGTTACCCTGGATACAGTTTGTAGGATTTAGATGTTTAATTAGAGCGAAAGGTAGAAACCTTCAGAGTCATATGAAAACAATATGTTAAGCAAGGTTTTGCCTAACATTTCTAGAACACCAGAACTTGGAACAATGGAACGAGAACAATTAAAAAGATTACTAAAGCATTTTGTTTTGCTTGTTCTTCTTGGGATCCTTCATTTTCAAGGATGTCAGAAAAGACATTTTATGCCACCCAATTAAAACAACTTGGGAGGGTTTTGGTTTTTTGTTGTGTGTTTTTTTTTTTTTTGACAGATACACTGATTAATTAATACAAATAAGTCCTGTGTCTTTGCTTTTACACAATATTAGACCGCACAGTAACAAATCCCTAAAATTAATATGTATCATTTAATGAATTCACAGACAATACCTCTTTTTCCCCCACTGCAGAGTGAAGAAGAATGTGCTTAGCAGGGAGTACTCAAAGCACGCTTTAAAACATTTTGTGTTTCTGTCCTTGCAGAGGGTGATGCATGTGCATCCTTCAGTTTGTGCACATCAGCAGATCTGATGACTTTTGAATTTTGGATCTTTGATGAAAATCACTGTGTTTTCACTTATATCTATGGGGGAAACAGCAGATGATCTTGCAAAGAATTTCTTGTGGGACGTAAGTTAACCAGAAAATGTAAATAGTATTTTATAAGTTCTCTATGTCCCGTGGCAGAACTTTTAAATTGTCTGTGCCTCCTGAGGAAACAGTACCATTAATATTACAGGACTTGTAGGTAGTTTTAGAGGTTAGTATTTATGTACCATTTTGATATTAACAAATGAAAAGTGCTAAAATATCCTAGACTATTTAGAAAAGATACGGTATCTTTGCTCCTGCTGTCACAAGTCTGCTGTGCTAAAGTGGTACCAGCTTACCAAATCTAAAGAACAGAAAATCAGTGGTGTGACAGTTACTGCTCAGGTTAAACATTATTGAAACCTGAAGGTAAAGCAACCACTTGATTCTGTAATGGAGCTTATCTGCTTGTTATATTTATCCAGAGGGACTGGTCAGGAGGATTACAGCCCCTGTGCAAAGTGACTGGCAAGGTTTTGTGCACAGCATCTGTGGCAGAGTGGTTTGTCAAGGTAGCGCTCTGCACAGAGCTGTGCATTCAGGGAAGAAGTAAAACAATCAGAAAAGGAAAACAAAGGAGAAAAGAAGCACAAGGCACCGTCTCAGTGCAGCAAACACAGTTTGGTGAGGGACTGCCACAGTCCAGACTGCTCCATGGAGCTGTGAGAGCAGGAGCCACGTCCTGCTGCACAGTTCCTGCTGGGATGGGCAAAAGGAGAGTGTGCACAATCCTTGTAAATAAGTAGGGTCACTTCAAAGACATTTGGCTCCAATCCAAACAACCCTGAAATTTCAGCCAGCAGCTCGGCTCACCCCAGGTGAGCAATGTAAACAGCCAGCAAATTATGACATGGCACAAAATCTGACAAATGTTGGCATCTTTCTCAGCTGACAACATGGCCACATCCACAGAGGCGCACCTTTCAGTAGGGGAGTTCAAACGCTCCTTTGGCAAGGGATAAAGCATGCCTGGTTTGCACCCAGATTGTGCATTTTGTCTCACATTGAGCTTGCTCAGACAACAGGCAGTATTTTAGGTAACTACTACTTCTTGCTCCTCAAATTTCCATAGAAAATTGTTGGCAGTCATGACTTTCTTATTACAGAAGGTATCAAACCCATACAAAAGTTTTAAATTAACGAGCTGTTGGGGAAAATCCGCACAACACAACCTGTGACACTATCTGAAGACACCCATACAACTGGTGTCAAGCTGTGCCACTTAAAGCATGTTTTCAGCACCCACCTAAGACAGCCTGGCAGTGCATATTTGTGAATTTATCACAGGCAGGGAGTAAAATGCTTTTAAACATCATCATATTTCCCCAGTGAATGTTCCTCCCAGCAGGGAGCTCTGCTAGCTGGTTTCTACCAGGCACGTTGAGCAAGATCACTTCTAAATAATAACTCCTTCCACAACTTGATTTCCTTGCCCTAAAGCCTGGTGACATGTATCTGAACACTGGGATGCCAGCACCACAAAGTACCCACAGCTCAAAGCAAGATGTGCTGGAGCAGTTTGTGATGCTCTGGGTCTGGCAGAAAGCCAGCCTTGGGGTAAACACATTCAGAGACTTCGGAGGTGAAATCCAAGGAGTTTGAACATTTCTGGAACACACATCACAAGAAAAGCTGGTTGTGAAGATGTACTTTTCTAGAGTGGAAGGGAACAGAACAAAGCTGGGAGAGTGCTGTAATTCAACAAACTGCAAAAGAGTAGATGTGCCCTCTCCCCAGAAAAACAGTGGAAAAACCTCACCTTTGGGTGAAGGGGCATTCATACAGCCTGAAAATTGTGCAGTGAAATTCAAGTAACCCCTTGTGACTACTCCCCCATCTTCCCTGATGCTGAAACAACATCAGAGCTGTCTGCTGGTGGTGCTTAAATGCTTGTGTTTTTCACATTAGAGAGGCAGGAGTTTTGGACCCCCCCGATTCCTATACTTACATACCTTTGGAAATTAGCATAAACATCTCAGCTGGCTACCGATGTGATTAAGATGTGCCTCCACTTTGCAATTTTTTTCTTTGAAACAAAGCAAAGGCTTTCGTTTGTTAAGTGAAAATTCCTCAGTGGAAACCCCTCTCTCTTTCCCTCCCATTTCTGACCCCATACTGGGCACTTTAATCTAATTTTGGTTTGAGGTTTTAGGAGCTGAAGGCTGCTTCTGAAGATCACTGAGGGAAAAGAAATCACTGGGAGGAACACCACACTTTGAACTGAATGTCCCTGGCACAATGCATATTGGAAAAAGAAAGCACTAAGAACATTTCCCAATCAATGTAGCTGTATTTTTCACAACCAGTTAGAAGAAATGGAAACCTATGGTAAATAATGCTGCTTTGTAAAAGTCCAATTACCCTGAATGATAAATTGCCTAATTATTTCAGCTCTAGAATCTTTCCCAAGTTCTTTATCCTTTTCTTTGTAGTCACTGTCTGCAGAACAAGAGCGTTTGACTGTTACTAATTAACAAGAGAGAAAGATGCAGGACATTTAGTAAATTCACTTCTGTTTAAATCCATGTCGCATTATTTTTCCCCACCAAAGGGAAAAAAAAGTAATAATTTATTTAAAAACTGCTATGATGGAGAAAATTTTTCTCCATGACTACTCTGTGATATTAAAACAGTCAGCTTTTGTTTTTTACGCTCTCTAGAATGCCAAAAGATTAAAGGCACAGCAAGGTTAGATTAGCACCTCGAAATTATCTGTAAAGTTCTCTACTTATCAAGCTATTAAATCTAAATTCATGACTGCACAAAATCATCTTCTTATTGTATCCTGAGTGCACATGAACTTGGATGAAACAAGTTCCAAAAAGATAAAGCTTTTAAAAGTGTTTTGTTCCAGTTCACTATGCATTGACTTTCTGACATCTTGTTTCTTCCTCTTTCCTTCATTTAGATCAACAACAGCACCAAGGGTTTGTGGATAATAGCCCCATGTTCACAAGTTTTTGACTTCTTGATTTTCTCCTTTAAATTTAAAGTGTAGCTGGGAGTATTGAAAAAGATATTAAAGTTTATTCAAAACCTCTACTGACGAAGATCAAAATCATCTTATTGTATTACATTTTTAAACCTGATAGTATGTAAAGCATTAAAAAACAAACAAAAAAATGAAATATTTTTCCCTTCTGCTTATTAATAGTCTTTTTCTGAAATCCATTTTTTAAGATGTGTGTAAAAGCAGAATGTTTTAAATATAAAATAATGCTAATATTTTGTTGAATTCTGAAAACACAGTTTCCATACAGGTGGAAAACATTTAGTCAACAGGGCCAAAGAGTGAATTGTTTGCACACCATGCCTTAATGTGCCATGCCTCAGTGACAGCCAGGGAGGATAATTCCTTGGACTGAGAAAGTAATTGAGCTCTCAATCTCACTACATCTGAGCCCTGACTAAGGATGGTAAACATGCAAGCATCTATTTATCTACTCAGTTTTGGTTAAAAGCCCAACATTCCAGTCCATACAAACAACTGGCATTTCCAGTGTAGAACAGTTTGAAGCCTCTCCTGACTGAGGCCCCAAATGCCCATCCCAGCAGCTACTGCAGCAGTGAAATTCCACTTCTGGCCATACTGCTTGCATAGAAACCCTTGTGGGGCACTGATCAAAACATTCAAAACATGACCAGTTACACTGACATACAGGCTGGATTTTGTTGCTTTAAAGGATTTGATTTTGGAGAACTCCCATAACCCGTCCTATGAAAACCAGACATCAAATTAATTAGTAATAAGTAAGATTACAACCACAGACAGTTAACTTCAGCCTCTTCAGGCACCTTCTTGGAAAAATCCCTTGGGAACAGGCCCCACAGGGAAGAGGGGTTACAAGTATCCCTTCCTCCAGGCTCAAGAATGATGAATCTGAATGAACAAGAAATTGTGCAAAGGGGGCAAGAGACCCACATGGATGAATATAGAACTCTTTTCATTTCTCAGGCAGAAAATATACAGGAGATCCAGGGTCAAGCCACTTAGAATGAATATAAAGAGGTTATCAAAGTAGAAATGAGACAAGGAAGGCCAAAGTCCATCTGGGGGCCAAAATTAAATCTGGCCAAGACTGTCAAGGACAACAAGAAAGGCTTTTTCAAATACACCAATAACAAAAGGAAAACAAAGGCAATGGCAGAAATTGATGCACAAGAAATGCCACATGAATTTGTGGAAGAATTTCTTTACTGTGCAGGTGACCAGGTACTGGAACAGATTTCACAGAGAGGGTGTGGGGTCTCCCTCGCTGGAGATATTCAAAAACTATCTGGACACAATCCCGTGCCACTTGCTCTAGGATGGTCCTGCTTGAGCAGGGGGGCTGGACCAGAGCCCCCCCTGTGGTCCCTTCAAGCCTGACCCATTCAATAAATATTAATGAAAAATTGTTCTGTGACAGAGGAAAATATATTAAGTGATTTGAAATGGAGCAGTCTTCAGACAGGATGTGTTTCCTACATTCCTTTGTGTTTTCCTGACTACTCCCTTTGCACCAATCTTTCAATCTGGTTAAGTAAGGAAATGTTCACTCATATCACTGGAAGACCCCCACATTTCTAGAGCAAGGGCACACCCAGAAACACCACCTTTCCTTTCTTTCCATGTTAAAAGAAAAGCATAAGATGAACCAGGGCAAACAATACAAAAGCCATCTCAAGCTGATTAAAAATAGCAAAATTATATTGTAAGAAATAGAAATTATTTAAATACATATGTTCTGCTAGGGTGGTAAAAAAAGGGGGAAAAAAGGGAGAAGAGGTCACAAGAAGTTCAGTCTACCAAAAAACTGCTTTACATAATCATGAAATGCAAACTAGTTTCCAGTCCTTCTGGCACCAGCTCATTCAGCCTTCACTTCAAATGCTTATTGACAAATAAATGGACTGTTGCTTCCTATTAATGCTTCCTAATTTATGTACATACCTGGAGGAAAAATTCCATTTTGACCTCACATTCATATAAGCTACGATCATTTTTAAGCTATGAATATGATGAATACAATTTTAATTTCTTCTTGGTTGCTGCTGGGGATTTGCTGTTTCTTAATAAATTAAGCATGTGTTCTCCTCAGCTCAACTTTTGCACCTTATGCATTTAATACCTGCAATTCAGGAATCTGTGTGAAACTTCCAGATGAAAGACCTTTTTTTCTTTAGTCATCATTCATTCTCTCCCTCCTTCTCTCTCTCATGCAAGCACAGGTGCACAAACAGGATTTGTTTTATCTATGTTACCCAATGCTTCTCCTTCTCTTCCTTTGCCCACAGAATCATACAATGGTTTGGCTTGGAAAGGACCTTAAAGCTGATCTAATTCCAACTCCTCTGCCATCAGCAGGGAAATCTTCACTAGACCAGGCTGTTCAGAACTCCATTCAGCCTGGTCTTGAACACTTCCAGGGATGAGGCATCCACAGCTCTGGGCAACCTGTGCCAGTGCCTCTCCACCCTCAGAGTAAATAATCTCACCTAAACCTACTCTCTTTCAGTTTAAAGCTATTACCACTTGTCCTGTCCCTACAGGCACTCATAGAAGGTCCCATGGAAAATCCCTATCATGAAAGTGGCACTTGCTTTCAGAAATCTCAAGAGACACTCTTGTCCTTACAAGGTAAAATGCTGTTAAAGCAAGATTTTACCCCTTGGTCTTGAAAGCCTCTCAGAAGTTGAGAGTTCAGTGGAGATTGCTGCAGCAGATGAGGATGCCAGGGCTGGGCCAACACCTTCATGCCCTGGAGAATCTGCCTTTCAGTCTGGGAACACAGAGGGGTCTCATCCCAAATGAATGTTAACTAACATACAGCTTGAAAATGCTTCTCTGCTTAGCTTAGTATTTAATATTTCCCAGGGGACAAGTTCCTGCCTGATGAATACAATTGACTGCTAATGCTGAGACACAGTCTGGGGTCCTGACAAACATGTCCAAAGCCACATTCTCTCATTTTTAAGTTCTTTTAAGGCCCAGATGGTTTAGCTCTTCTAATTTTTTTGCACTGAGGTTGTGCCTATTGATAGCTGTTCTCTTTCTTTGCTAAGTATTTATGATACAGCAGCACATAACTTATGGAAACTTTCAGTGCCTAACTTCCATGACAAAACAAACAAAAAATATTATAATATCTTTCTGGGCTCCTACTTCACATTGAGAAACTCCTGAGGGAAAGACAAGCTGCCACTCAAAGAACAGGCACTTACACCTGTGAAGGCATCCCCATTCCTGAGAAATCATGGCATGTTCACCTCTTTTCCTACCATATGGCTTGCCTGGTGAGAGAATGTCCCTCCCAATGTCATGGAGAGGAGCAGTTGGGATATTTTCTGTGGTTTAGCTTATCTCCTTGCTTCCTTCTACAAGGCTCAACTGCCAGTGCAAAAATCCGATTTACCAATTCTACCTGTGACAATGTTCCACCCTGCAGCCTATGATGGTACCTATCTGCAGCTGAAAGGTTAACACTGATATGAATATAAAAAATTATTGGACATTGCTTTGATATTATTTGGCTTACTTTATTCCTGAAGGAAGCTAATCACCATATACAGGGGCAGTTGGGAGATGAATCCTGAAGAAAATTGTAACCAGTTTCTTGCTCAGCAGTCGTATTTTTTCCTTAAATTAAAAGCAAATATACTCTTTTCTCCATAAAAGCCTGAAATGTAAGGGGGGAAGGAGGGGGACAAGGAATAGAAAGACATGGAAGATGCATCCCTTTACTTTCTTTTTAAACAAATCTGTCTAATCACATTTAAAGTGCTGCATTATTAACATCTTCGCCATTAAATGCTCCATGTCAGTAGAAAAATTTATTCTTTAACATGAACCCTGCAGCAGTGATAGTGGGTCAATTATTATGAGGATGGCAAAATACCAAGAAAATTCAGAGGTGAAAATGAGTATCTGTCTAGCATACATTACCTGAGACTCAATTTTGCTCAAGAATAGCAATAAGGCAGAGTCACTGAGCAACATGTGACACTGCAAGCAAAAGACAAATTAGTCTTCATGGAAAAGAGACTGATAGGCCTGAACAAATGGAAAAATAAAAGGCTTTTTTTCCTCTCTTTCCTCTTTATTTCTTTTTCTTGGGTGAAAAGGGTTAAATGAACTCTGCAGTGTCAACAACAACAAGAAGTTCCTTGAAATAAAGGTACATTAATCATCTCAACAACACCTCATTCCAGGCCACATAGAATCACCTATTCTCAGCTGTGAAAAGGAATTTCCTAGGAAAGAAGTAAGGTTTGGAAAAGTCAAGGAAGAAGTACAATGTCAAGATATAACCGGGGTTTGAAACGTGAAATTTGTTCCTATAAGCTAACAGTAGGCTTTCCAACAAAGCAAAGCCAAACCAAACTTACCAATTGTTTAACTCAACTCTTTGCACATCATAAATAGGCTGACTCTCAAGAAAGGCTTAACTGTCTTTGAAAGTCTATCTCCTTTGAAGAGCAGGCATCTGTAGGTACAGTGTAAGAACTACAAACACAAGCAAGCAAGGAGAATTGCTCTCATGCAGCTCCTGGCTGCTCACGCTTCAGACAAAGGGTGACTGTGGCTGCCCTACAAAGCACAGGAACAAGCAACATGGATCTTCCAGATAGGCCTCCAGGACACCTTCTCTGCCTTCTCTGTTGGGAGGGTGCCTGGGGTGGAAAGCAGCCTGTGCAAAGAGATATCTTCTAAGGCTTGCACAGTGAGAAAACTGAGCCCAAGCTTTTCCACCTCGGTGCTTCCCCTCAGCACTTGAGCCTGGGAACAGGTTTGGAGCAAAGTGGACAAACACGTGGCAAGCTTGGACTCAAGGCTTTTCTCATGATACCTCTCTTTATACAGCAGAGGCTTGAGATGATAGAGATAACAAAGCCCTGAGTCTCAAAGGTGCTTAAGTGGCTGACATTCCTTACGAGTTAGAAGTCAAAATAATCTCTGTCCAAGACAAGTGACTTTGCGTCTCTTGAGTCCAAAGCTTGCATTTCAAATCAATATATTCTAGATACTTACAGCAGAGGAGAAATGTGGGGAAAGGCTTATTGTCTTCTCCTAACTTAGCAACCTTTGACTGGTATGTACAGAAGCACAATGGGATGAAGATAAATAACTGATTTCAGACATTGAGCAACTACATGAAGAACTGCAGAAATAGAACCTAACAGTACTCGGTCTCTACAAGTTTAAAAGCATTTCTCTATTTGTTTAAAAAAAAACAAGTGCTGACAGCTGACATTCATAAATGATGGGAGACTCTGCAACACTTTCTTAAACAAACAGAGCAATCAAAGAGTGTCATTTCATTCAAGAGAATAAACAGCAACAACAACCAATACTGTTTGTGCTTCCTGGCTCTGTATGTTTTGCATGTGTATGTGTATGCATGTGTAACAGCAACTCTCTTCTGTAGACTTTTTTTCTGCACACTATTTACAATTCAGTCTCCCTTGATAAATGCAAGCCTTCACTGTCAGCAATATTTCCTTAGTGAAGCTCAGTCTCTGTAGTTGGGAGCTTCAGAGAGCACAAAGCCTTGAGATACTGCATGAAAGGCACCAAACTCATGCAAATTGTTGTAGTAATTCCCTGACAGTGACATCTCTCTGACTTTCACCTCTCATTTCCACTAATGCTCAAAGAAAACCGTCTGTGCTACCAAGGAGACTCTCTGCATAGACTGCTTAAAAATCTAAAGCACTCAATCAGGCACAGAAACACCAGAAAAATGGTCCTACCTCTCTCTACTCTGGAAATTTTATGGGAAGGGAAAATTTTGAAATGGCAAAATCCCTTTTCAAGAAGACATCTCCATTAGACTGCAGAGGTATTAGTGAAGGAGCTTTTTGGTGTGAAGAACAGAATCATAAGCCAGTGTAAAGTTTAGTACAGTTCCACTCAAGTCAGTGAAGACAATAACTCCAGATGAGCAACTGCCACACCCAGTATGTCTGATGAATTACAGCCCCAAAATTATCAATCACAAATGAGGAGTTTATGCATCAGTCCAGTTCAACCTGGGCTATTCACAACTCACTACACAGAGCAGTTAAAAAGGAATTAATCAGTATTGTTTCATAAACCAAACTATGGATTGCAATGACTTTGGAGTAGCATCATTCAATATTTTTGACACGAAAGTTCAGATGAAACAGTCTGGTCAATATTTTCAATAAAACATATTGAAAATACTCCTGGGTCCTAAAGCTATACAAAACCAAGTCCTCATAGGAACAGGAAGATGTCTTTATATCAAAGAAAAATCTCCAAGTCTTCATTTAAATAGAGAGACAGTATGGCAGGACCTTGAAGCTTCTTTAAACTTTACAATCTCCAGACAGAGATGAAAATGTTGATAAGTCACACCAGCACTGAATTGTTACACTAGTACTTTGTGTGGATAGGAAATTTGATGGAGTAGAGACATGCTGTGTCTTATCCTATTCTTCATTCCTCTCACACTGATGTTTCTAAATGTCATATCAAGCAGTGATAAGTAAGAGTAGTACAAAGCTTTTTTAAAACAGAATGGAAAACACTGTTAGTCTTGCAGTCTCCAATGGATGTTTTATGGTAATGGCTGCTCTTTCATGTATTCACTTCTCCTGACTCCTGTGCTCTCCCTCTCCTTTGTCAGGGCTCCTGGAAGTATTCCTAGGCATCAGCAGCAAGGAGCAGTGAGCTGCTACTCTGTCCTTCACCAGACCTGAAGCCTCACATATCAGTGCAGAAACACATCTCAGGTTCTGTAATGCTCAGTGCAAGTTTTTCCCTGTGGTTAAGTAATGTCATGTTTTTATAGATATGAGCTAAAAATCCCCCAAAACTGTAGCACCAAGACTACCCATTAGTTAATGCAAGGCTTGGCTATTACTGAGAATAGGCAGGAAATTATTCCTGAAGGTGAGATTAGAATTCAGGGAGCTCTTGCTCCAGGCTTTACTATGCTCTGCACTATCAGGTATGGATTTCTTTATTGCATGGAGACAGAGAAGATCATTCTCATACCTCTTTTGCCCTCCTTAGCTGTCCCAAGCATGCTGGCTTTTCCCCCTCAAGAAAATAACCTAGTTTCACTGGTTTAACCTGATGTGTTTACTTTACAACAGATCAGGAGCACATACCTACACCCACTCACCACATTCCACCTCAGGGTAACAAATAACTTCTTATGAGAAGTCAGCTTGGTCACCTATGGTTTTGCACTTTGTTTTGTGACATTACTCTTCCTGTCTAAAATTGTGCAGTCCAGTAAAACAACAACACAAAAAAAATAAATTATAATTGTCAATGATTCAGGCTTGAGAGCAGGGACAAGGAAGGGAGAGAGATTTTAGCATTTTTAAATGCTAAAATGAGAATAGAGGAAAAAAGAGAGGCCTCACATTAAGGGAATCCCCAGCATGGAAGATGCAATTTTTCATGCCCTAAGCTCTGAAGCTTAGGACAAAACACACAGAGCAGCTCAGAGCACACAGTGGCACTCAGAAGCAAGTGTTCATATGCTCAAAATGAATGTGTGTGCTCCAGGATTTCTATGGTTTTGCTAAGCACACGCACAGACATACAAAAATCAACTTGCTTTTACAATAATATAATCAGTCACATGTGCAAAAACTGTTCCTAAATATTTCTTGCGAAGGGCTCTTTAAAACCTCTGCACAGGAATCATATTTGACTGAAAAGGCGAGTTGAAGACCATGGGTGCATTCTTTCTCACTTGGTGAATGTTGGTAAAAAACATCTCTTTCACAACTGTATAGCCTCTAACAGTTCAAGGATGGTTAGCCACAAACACTGTAAAAATAATCTGGTCTTGAAATAGCAACCTTTCTCTTTTTTTTTCCCCCATGTCCTCCCCTACTGGTACATACCAGACTTGCTTCTCAGCTGATGCATATCACCATACCTGTACCAATATCAAACATGTACCAATTTAACCCATCTGAGGATCTGACCCCTCTCAGCTGTCCCAGATCTGTGGTCTCTGCAGAAAGCAATATTATTTTATGCAGACACAGAGGTAGGCGTCCTGCCCCCACTAGTTCATATTTAACTCTCTTTTCATCTTGTTTATTTTGCTTTCATGGTATCAAAGCAAGCTGCACACCCAGCAACAAGCTTGCAGCAAATAGGTGCATATTATTTTTAGCAGATTGCCCTTCACAGGGCACACGCTACACTCCCAAGGGATTTATGAAGAGGGTCAGGTCAAAGTCTTTATAATTTGAATTTTTATTTGTGTGTTAGAAGAATTTTGCTTGTCTTTTCCAGTACAGTTGGAACACACACAGGGATTCAAAAGTAGTATGGGAAGATGCAGTGTGTGGTGACAAGTAATCACCATTCAGTATTTTGTGTCCCTGCTTCCCCAGAGATGAAAAGTTCTGCATGCCCTTTCCCTACACCCTAAAGACCCAGATAGAGGTGAGAGAGCAATGTCCTGTCCTCTACAATAACTGAGGCCAAGGACTTCTCCTTCCTGCCAGACTCTAAAATGGGACAGGTGCCTCTTCTCACTCTGAGGCAAAGAGACACCATGAAGCCTCAGCACTGAGCTGCCAGTCAAGAAAAGACCTAAAATGTCCTTTAGCAAGCAGATGAGGATGGTCCTGGAGGTAAAAAGATGACAACCCATGACTCACTCAGACACTGTTTTCTGAGGACACCTGCCTGGAAGTGCCATCTCCACAGGCTGTGCGGAAGAGATTGGCAGTGAGACCTCCCAAGACAGCTCTGAAACAAACTTGGCTGGACACAACAGAGCAGGATAACATGGTCCTGTTTCCTCTGGGTATCAGACTCCCAGCACTGGGACTAGACACTTGCAGCACCTAGCTTGGTGTTTCTGCACCACACTGCAGCAGTCTGCACCACGCCTGCCCAGGGATCTCTAACACAGCATTCTCAGCTTTCTCCACCTCCTTTATGCTCTCCCAACGTGCCCACTGTGCAAGACAGACAAATGAAAATCTCAGCAAAGGCAGGGTTGTCCTCAAGTACACCCTGAGCCACCAAAATATTGCTGTATGCCCAGATGGCCCAACCTTGCTCCATTACTGGCCATTACAAGGTCATCGTGCTTTGTGTTTTTGACTGGTGTGCCAAAAAGCTGGAGCTGTGCCTGTCATTTATAGCACCTTTTCTCAGACGGCTCTCACACGTCTTTATAAACTTTGGTAAATGAGTATATAAATCACTCTGTCCACCACCAAAGTACAATCATCTCTGGGATGATACACAGCAGCTGCTGTAAAATCAGACTGCAGCTCCACTCCACAGATTAGGGCAATAAAACATGCTGCATCAGCCAACTGAAATGGACGGAGGACAGAAGGGGGACGAGGTAGAGGACATTTTGTAGTTATAATTACCTGAGTATAAATTTGGCTGAAGAGGGTACTGTGTTGAATACTTGCATATCTACAAATCAAAACAGTCTTCCACTACATGTCAAAACAATCTGACTGTACCATTCCCCATGTTTTGGCCTTCTAAAGCCCTTCCTTTGTGAAAATTGCAGAGCACCTTGATCAGAGCAAAGCTGATGTGCTGAGTACAAGCAATAACCTAATCAAATTTCTTAGCAACTGATTTGATAACTAACTGAGCCTGTAGCTTCTGCGTCCCTCCCTTCCTCTCTCTTGCATGACAACTGAACACAGCATCTATATATACCCAGTTCTAAAATAGCTCTGCTCCCATAACTCACAAACCGTTCACATAGATCTTATTTTCTAGGCTAAAAGTAGTTAATTGCAGTCACTGAGGGGACTGAACTGCTGCACCCTTTCCCTTATTCTGGGATGGGCTCCTTGAGCAGTGTATTGCCCCCTCCTGCCCCCCTGCCAATCGTGAACTGTTTATAAAAGGAAATCTTTTGAAGGATGGGGCTGCACAGATCAGATCTACAAATTTCCTGTTATCAAGGACTGCAGATGAATCATTCTCCTTCTCTCCCTCTCTTCTCCTTGGCCATACAGCCATATATGCACCATCTAAAGCTAAACTTGACAATTCAGAAAGTACAGGGAATTTATTTGAAAGGTCCTTCCAATCAATATGTGACATGAGACAGCATGGTTTAGGATGAGGACACCAGTTTGAGTTGAGCCTCATACAGACTTTGTGCAGAGCAGAAATTAATTTGAGTGCAAACTCTCTGCATTGACTAGGGAAACTGCCACAAGTGTCTCTAGCTTCATAACCCCTCCTAGATAGTGCAAAAACTGAAATTATTGACAAAATATTCATAGACAACCAAGAGAGTCAAGATTTAAAAGTTTGAATTGGATTATTATTGAAACATTACTAATATTGATTATTATTGAAACATTACTAATAGTGAATGGCAGCTCAGTCAGACCATACACAAGCCAGGGTCCATTTAGTTCTTCAGCTTGAACCAGAATCACACACACATGTGAACCTCTTGCACTGACTCACACTGCAGGCTCCAAGTACACAGCAAGGGCTCCTTTAACTGGAACTGGACCAGACCAACTCCTAAGGGAAATTTGGTACACAGAGAGCTAGTCTTTAACTACCCCAGAATAAACTCCTGAGGTGCTTAGAGGATGTACCCAACAGTCCCCACTACCACCTGTGCTGGATGATGAGTCTTTGCCTACAGGAGGACACTTCTTGTCCACGGACTTCCTACATGGAACATCCTTAAGGAACCATGCAGATAATGACTGATTGCACTCAGATCTCTACACACTTTCATGGAAATGTTTACTATTTCACATGTCTATCTACAGAAAGGCGTCATATGAATGATCTCACACACCCATCCTGTAGGATAGCTCTCCCAGCAATTCCCCTTTGGTTTCCTAGGCTGTCAGCTTTCAGGAACTGATGAGGAGATTAACCATATTTTCCTTGGGGCTGAATAGTAGGGGGTTCTGTGTGCAACTCTGCCCCCAGCATTACCCAGTAAACTGCTCATACCCCAGGCCAAGCAGCACCTTCACACCTTGGCAGGCCTTAAGGAAGTCAGCTGAACTCACCAGACATGAGGGCACAATTAGGCCTGCCATGTAGGAATGAAACAAGTAAGTAACTCCAGCTCCCGGAAACAAAAATGCCCTTGGTAAATACAGATAGTGGAGAAGTCATTTGAACACATATAAGAGAATTTGATACCATTATTTTTTTTTAAGCTTACACATATATTCTGCTGCTAGAAGAAAAAAAAATAACAGTTAAAACAAAACTTTGAAATTTAGGATTTGTAAGGACACTATTTATGCTCCTGCAAAGACCAGTAAATAAAACTGACCACAAAAACAGTAGAAGCATTTGTACAAGAAGAAAAATGCAGAAATGTGTTCATTTTAGAGCCTGACAACAGCTGGTTGATTTCAATAATGTAAAATATTTTTTTAAGGTTAAGCATTCACTACGACACAAAGTTTCTAGGCCATCTCTTGTGTTGATACATTTCCATTGCCTTGCTCCCTGCACAAAGCCCGAGAGCAGCACCTCATACTCACATGTTTTGCAGAGAACTCATCGACCTCCCGCAGCACCTTCTCCTGGCACTCCGGGTTGGTGGCCAGCAAGTAGGTGGCAAAGGACAGCGTGCTCGTGGTGGTCTCATAGCCAGCAATCAGGAACAGGAAAGCTTGGCCTGCTATCTCATCCTCTGTCAGCATCTTCTGAGCCTTTTCAGATGGGGCTGTGCCAGCCAGAGGCGCCTCATCCTGTCTGGGAGCAGCAGATGGGCTGAGCACACCCGAGCACCCAGCTGCCGTGGCTAAGTCGCAGGCATCAAGCATCCACTGGAGAAAATCTCTGCGCCTCTGCAGAACAAGGAAAATGAGGGATGGGTCACAGAGCAATGCCTTCCATGGGGGATGGAAGCAGAGAGCTACTTCCTATTTATAGTGCATGCTTGGCTCCTACAGAATGGCCACCAGCCTTTCAGCGAACAAGGAGGCTTCTGTAAATCAGCTGGAAATGCCGTAACTAACAGCCTGTCATTGCTTTCTTCCCAGTGAGATGAGACTGATCTGCCCCCAATTCACAAGAGGTATGTTATGTACCCTCCACAGAGCATTGCTAATGGCCAACTCTTTTATATTTAGGCTGAGATCTTGGCACTTGCTGGGAATCAGGGGACTGACATAGACACGGTACATGCAGGCTCCATGTGCACCTCCAGATGGAGGCAGCACAAACCGTGCTTGGAGGAGCTGGTCCATCTGCTTGGATGCACCACCTTCACTTGTTGGTATGGTCCAAAGCTCGGAACTCACCATCTAAGTTCAGGGTTGCATCTACATTACTTTCTATGCTAGCTTAGTGTGACAGGGCTGAAATCTAATCTCAGTAAATCAAGACATCTTTTTATGAGAAAGTACAGTTATGAACACTTGTAACAAGATAGTCTTTTTTAAACAATTCTTTAAGAACATATTTGCAAAACCATATTAAGACTACAAGCATTCCCCTACCACAAAACCTGTTTGGGCAGTTTGTCTTTGCAAAATGCCCACTGAATGATCCTACTGTTATGAGAACTGTTTCTTTCACACTTATTTCTGACACAGAAGCCCTAATAAACAGACCTATGGCCAAGAGTGAGCTGACTCCCAACCAGTGCAGACAGCAAGCTTGATTAGGCTTTGAAATATAACCCAAAAGGTTTGAATTGACTTTTGCGAGTGGGCATAATAGAATTGTGCTGAACCTAAGCCATAAGGCTGTGTGATTGATTTTCAATTCCTCAAATACCAACAGAATACATGATAGCTCAAGGACTTAGAAGTGACTGCAGTGCAAGAATATGACAACTTGTGCAGTGGGATGGACAAAAGAAGGGACCAAGCTTTTCTTCAAAAGAAAAGAATATGCTGTAAACTGTATTTTTCTGTTAAAAATTAATCATTTGAATGATTTCTTGGATCTGATGTTTGAGAGATAAAGTAGAAAAAAGAAGGGCCAGAGAAAAGGACAGGCAAACAAGATAAGAGTAAGGAAGAAGTAATTAATTATAAATGTCAGACAACTTAATCAGATTATTTATTTTTCACATGACATGGGAAAAGAGAGAGTAAGACAAGAAAACAGGAGAAATACTTAGTGTCCTGTGCTTAGCTCTGCTGCCAACAAACTGTTCTGATCGATCTACGGGCAGAGAGGAATGGTTATTTTGGGGTATGAATAACACAAGGGATTGGCACCGGTCCTCTTTAGCAGCTCCTTCCCTCCATCCCAAAGAACCCTTCCATTATGCCTTCCTTGTACCCAATGAGCATCTTGCACCCTGGTACACCCAAAAATGAATGCTCCAGATAGCAGCCAGTGCATGCTGAAGGACTCTGCACATTCACCAGTCAGACTGAATCACCTCCAAGGCAAGGGAGACGTGCTTTTCCACCAGGTGAAGGCACACAAAAAACCATTACAGACATCGTGCTCTGCAAATGAGCTACAGCTCTGAAAACACTTCCTTGTGCCTAGACTGAGGCACAATTCCCACCAGCATGATAGGATACCTCTGCTCTATTATGTTCCTGTAGATTGGAGGAAGTAAGACTTCATGCAGACTTCAGCTGTGAATAGCTCAAAATCTTGTTTAATTTTTCTGGCAAGGAAAAGTTTGTTCTCATCCTGAGAGTTCATGTATTGCACAACTCAGAGTCCTGTTGTGGTGTGTTGCAATGTCCTGTTTTAAACTTCCGAGTCCCTTCCCAGGTGTGCCTATGCCTCTCTCCCTGCCCCCTCGCCCCCTTGCTGAGTGTGCCCTGTCAATCAGGCTAACATACCAGCAAGGCGTCGTGTGATTCGTCGATTTCAAAGGATGCTTCTCAGGCCTGGGGGTCATTGGCCTGTCTAAGTGTCATCCTCCCTTGAGACCCTGCCCCCTTCACCTGGTTGGTAACTCACCTGTCCCCTCCCCTTCCCCTGTCCCCGAGCTTATAAAGTTAATGAGACCATGCGGCCGGCATTCTGTTAGCAGCAGTGGCCCAGTGCAGACATCTCTGTACTCATGGAATAAACATCTGGCAACCTTCTAGCAGAATCCACTCCTTCCTTCTCTTCACCATCGCCAGAAGCTCTCTCCTGAGGAGAACGGAGTCCTGTCTTGTGCCCCGCTGCACTCTGCCGCCAGCCAAGGTATCTCTGGGGTAAAACACCACAGTGCTGCCTTCGGCCCAGCAGCGAGGGTCAGAACTGGCCTAGGCACCATCTAACTGGTTATATTGGGATACATATTCCAAAAAGTCCAACTCTTTGGCATAGCCTGTGCTTCAGGGATTTCCCTGATACATATATTTCTATTAGGCCATTTTTAAAATTGAAAAAAACAAGCAAACAAGAAAAAAAGCCAACCAAACCAACCAACAAAAAAAATCCAAAACCAAACAAATAAACAAATAAAAAAGAAACAACAACAGTAAAAAAACCAACAACAACCACAATAAAAAACAAAAAAACCAAGAGAGTCCAGTTCCAGTGTGTTCATTAGTGGGTGGATAAACCAATTCAAAGTAGTAATGAACCATATCTGTAGAGACAGTCTCTTTATCTGCAAGACTAGCCACCATCACCTAAACTACCTTTATAACACAAAAATGTATAATTACATTCCTATTCAGTGGAATTGTAGCACTGTAGCCTCCTGCAGCTCAAAAGGTGTAACATTTGCTGTAGTTCTGCATCCATCCTTCTCTACTGTGAATTTCCTTGTAAACAAACTCATTGCCCTCTAAGGGTTTGCTGTTCCCAGTCATGAGCTGTTAGATGAGCCTGGTCTTATATTTAGACAATACACTCTCTGGAGACCCTGTAAGATGTTTCTCCAGCCTTAAACAAAATCAGGTCCTGGCCTTATACAAAGCATCATGTTATTGCTGTGATAGCAAAGTAATAATCATAATGACTACTGAATAAAATTTCATTCATGAGAATTTTTGCTGAAAGCAAACTTAATGAATACCAGCCCAAGTGAATATTCCCAGGAATGTGCTCTGAAATGCCTCTGTGGCCATTTTGAGGAGCTCTTTTTATTACTCACGTAATACATTTGGTTAGGAATTTAAAAGCTTGTCTTGTTGCAGAATCTGTTTTTAAGGTCATCCTATCCAGAAAAAACTGGATACCTGATCTGTGCCATCTAACTTGCTCTCAGGTGAGCAGGGGTTGCTAAGAGCAATGGCTTCATAAACAAAACTTGCAAAAACAACATGCATTTGTAAAAACAACTTGAATAATAGTAGGGGGGAAAAAAGCATAACATTAGAGAGAAGCAAGCTTTCTTCCACGATAATTCTACACAGTGGAAGGAGCTATACTTCAGCAAATCTTCTCTTCCTTATGCTTCACTCTGCTTCACTTTAGGCATCAGTATAGAGTGCCACATAAAAAATCATCCTCAACCCAAGCGAGAGAAAAGATTTCCAGGGTTATAACAAGTCATAACGAAACATAGTTTTTTCCGCGCCATCAGGATGGAAAAATTGCTCTGATTCCAAAACCTATCAATGGCAATAGAGACAAATACTAGCATAAACCCAAATATAATTGGATTGTTAAGTGCTAGAAATAAGGAAAAAGCATCTCATGAAAATTCACAGAGGGGAGGGGGGAGGTTCCTCCACTTCATCTGACAGCAGAAGGAAAAAAAAAAAAATTAAATGCATTTTTTTCTTAATTTAACAACAGACCAGGTACTTACAGTGCCACTGCACAAAAACATTCTTTGGTCATCACATACAGCTGCTGGCTTCCTTTCTCCATCAGGGACATTTGTTTGATTTTCCTCACAAAAAGCAGAAGCCCATAATAGCCTCCATCCTGTCCTCTGACACTTGCATAGTTATGTTACAATGGCCTCAGAAACAAATTCCTGCCACAAAAGAATGGCGTGCTAATGCGATGGACTCTTGATTTGCCCCTGTACAACAGAGAGCCCATCATTAGGCCAATGATAATTGAATGGAAAGCTAGGATTTGAACAAAACCCATGTAATTTGAATGCAGTGTGGGACAGGGCGAATGTCTAACTCGGAGGTGACACAGACATCCCCTCTGAAATATATAATAAGACAAGCTCTGCTTACAGCTTGCCCAAGATAGACACCTTGCAGTATATTTCCTGACACCAGTGTTCTGGGCCGTATCATTCCTCTCATTAGTCTCCTTAGGCATCACCTGGCCCTGCATGGAGGCGGAACGAGCGCGCGGCGCCAGGGAAGGCCAGGCCGCCAGAACCCATCTCCTTAGAGCCCCACATTTCCCTTCACAGAGAAAAGCAAGGCACAATTCTTCCCAAGAATACTCTTATCTCATTTGCTGTGCTTGTGTTGCGCAAAAGTAGAATGCAGTATGGAGACTGTTTACCCCAAAGTGATGGTGTTTTGTTTCCTCGGCCTGTCAGGGCCTATCGTGTGTGTGTCAGGACTGCTGGCTGACAGTCACTAGATTCTGTGCTGTTGGGTGCAAAGTTAAGTGCTTAGCAGATTCAGTTTAGATGCAATATAACATAATATAATAAAAATAATATCATAAAGTAATTCATTAACCTTCTGATAAGATGAAGTCAGATGCATCATTTCTCTCCCCCTCGTCGGGGGTTGCCTGTGAATTCAGTACCTCCCCTCCTCATATCACAGCTCTCGAGCCTCGCAGCTGTCAGAAGGAGAGAGATGTACCACTCACACATGAGATGCAGCATGACTTTTCTCACAGGAGGCAAGGGATGGCTTCAGCTCCCTCCCTCCTGAATAGGGAGTTGTGGTTTCATGTCTGAGGCTGATGTGCCAGCTGACCTTCTGGCAAATTCACCATGCTTTGGGGATCCAGGGGATCTCATCTCATTTGCTGTGTCTGTGTTTGTGCAAAAAGAGAATGCAATACGGAGACTGTTTACCCCAAAGTGATGGTGTTTTGTTTCCTCGGCCTGTCAGGGCCTATCGTGTGTGTGTTGGGACTGTCGGCTGACAGTCACTAGATTCAGTGCTGTTGGGTGCAAAATTAAGTGCTTAGCAGATTCAGTTTAGATGTAATATAACAATGTAATATAATATAAAAAAATATAATAAATTAATTAATTAACCCTCTGATAAGATGAAGTCAGATGCACCATTTCTCTCCCCGTCATCGGGGGGTGCCTGTGAATTCAGTACCTCCCCTCCTCACATCATCACAGCTGTCAGAAGGAGAGAGATGTACCACTCACACACGAGATGCAGCATGACTTTTCTCACAGCAGGCAAGGAATGGCTCCAGCTCCCTCCCTCCTGAACAGGGAGTTGTGGAATCATATCTGAGGCTGATGTGCCAGCTGACCTTCTGGCAAATTCACCATGCTTTGGAGATCCAGGGGACCCTAGGGTCATCCTTTTGGTAGAGGGATTAAGCTGTTCAACTTCTCTGCAAGCTGAAGTAAAAAGTTACTTAAAGAAAACTACCAAATACAAGTTTGAATTTTAGTTCTTAATATTTGATTTCAATCGTGTTTTCTGCAAATTATACTCAAATTTTATACCACTCTGATAGTTCAGATCTGCATTTTGAGTTCAAAAGAGCCCAGAAACACAAAAATCTACTTTATGATGAATCAGGGAATCCAAATAAATGACATAATAGGTCGATAGTCTGTAAAGTACTTGCTGTGGTGTAAAAGTCATGCAAATATGATGCTGCAAACATAATACCAATCACAATAAAATGTACAGACCTTCCTGGTCTTTCTCAAATGCTCTGATTCAAACTCAAAATGATAGATTTCAGAATACTTATCTATCAGTTAGAAAACTCACATCTCATTTCAGAAAACTTGTACAAACACTGCTAAGTCAATGTATATTCAGGAAGCTTTTTATAAATTTGATTTGGCAAGTCTCTTTTTAGGTAAGACAAGCCTGTGTCACAATGAAGTTATCAGTAAAGCACTGTGGTAGCTACCCAGATCCTTTTGAAAAAGAAGCACAAAACACAGTCCCACTAGAACTATCATTTTGCCAAACATCTTTGAAAGGATCAAATTCAACCTCTAACACTTGCAGGCTTCATTTGGTTTCTCAGTGAAATCACAAAAAATAAAAAGCCAGTTTCTCTGGCAATATATCCAATTCCAAAACATTCCAGAGAGAGTGTTCTTTTGCCTTGTGTTTGAACACAGAAGCTCAAATCAGATGAGAGGCTCCCAAATTTGGATGTCTGAAGGTTGAGAACATGGTGCTCTCACAGGTGATACTCAGCTCTGCAAGGACCTGGACTCTGTTGGACTCCAGAGTATGGACATTGCTCAAGAGAGGCTGGGAGAGTTTTCAGTCTGGCAGATAAAACTCTTTTGTTTCATTTGTTCATATCAGCAGAAGAAAACACTGCAGTGTTTTTATTGTGAATGGGCTGAGGGTCTGAGGGCAGGAAGGTCCTACAAAGCAATATAACTTGCACTTAAAAAAACGACTAAATGTAAAGCAAAAAATAAAAATTCACTGGGTGCTGATTCAGAAAGTGGAGCAGCCTTTTGCCAGTCTGCTCTGATCTTAATACTTATAATAAAACCCCAAGCTGAGAAGATTTTGTATAACTTTGGACTTGCTATTTTCTTCTATCATCATCATCACTAATCTAATATGCAATTTTTTGACAGTAGTTCACATCCATAAGAGAACCCTGTGAGCATTTAATAACTCTGCATTTGATGTCAGAAGCCACAGCAATGCCTTTGCTTGCTGCTTGAAAGGAACCTTGTGTCCCTACAAAAATGTTGCATGCAAGCAAAATGAAAGCTGCCCCCAGGCTCGTCAGCAAATAGACGAAGGCACCTGAACAGAAAATGTCAAACATGGCAACAAAACAGATCTTCTCCATGTGACCAACGTTCTTCTAAAAAATAAAGCCAAGAATAAGCCTGAATTATAACATGATACAGATTTTGTTGGCTGAGTTTGCCACTAAAGCTGCAAAGTGGCCAATATGATTTACTGGTTAAAGCACTGCCCTTCCACAGAAGCTGAAATGCTTTAAGCTGCACTCCCATTTTTTCCTGTAAAGCAGAGTTATAGCTGGTGCAGCTTCTCCGTCTGTAAAATCGGTTCAACAGACATCAAATCTTATAAAACACCGTGAAGAGAAGCTAATGTTGATCTCAGAAAACCGTTTAAGACCTAGGATAAAAACAGATTTACACAGACTCAAAGAGTTTAAGGCAAAAGCATCATCATAGAGGAGAAGGAGCCCTGGAAGGAACTCAGCAAGTTATCTGCTTCATCCCCTTGCCACGAGGCAACATCAGCCAAACCAGCACTGACAGCTGTTTGTCTAACCTGTTCTTAAAAACCCAGCAAACCCTGACTTCCCACAGCATCCCCAGGCAGTCCACCCCAGCACTGGACCTTCTCAGTCACTGCAGAGGTTGCCCCTCCTCCAGTGACTCACCACAGATATTGCAAATCATTAGATTTCACCAGCTACATCCATAATGTCTGTGACTCCACAGCCTGTACCTGTTTGTAATGTGTGTGCATATATATATTTTTTTTTTTAATATATCTTTAATAAAGCATCCTGATAACATAAAATCAAACTGCTGAAAAACACAAAATTATTTTCACATAGTAGTGCCTCCACTCATGGAGGAGAAGAGAGCACAGATTCTGGTTGTTTCTTCCTCAAAAATTTTGCACCTTCCTGACCTTCAAAATGCAAAAGTAAAAGCATTGGTAGCCCACAGAGGGATTAAGTCTAATTCAACCCAAAAATAAAGCTGGAGGGATTTCTTAAAACCAAGACTTTGTTAGTGACCCACGTCCCCTCAGTTTATACTGCTGCAAGTGGCACTAGAGGGCTCACATCTTGAAAGACAGCAGCCTCCTTCTCCATATGGTCCCACACAGACCAGGGATGAAAATCAATTGGAATTTCAGATCTAACTGTTCGTGAATTAAGAGAAAGAACAGAACTGTTTGTAGTTGGTATAATCTTAATACAGGTGTTTACAGCTCTTATAGGAGCAGACTGATTTTTAGATCCTAGCCAAAAACCAGACTTGGCTGAAGTGCTGTGTAAGAGACAGAGATAGAACAGTTATGGGTGGGAAAAAATAAGATACATTCCTATTTGGTTGTTTCATAAATTGTGTGGGCCTGCAGAGAAGCCCACTGCTCTCCTTGAGGACTGGAACCCTTCCTATAGCTATTCAGTGTAAAACCAAGGGATTGTCTGCAGCCAGGTCTATTTACACCTCTAATGAACTGGCCACTGTCTCTGACTCTGGGCAGCTTCCCCCTAGTACCAGGCTCAGGTATTTAAAACAAGCACTAAGTTTTCCACCATGAAATTCAGTCTAATGGTAATCATGGAGTTTGTGGCAGCTGCTTGGCAGCTCTGCCACACTGGGCTGGCAGTGTCACAGCACAACAGCACAGCACAGCTCCCCCCATCACACACACACACACTTGGGGAAGGATCAGAAAGCAGCCCAAAGTTCAGTGGCTGGAGAGTCCCATCCAGCTTTGCCATTCTCTGCACTGTGGTGAGCAAGAGACATTGGCAGCAAATATCAGTGGACAGCAACCTCCTCATTCTGTATTTGCAAAACATTCAGGATAACACCACTCTGAGAATGACTCCTGGCATTACTGCAATGCAAACAATAAATATTGGATTTGTGTGTGTGGTAGCTGAGCTTCCCCTGCCCCACACGTGTTTTGCTGCTTGAAGGGGGAGGAGTGACATTATGAGAATACACAGTGTGGAGAGATAAGAAAAGAAATAACTGCGTGATGGGGGAAAGAATAGCTTAGGCCAGGCCCTGCCTTGCATACCAGCACGTGGAGCAGGCACCCATGCCCAAACCAGCAACAAGCTGCGCACCCTAACTCACACTGCATGCATGCACGCCCTCCCAAAGCTCATCTGGCCTCCCACTAAACCATCTGACACTCCTCCCCTCTGTCATTGGCATGAGGAAGGAAGGATGCAGGAAGGGAGTGTTTTAGGCTAAGTGTCTGACATCCAGAAGCTTGACCCTCTGCTGACTCAAATTGCTGACTAAAGGCTGCTGTTGTGCAGGCAGCCTCTGTTCTTTTCCACTTACCACAGATTACAATTTTATTTGCTTAAATTAAATTCCCAATTAATAATAATTTCTTGTTTTAGCAGTTGACTCACATTCAAGAAAATACACAGGAATCTCATTATTTCTTTCTTACTCTTTGTTCTTCCAGCCCCATATGCTCCTTTTAACATTCTTGCAAAGCTCCACCATTCACTTTGAAGAGCCATCAGAATATTTCAGGGCCATTTGGGGAATTTACTGCTCACATCCTGCTCTCCCTCATTTTTCTCAGGGTTTGTTCAAGATCCTTTCTTTCTGCATCACACAACATATAGGTTGCATATGTTCTGAGGGAAGGAACAGCTCATTATTTGGTTTTGTGATGCTCTTAAGTAATTTCAGGAAACCAAAAAAAAAATTTTCTTTTAACTAAGCTGATCATGGTTTTGAGACTGACATTAAAAAAAAAGGTACAACTAATGTTATTCATATTCTGTATTAACAATATGGGGAAAAAATTGTCATTATTACTTCTTCAAGCAACTGCTCTCCACTGCTGGCAGGCAATCCTACTGCCAGCTTATCCATTCGTGATCACACCTACACCCTACATTAGGATTTATCCCGGATTTTCAGCTATATTAAACTGGCTTTTACCTAAAGTACATAAATCACATCTATATCTGACTCTCATGACTTGTGTGCATGAAGGGATACAGGCTTCTAACACAGTGGGTGAGAGCACCGGGAAGGAAAGGATTATTTTCAGCTAACCAGTGACCAATAACAAACTGTGTTATCCTCCACAGCTTCATGGGTGCTGGGTTCAGTTATGGGTTTTATCCAATAGATGGCTCCTCAGTAGCAGGAAGGATTCTCCCCCTGCTCTCCTTCCCTTCACGGAGTTTCAATATGACTTTCTAATATTTACACAGCTATTATCTTGCAAATATAGGCATTTTGTGCACACTGATAAACACACAGAAGCAGCATGTGTGCGTGAATTAAAGAACAAAAGAAAAATTAGATGACATTTTATATTACTGCCTGCCACTTTGTCCTCTGCCAGTACAGAGGTGCATGAAAAATGATACCCTGGAATGCTTCCTAAAGTCAAAAAAAAAAAAAAAAAAAACAAAAAAAAAACCCAAAAACAAACAACTATAGAAACATTAACAGCATGCCAAATACAAGCTGTTTGTCTCCCCAAATATATGAGGACATCTCCCACATCTTACATATCCCTGACTGAGCAATACTTAAGGAACTTACAGGCATCATTACTACTCTGTCAACAAAGGATTTTTCACAAGAAAAAAATAAAATCCTGTGTGCAATTATTGATATAATGACCCAGGAGGGTTCTGTGTAATTGGCAGGGTGCAAGTTAACATCATCATGAGTAAGGTTAACATTTCTGAGACAGTGAAAGTGAATACATTTTTGTGGTTTTACAGAAAAACATAATTAGAATAACCCCCAAGACATTCAGAAAAATCCTGTTTATGCCATATAGACACTTCTCTGAATCAGAAGAGCATTTCCCAGTAACTTCTGCTCTGAGATCTATCCTGCATCTCAGACAGATCTTGTCAAGATCCTGTCAAAACCTTGTGGTAACCCCACTTTTGGATCGTGACCCTCTGGTCCAGCCACATGATAACAGAAAACAGAACACCCACAACAAATAATAAATTGCATAGAAGCCAGATGATGGCTGTTTAAATTCCCATGATTAAACACTTCAATGGCTCACAAGTACAAGCCCCCTATACCTGCTGTTTGCACCTAAACTAATATCATTCCTAATAATAACCTTTATCCTTGAAATATTAAGCTGCTTTGAAAAGTGGGGGAAAGGTACCATTTTACTACAAATATATAAATATGTAGCATCATAGCATTAGCACAATTACAGCCATAATAACTGTCAAGAAAAAAAAAATACTGCTTCATCCCTGTTCAAAGCTGAGCACAATCACTGGTCTCATTTCAGCATTCCAAAAGGACTTGCCTAATTCCATGCCTCAAGTCAGCTTTTTGCTGGCTAAAACCTGGAAAATTCAAACCAGCTGGCAACCTCAGTCACTCCAAAAGAAGCTCAGCAGCAGCATGCCTGACCATGGGGCTGTGACACTGCTGCTCTCCTTCAGCCCTGAGCAGACGCTCCAGCAGCCCCCTATCCTTGGTGCGCATCAGGCAGAGAAACAGCATGTGGAAAGGCAGCCTTATGATCAGGTGATTCCTCTTTGGCTCTTTGCATGCTCAAAGACATTCCTCTTAAACTGCACGGAGCAGATTTAAACCCTGGCCAGTCCCAGTTGTGGTGAAACACCAAAGCTCCATGTTCCCACTTGGCTCTCCCTCCCAGGACACTGCAGCCAGCAGAACTCACCCAGCCCCAAAGCCAAGCCTGCAGACTTGCAGCCACCTTCTCTCTCTTTAAGGGGCAAATATACAGGCATGTCAAAAAATCAGAGTTCACAACTGAAATACTGACAATCATTTTCACCGTGGAGCAGTTTAAAAGAGGCAGCAGTGATATTCATTAAGCTGTTAATAATGGATTGTGGCACAAAGCAATTTATCAAGTTTCCACTGTAATTAAAATCACTGAATATTCGGGCACTTGCAATGCACCTAGCTCTCCCTGCTTCTGAAGCTTTACATTTTAATGTGAATTATAGCTCCCTCTCCCCAGAGAGCTACTAAAAAGCCCACTTTAATTGGTATGTTTTTAATTGAGATTACATTATTAAAAAGTGTAAATTTCTGTTGAAGAGAGAAAGGAGGTGCTCAGCTCCCCTTTAGTCTCTGTCTCCCTTAGATAGAGCTTGCTTATCCCAGCAGGAGGGAAAAAGGAGAGGGGTAGGTGCTGTGAAGGAAGAGCAGAAAGCCCTGAACACTCACAGGCTGTGAAGCCAGGGCAAGGCAGCATTGTCTGCCACGGATGCAGGATTTCCTACGTGGATTTTCAGGAGGGAGAGGAATCACCACCACCATCCAGGCTGCTCTTAACAAAAGGCAGAGGGAACACACCACACAGGGATTCCTGCCTCGTAGCCAGCTGACACTGAGTGCACATTTCAGCAAGCCTCTCCTCGAGGTTACCAGTGACAGACAATCTGTTGCTTTCCAGAATAAGTAACTCCAATATTAAATTCTCCTCAAAATCCACATACGGTTATGAGTGGATGAGGTCTAGTGAAAGCCTCTGCTGGTTCCAGAAGGCTGGGGAAAGGCAGGGAGAGGCAGCCCCTGGGGCAGCCTGGACAGGGTAGCAAGAAGAGAAGTGCCCCAAGCAAACAAAACCTTTGTGCACAGATAAGGACAGACGGACCACGTTAAAAAGAAAATTGACTTCATGCACTTGGCATCCAAATGCTGGCCACTTAAAGGGTTCTCCTGCTGGCAAGATGGACTGTCAGTGCCTCTCATAAGTAGGAGTATGGACCTCCTAAGGTGAGTAGACATGAGAGAAAAGGGAGAAATATCAAAGGAGTGCAAAGTAGATGGCAACAGCTGAGACAGATCAAGAGAAAAACCTCCAGAGATCAAAACACGGCAAAAGATGGACAAGATGGTTGAACAAGAATGAAATATCATGGAACAGCTTTTTCATAACTGCTTCAGAAAAGGTCATGCTGTACTGCAAAAGGAAGGCAGTGCGTGGGGCTGAGAGAGGTCACTGTAGGCAAACAGAGACACAGAGAGACTAAGAGACAAATTCAAAGATCACCCACTAATATCACAAATGCTGCAACTCCCCTTCTAGTTCTGGAAGTGACTCAGGAAGGAAGGATGGTGAACCAACAGCATACAAAAGGGAAAAAAAAGAATGACATGTGAAAGACAAAACTGAAATTGTTAAAACTGACAGAGAAAGGGAAAGCTCTGTTACTACAATTCAGTCAGTAAATATGTGACTTTTTCTAAATTAAGAATTTAGATGTTATGCTCTATTTACACATGTCAGAGGAAAGCCTGCTTGTAGTGGGAAGGTACCCAACCATGCTACTGCTCTGAACAGCAAGGTAAAATTAATATATGAAATTCCCAGTCCCAGTCAATAGGCCCATTGCAGACTGAAATCAAGACTAAGTAAAAACAACAAAAAAAGACCATGTAAACAAAGATTGGATCTTACATCCCACCTTGGCATTAAAGACCACTGCTCTGCTGTGCAGAAAGTTAATCTCCAGATTATTTAATTTAATGCAAGATTCCTTTTGCTTGCTGATCTGAAAACCCCACGTCCAGATCACAGATGAAGCAGAAAAAGGAAGGGCTTTCAGAGACCTCAAGTAGAATCTTCTGAGAAACTTGTGGGAGCACACTGTAAGGGTTACATAAAGAAGAGTTGAAGAACAGTAAGAGAGATGAGTTACAAAGGAAAGGGAATGTGCACAATCTCAGGGTAACAATTTTCCCTTTCAGCTGAAGGGGTGAATGGTGAAACCATACCATGAAGGGAAAGAAAAAACAGGAAGCAGGAAAAGATAGGCTGGGCAAAATTTGCCTTATGACAACAGAATCACAAAGAGAAACTGTGCTTCCGAGCCTGTAGAAAGATGACCCTGAAAGACAAATTTAACACTGCTTAGGCTGGCTGTTTTGCACAGATGAAAACATGCAGCAGAAAGGCCAGATTACTTACTGATTTGGCATGTACCAACAGATATATGACCACATCAGATTCTACTCTGAGTGCTATAAAAGAAAGGCAGCTGGATGTGCTTTACTCCCTTTCCAGAAAAGGGAGACCTTTTTCTGAGCCCTGAACACAACAAAGTCTCATTGATTATGTGAAATTTCTGTAGCTTCAGCATCCAGGAACATTTCCCCAAATATATACAGTGACCCACCAGGTTGCAATAGCCCTGGTTCAATTATTTTCTCTGATAAGAGTATCATGAAAAGTTGCTAACTAACCAAGGGGACAAACTTTATGTCTAAGGTCATGAAAGAGCAGCATTGAGTACTAGGTATAAAAAGTATTAAAGCCAATGCCACATCCTCCTCAAACAGATGGCCTTTCAGAAAGATTTAATCAGACACTGAAATGCATGCTGCGAATACTCATTACTAGCACAGGATCAGGCTGGGACAAGTGGCCAGCACTGACGTTATTGCCTACAGGGAATTACCACAGGCATAAACAGGATTTGCAATGTTTGAACCTCACTCTGGATAGCAAGCACAGGGTCCCTTCATGATCATAAAGGAGGGTAGAGCAAAAAATGTATGATGAGGTGAGCCAGGTCTACATGGCAGAGACCCAGGACCTTATAAGAAGCAACCTCCTAATTTCTTTTGCTTTGTTATCCTCTGCTTTTTTGCTTGTGCTCATCACATCACCACAAAACTCAGTGACAAAGGCCAGTTTTCTCTGGACACCATCTTCACAGCACAATGAGCTCTTGCACACCTTATTTTACTGGACACATAAAATAGAGCTGTGACCATTCCATGCCCTTCAGTACCAAGAAGAGGAAAAATAAGATATCACCACAACAACCAGCACCCAGAAGAAGGAATAAAAAGAAAAAAGGATTTTCATCGCTCCTTCAGTCATGGGGGTGGCTTCTTTGAAAAAGCCGGCTTGCCTTTCAATTCTTTCCTCTTCCAGTTTTTCAGAGAAATTTTACTGCAAACATTATTTGAAAGAGTCCTTAAGCTATCTTTTGACCTGGATTTTCAATAAACAGTATTTTAAGAGATTGATTTTACCATGAAAACACAACTCTTGAAAGTCATTAAAAACCTTGACATTACCAATGACTGAACATGTGAGTTCATTTATTTTCACTCTAGATGACAAAGCCTTTTTTCAGTGCTAAAGATCCCACCCTTCTCAAATAAGACATTTCTCATATGCTGTAGATTGGCAAAGCCAAATGTCCATCTTCACTTCCCACAACAACTGGTGAAAACAAGAGGAAAACAAGAGCAAAACTTATTGACAGAAGTACTTAAGTCCTTTTTCCTTTTACCTCTGAAGGCATCCTGTTGGTTTAGTGACTTCCTGTGGATTAAGAGTGCTACAGGGAGCATCTGAACCTCCCCTGTTCTGCCCAGAAAGGGCGAAACTTAGTTTTTTTGAAGGCCCTCTGAAGGAGCTCTAGCATACATCTCTTAGAAAGTGAAGTTGGCTTTTCCTGCATAGATACTCACACTTTCCTGGTACTATCTGCACGATCATTCTTGGCAACTGTGGATATGCAAAGACTTAACCAGATTAAACACCATGAACATCTGGTGCTTCAGTTTACTTTCTGTCATTAGCACAATGTTCTTGCAAACTGCAGCATGGTCATCACCTGCACTTGGCACTGCTGAGGCTGCACCTCAACTGCTGTATTCAGTTCTGGGCCCCTCACTACAGGAAAGACATTGATGTGCTGGAGCATGTCCAGAAAAGGGTGCTGAAACTGGAGAAGGGTCTGGAGCACCAGCCCAATGAGGAGCAGCTGAGGGAGCTGGGGTTATGTAGCCTGGAGAAAAGGAGGCTCAGGGGGAACCTTATCACTCTCTACAACCACCTGAAAGGAGGCTGGACTTAGGTGGGGATTGGTCTTTTTTCCCCCCAAGTAATACAACAAGAGGAGATGGCCACAAATTGTGCCACAGAAGGTTTTTAATTGGATATTAGGAAAAATCTCTTTGCTGTTGCCATCTTACTGCAAAGTTCCCCTACCTTCTTGGTGATTTCTCAGGGGCATCTCCTTGCAGCACTGACTCCTTCCTCACAGCACAGCCAACATACTCCAACTCTCCTCGCCACAAAACTAACCAACTGCAGCTCCCTTCTCACCCAGCTAACCCATTCTTTTGTAGCATTTGTCTTCTTATTGGACACAGCTGTGGCCTATTAAGGGCAGGCCTGTTCCTAATCTTTGGTGATTAGTGCAGCTGCAACTCCTCAGCTGTAGGAGTCAGACTACCTTCTGCACTATTTTCTTACATTCTATCCCTCCACACTTTGCCAAAAAGGTGGTCAGTTGTTGGAATACGTTGCCCAGGGAAGGGGTTCAATTACTAACCCTGGAGGTATGTAAAAGTCATGTACATGTGGCACTTGGTAGACGTGGTTTAGTGGTGGACTTGACAGTGCTGGGTTAATGGGTGGGACTTAACAAACTTAAAGGTCTTTTATAATCTAAATGATTCTGTGATTCTGTGTGAGCCATGCTCCAAGAAGTCATGGAGATGGCACTTTCAACCCCAGAGTGTAGCTGAGGTGCCTGGCATGTGTGATTTATGGGATAGGGACATCACTCCTGAAGAAGTGGAGATGCACTGCAGTGCTTGAGAAAAATCAAAAGGGAATGGAGAGAGGTGGAGGCATCAGAGAAAGAATCACAGATGCCAGGATTATGTTGTTAGGGCTGCTGCAGAGTTTGCTGGAGTGGGGCAGATAATATATACGTGATACCATCTGCCCACTCCTTGTCTAGTCCATGAAGCACTCTGAGCCACAACCAAGGAGACAGCAAAACGCTGCCTTAGAGCAAAGGGTCGGCAACAGCAAGCAGAGCTGCTTGTGCTTGCTGGCAGCAGGCAACCAAGCAGACATTTGCTAACTTCTTGTGGCCATAGTGCCCACAAAGGCCTGGGCTCACAGCTGTTCTGGGCTGTAGAACTGGAACAGATGCAGCAGTAATGCAAAACTCTTCCTGCACACCTCGGGGAGGCAAGAAAGGCACCACTCCTGTTACTTGTTCTGTCCTTAATCTCTTTTGAGCAGAGAGACTGCAGAGCTGCATCTCATACTGAAAGAACCTCAGCCAGACACTTCAGCCCCAGTCTGAAACCCAAAGATTGCATTTGGTAAGCCTGTAGTTCCCTCTTGGAAATATATCAACAGGGTGATCAATAAATCTCAACAAGTGCCCAAAAGTAATAGGGATTTCAAGTTCATTTCCATTCAAGGTTTTGTGGCTTTGTTATGTTTAAATACTCACTTCAGAACTGCTGAGAAAGTTATAAAACTCATTACATCTTTAAGAAAAAAATATATTGTTTTAAATTTCTTCAAATTTGGGAAGGAAGGATGACAAACCACAAGCAAATGGCTTGACTTTTAAGGTGAATAACTAAAATTCCTTTTTATATAATGCTACATTTTTTTTTCCTCAGAATCACTGCATGCTGCCCAAGCACAGACACCAGATTTAATGTTCACAAGTTTTTTAACATATTCTAGAGCAATTATACCCTTCTGCTAAAAGCAGCAGAAATAGAGGTTTCAGAACCGTGTTCAACTCCATATTTAGCCCACATTTCTCTATATCTTTAAAACACACATTTACCTCTCTGGAAAGTCCACACTTCCACCTGACAAAGGTGATGGGATGATCAGACTGTGAGAACAGCCCAGTAGAACAAAATCACAGCATCCCTCCAACAGAAAAACAAAAGAAAAACAAAAGGACCAGACCGATCCTTTGTTTTACTGACTTTATTAATCAATAAAATTAGATTATTTATCCTGAAATGGCCACCACCTTCTTCCTAACACAAGTTTTGCTTTGTTTTCTACAAAGGCAAGAATACTGCACGCTATCAGAAGGTGTCTAATCCTCCCATCTGCTGTTTCCATAGAAAAATATTTACTTTTAAACATCTGTATTACATTTACACAGTTCAAACACACACACATAGCTGCTGGAATGTACATAGTATTTAGCAAATTTTTAACTAACTTTTCTTTGTAATTGTATAGTTTTCCCTTGACAAGCAGAGGATCAGACTTTTTCAGGAGGATTACCTCTGCTCAACTCATTTCAAGCAGCTCTTGAATAAAATAGTTCATTAGTTCATGAAAAGGAAAGACTCCAGGGAACTACTGGGGAAGGAAGAGAAAAGAACAGAATGTCACAGTAATTAGGTTTTCAGATTGTCGCTTATCCTCCAGAATGCAGGTACACACACACATGTCCCTCTTCCCCTTAGGGGAGATCATTGCATGTTTATCCCTGGGAATCTGTATACCAGAGATTAAAACTCTAACCCAGCCATAATTTCCCAGAAAAATACTAAAAGTTACCTCTTCTTTAAAGCAAATTTTCTTTGCTAGTTCATAGAACAAGACAAGTCCGTCCTCCTTTGCAAGTATTTAAATACCTTAATTTCAGAGTTACTCAAAATGCAGTCTTCTGACCTTTTTAGGTCAGATGCTGAAAAGCCAAAGGACTTCCACTCACTAGGAATCCCTCATGCCTGCCCAGGTGTATGGGCAGCCTGGGAAAAGCAGAGCCACTGACTGGAGCTACCAGTGATCAGGGAAAAGACTGGCCAGGAATGAGGATGGAAAGCAGGGAAAACTGGAGGAGGTTGCAATTGTTGACCAGAGGACAACCTCTTTTGATCTATACCTGGCACAGCAGACTACAGAACATTCTAGAGCCACACCAATTAAAAGGAGGCCAAATCATCACCAGGACTGACACCACTGTCCAGTTTCTGAGTGGCTCAGGGCTCAAAGGGAAGCATGGCTCCCAGCAGCACAGCCTTCACACTCTTCTCATGTTGTTCCTTCTGTCTGCTCTGCCTTTGCATTAAAAGCACTCAAGTAGTCCATAAGTCTCCAGCCAGACTGACTGAACAGCAAATTGAGATGCCAGTGAATAGTTCTGGTGATACTTTCCCTGTGCTTTGTCACCCTCTCATTCCAAATTGTCTTGAGAACACCAAGAAGCTGCTGATGGCCATGAGAAACATCATCAGATCTCTACTGGCCTGGCATTAGGGTTATGTGACCTTGAATTATGCTTTCACAGCAGACAGTATGATTGGAAAAATCAGGAAATATCAGAGGAAATATGTGTTGAAGTGTCTATGAATTCTCCAATTCTCCTTGCTAAAGGATGTGTATTTTCAATAGTGGATTTATCCACAGGTCTGTTGTGATTTTTCAAAAATAATCAATAGCCTTAAATTGTTACAGTACATTTGTTGTTATTACTATGGATTACAAATGAAACTCTGGACTTTTATCTGCTGACAGGGGGCTTGGTTTCAACCCACAGTTGCTGAAGGAGTCTCAGTTTTGAGCACTATGAAAGACTCCTTCATCTAGACATCATAATTTAAAAGAAACCAGTAGGTTAAGAAGGTGTAACAGGATATCAAAATAGCTCTAACACAAAAACAACTTGCATATCAGATTGTTAAATGAAAATCTATCAAAGTATCATTTATTGAAGTAAACAAATAGTCTATCTGCCCTGTCTTTGGAAATATTTTGCCTCAGGGAAAAATTTAAACCTGCACAGATAATCAGGGTAAGGTATTTGAACATTTAAATCTTGCTGGATCCTTTAAAGTAGGTGTTAAGTGGTGCATTAAATTTGTGCTGTTTCTTCTGAGCTGGGTAAATTTGCTCTTCTGTAAATAGTGGGAAAAGCCTTTTACAATAATTTGAATCCATGAATAAATGTAATGTATTAAAATTTCTAAAGTACAGGCATTAAATGTTTTTGTACATAAGCCAAATGAGTGGAATATCCAGGACTAGAATTATTTAAGTGACCACAGAAAGATAATATATAATTAAAATGACATCTGCACCACTAACCGAGGGGATGAGAGAAAGTGACATCACAGATCTCATATAAGCTGCAAGCGTATTATTAGATCTAAACCGGGCTGTAAAATTACTATCTACCCAAGGGATTATCTTTAGGCATTCAGAAGCATTGTTTCATTTACTGATAGAACAGGGATGATAACAGGCTGACTTTGCTTGTCACATTGTTTTTTGGCCTTTCTTTATTCTTTGTTCACATTAGCTGTAGATGAGAGGAAGACAAGTTTCAGCTAAATCACTGTCTGGAGCTTTTCATTGTTTTACAGTTTGTTCCAAAGGCTTTTTTTATCCTCCCTCCCCCCTCCCCTAAGAAAAGAACCCCAAAGCATTTTTAATGGTGATAAAATCAATGGGGAGTAAAAGATGCACACAATGTAACATCTAGGAGTGTAGCAAACTAAGGAATACCCATTGGCCTAATGCACCTCAGGGAGACCATAAGACTTTGCTTATAGCTCTCATTATTAGCACAAAGAACCACTGGCTTCTAGTTATATCTTGGCCTTATTAAAATTCAGTGCCAAAACTCCAACTGGTTTCAGTGGGTACATTTCATCATTTGAGACCTAGGACAGAGGACATAATTCCCATTCACATGCAGGGCTATCTGGGACACCTCATCTCTACAGATTTAATTTCTGCATGAAATTGAATAAAAGCTGCATTTTGTTCTGTTTTACATGCCATTTTTATGTCTCTGGCAAATATTAGTTGCCTATATTTGTAACAAGACTTATGTGCCACCAACCTAAAACATTCAAAATTCTATAAGCAGGTAGAGAATATAGGCAGTGAAAAAGGAAAAAAAAAGAAAGCTCCAAACTTTTCAGTCACTTTTGAACAATAATGATCCTGAACTGCAAAGGAGACTTAATTTGCATTAAGAAATCTGTCCCTAATGGGCTAACTCCTAGCACTTGAAATAGCTCCCATATGCCAATTTTGCCAACTAAGCAGAAGCCCAGAAGCAGACAGGTCTGCAGGCAGCCGTGGAGTTGTGCACACACTGCTAAGGCAAACACAGACCTTGCACTTTCCCCCACATTGTCCTGATGTTGGGCAGCTACTGCCATGTGTTATCTCTCACAGCACCTCCCAATATCCCTCCCAATAGATCCTTAAACCTCTGGCCCATCACCCTCTGTAGCCTGCAAACAGGCTGCATTATGCAGATTTCTGCCTTTTGATCTTGTCACTACAATCTTGCTTTTTTCTGTGCTATCCCTTGTTTAAGGGAGTGACCAGCACAGTGAAGGCTTTAGGCCATGATGGACCCCCTCAGTGCTACAGCCACAGAAACACTCTGCACTTCATTAATAACAGCTTACACAGCAACCACTTTTACTCCACATTAGGTTGTTTCATTGTTCCTTTTATCCTTTCACAATTCATATACAGAACAGACTTTCCATGCAGACCCCATTGGCACGAATCTTTGATTTAAAGCTGTCCATACCTACAGCCACATCTGCAGCCATTAAGAGTTCACACTGGACCCATGCAGTAGAAAAGAGGTGCCTGCAAGCAGTTTATACACATCATCAGTGCCAGAAGATATTCCTGCAGCACTCAGCCTGGGCCAGGAACCCTGTTTATGAATCACCAATTGTTTGTGGTCAGTCAGTGGTGCTTACCATCCCTCAGATGAGAAGAAAAACAAAACTAACAAAGGTGGGCTGAAGGAACAGCAAGCAGCATGTAGTGATAAACTGCAACAAATGTGGAAGTGAGACATCACGGCAGAAAAAGTCAAAGAGCAGCAATATGTTTGAATATAAATTTAATTTTTTAAATGTGTCCTGGAAGTAGGGTAAACCAAAATCCATTTTATCCTGAAAAGAGGCAGCTGTGGGGTGAAGCTGTGAGAATAAGTTGGGAGGATCCAGTCTCTCCTGTGCTGTTACTCCATCAGCATTACTCTTCATCTCAGAGAGGCAAGAAGCATCTCCTACACCTCAATATTAACATCCTTCATGTGGATGTTGTGTGTTTTGTGCCAATTGTTACGCAAAAATTTGTTTCAGTCACCTCAAAATTGGAATTCTCACTGATATTCTTTTTGTAGTTTCTCACTACACATCCATATTCCTCCATGAAAAGAAATGAAATGAAACTTCATGCAATAAAAGGAAATGAAGTGGAATGCAAAAAAAATTAAATGAAAAAATATGAAAAGAAATGAAAGGAAACCTAAAGAAATGAAATCTTGAGATTTCATATCCTTTCATCAAATGAAAATTCATTTCATGAAATAAAATGAAAAACCAAATAATAAAATTAGATTAAATGAAACATCATGGGATAAAGGGAAATGAAATTTTTATAAAAAAACAGACTAAAAAATGAAAATAAATTAAATAAAACAAAGGAATTAAATGAAATCTTGGGATTTCATGTCATGAATGAACATGAAAAGTCAAGGAATGAAATGAAAATAAATTCAATGGAACTAATTAAAATGAAATGAAGTTAAATTTAAAGAAATTAAAGGAAACATACCAAAATAGAATTAGATGAAATCTTGAGATTTCTTTTCCCTTTCTTTCACAAAATGGCTTTCATTTTGTGAAAGGAAATGACACGCCAAATCAAAGAATGCAATGAAATTAAATTAAATTTAGAAAACTAAAATTAAAAAATTAAATTATTTGAAATGCAAAAAAATTAAATTAAATGAAATCTTGGGATTTCATTTCATGAAAGGAATGAAATGACAAGTCAAGGAATGAAATGAGATGAAACTTAATGGAAAAAGAGGAAAATAAAGGAAAAATAAAATTAAATTAAAAGAAATCTTGGAATTTAATTTCCTTTCATGCTTGTTCTTCTTTTGTCCAAAACAAACTTTTGTATCACAGAACCAAAGCAGAGGTCTACGTTCCAAATGTTTCATATATCAAAAATAGAAAAACTTTAATGAAAAGTGTATATGCCTTCACATACTTTATAAAACAAGACTGACAAAAACAAGCACAAAAAACCTCCTCAGAGTGCCTTATGTCCAAAAAAAGAGGTAACAAATGATTTGCTAACAATGGCAGCCACTTGTTTGCACATTTCAGGTGCTATTTACTACCTTTCTTTTTAGCCATCTCAGCTCCAGTGGCTGTTCCAACCAGACACTCAGATTGTTCCCAAGTTCCAAAGCAGCAGGAACTGGCACAGGGCTCTGTCAAACCTGCTTCAGGTCTTAGGGAGAAACTGGGTTGAAACACTCAGTGCATTTTTTTCCCCCTCTAGTCCTTGAGGAAAAGTAGTGTAGACATGACACATGACTTTAGGACAGAAAAAATACTCCATAGGCTGAACCCTTCCTTCTGGGTCTAGAAACTGGGCTGAGAAGGCATCCCAGATGCAACTTTTCTGCATCCTTACTTGAAAAGAAATACTAAGAGCAGCAATATTGGAATGTGTTAACAATTCTGCCTGATGGTACACAAAGCTAAAAATTAATCAAATCTTCACTAAAACACTTTGAATGTTCAGAGAGATTGAGTTTGTTTTTCAAACAGAGGCTTATGCCACTTCCAGTTTTTCCTGAAAACATTTGCATATCCATATATTTATCACAGAAATAGTCTTACCTGAGCTGCATCTTGCTGGTGTCTGTGGACAATTGCATTTTTTATGGTTTGGATAAAAAATTCATTAAGTTCATTTTGTTTCTTGTTGGGAAAAATGCGTAGCAATGGGATCATTACGAAAGGGAAAGAAACTGTAAGAGATTGCAAAGAAGAAAACATTGAATCAGACTGTGAGGGCATATAATAGTCACCCTTTCTCTTCCTTAATATTATAAAACTTATCAAGTAGGATGTGTTCCTTTTATTAAAAACTGATTTTTCCTCTCTTCCTCTCCCTTTAGTAACCTGTGAGGGTGGAAGAAAAAGAGGATTCCCTTTTGGAGATGTCCTGCTGGCCAAGACTCCCTTTCCAGACAGATGCTGTCCAAGCTTGTTTCCATGATGCCTCAGGATTTTGGTTCAGATTTTTGGTGTCACAAAGCCACTATAACAAAGGGAAGCATTATTCCCCTACCTGCCCGGACAATTACATAGGGAAATTGGGGGATCTTGAACTGGCCCAGCAGCTTATGGCACCAACATGTGGAGTTAGGTAGTTTTCATTCCTGATTACAGCTCTGCAGCATTAGGGACCTATATGAAGGATGGGGCTCTTTAGGGCCTCTCACAACAGGACAAAGACTATGGGGTTTAAACTAAAAGAGAGCCAATTCAGATTAGATATAAGGAAGAAGTTCTTTACAATGAAGCTTGTAAAACAGGGGCACAGTTTGCCCAGGGAGGTGGTGGATGCCTCATCCCTGGGAACATTCAAGGTCAGGAGGGATGGGGTTCTCAGCAAACTGACCAGGTTGAAGACATCCCTGCTTATTGCAGTGGATTGGACTAGATGACTTTTTAAGGTCTCTTCCAACACTATTGTGTGATTCTATTTATTTTGCTTCTCTAAACAGGCCACAGACTCAGGAAGTGGGATATTATCAAAAGGATGGTCTCCACTCCATACTTTTATAGTCACAACCTAGAAACCTGAGTGAAGTCTTATATTCTAATAAACTCCTCACTAACTTATGAACAATTTAAGGCTAACAGATCAATCACTGAAAAAACCCTGTCCTGCCAACAGGGCAACTACATTGTGGAAATTCTCACATTAATGAACGAGCAGAAAGAGAAGAATCAAGGAATCCAACTCCAAACATTACAGAAACTTTTCTTTAATGAAAGACACACTGCTCTTAGATGTATAGGGGCACATTTCTGTCCCTTAAGAAATTGGTTACAAATCACATTTTGCAATCAGGTTAAATGCTAACCCCAGGGCAATTTGGATACACAGCTCCAGAAGGAAACAGTTGATGTGCTGTGAGTACAGGTGCAATCTGTAATGCCAGCAGGATCAGATGGGCACAGGAAACTTTGCCACTGTGCCACCTGATACTACTGTGTGCAGATAACGAGATGATAAAACCTCACAAGCCTTGATTATGCTGTGGCTTCCTCAGCTGTGATTCTTACTGCCCTTGAATTATCAGGATCATCACCACCATGAAGCCTAAGCTTTCATGCCCTAGAACTACATGGTTTTATACTCCAGTCTTGCACTGCTTATCTATTAATATAAAATAAATGCATTCTCTCAAGACACCTGTGATCTTTATCCTTCAGAGCCATCTACCAGGCTGTGGACAGTGTTCAAAAAAGAACTGGAAGTACTTACACAATCTGTTTATACACTTACACCTCTTTTCTTCAGTGGATTCATAATGGGTGGGATTTCAACCTCTACTAAGCAAATCAAGTGCACAAAAACTTTGCACTTAGGTCCCAAAGAGCAATTACTATTTTAGTGAGAAGTGTATTAAAACAAGTACTGTAGAAACTGCAGGACCCAGAAACTTTCCTGTCAGATGAACCAGGAGCATTGTGTTCCTGGAGTTTCATTAATGGTGACAAGACCTGCAGAGCATATGGTGGAAATCTCAAGGGTAGAAGTGGCCTGTGGATTGCACTCTGAATCCCTCTGAAATAATGTCAGCTATAATGCTTCCTACTCTGGCTTCAGCATGAAGCAATTTTGCAATTTGAGAGTGACTTTTATGAAATTACCACAAGAAAGTAGACTAATGTAGATTATACTCACGGATTAGAATGAGAAGAGGCTTAAACAAAGACATTTCAAAGAATGTTCTGGAATTCTTAACAAAGGGGTCATCAGGATTCTTCTGAGAGTCCACTTCAGTACCAAAAGCTACGCTACCAACGACATCCAAGGTAAAGCAGTTGTAACACCTGCATTTAATTGAAGAATGATAAATTACTATCTACAAATCACATATCCATTAATATCTTGCTTCTACAAACATCACACAGCATTAATTTTTGCCACTGAGTTTCTTTTTGCTTCTAGATTTAAGTTTTGCCAACAAGAGATGTTTCCATCATTTTGACAAATGGTGCTGCTTGATAATGACCCGTTTTTCCAAACCTACAAAGTGAACATATTTTCATACAGCTCAGTAATTCCAGTAAAATTTTATTGAAAACAATTTAATTTGTTATGACCTAGAAGTCAAATGTAACACATCAGAGATGCATAAGCATTTTCTTTATATGCATCCTAATAAATGAGATAATTCCTTTCTCATTTTTAACTGCACACCTATTTCCAATCCAGTCTAAACTCTCAGAGACAATGGGTTCTTAGGTAAAATTAAGGTCCTTAAGGATTTCCTTCTTCTTCTTCATACCTCCCTTGTAATGTAACTCTGGGAACAAAACCAAGAGAAACTGACACCATGTGAAATCTGTATCTCTGCAGAGGAGCCGCCAGTGCTTTGAGAACTCCAAATGATCTGTGGACCATGATCTAGAAACATCAGAATTTACTAAATGGCTCTCTGCATATCTCACCCTCAATCCAGTTGTTTTACCATCTTTATTTTCCTAGTAGGCTTTAGCAGCTCTATTAAGTTTTGAGATGGGTGGACTGAGAATGTGAAATATCCTTGGAATTTGATTCTTCTGATCTGTGGTGAAGTAAGCAATGTCTGTACCTCCATGATCCTTAGGAAAGGCTAATATCACTCTCTGATGTTTTAATCTGAGTATGTATGAAGGGAAGAACAGGAGCCAGGCCCATTACATCCTACATATGTGAATCAGTAATTCTATGAATTATGTGACTCAGTAATTGTGTAAATCAGTATTTCTAAACAAAAATCTTTGTGACTTGTCATTCTGATCACACCAGAGAAGATTTAAAAGATAACAAGAATAATGCAAAACTCACTTCTTTTGTTCTTCAACTCTTTCACACAGACACACACACATAAAAAACATCATTACAAGTTAAAATATTAAAAGGGGGGGCATTGCTATAAACAATAATTTCAGAAGGACTCAATCATCTACCTCTCCAAGGTACTGAAAAATAAAACAACATTAAAAACTAAATTTTGAGTTGTTGGCAAAACACAAAACAGCTAAAGACAACTAAGGTCATAGGGGGTTACAGATAGGTCTTTTCATCTTAAAAAAACCAGCTCCCAAGGCAATTCTGTAAAACTGCAGGGGAATGAGAATCACATTTATAAGTATGTCAAACCTGCTAAAATGGTAGTATGGTAAAACAACTGGAAATATCATGTTGCGAGACGGTCAACATCATTCATTTAGACTTTCAAAGGGTCTTTACCAAAGTGTCTCTTGAGAGATGAAACCCTATAATGGATCAATAGCTAAAAGACCACTCAAAGACAAAGGACAAATGGAAAAATGGAAAAGACTGGAAGGACTGAAAAGGTCAATTTTCATCACAGCACTAGGCTAGTGTAATGTATCTTGAGGTTTCATAGCATTTTTCAGCTGTTTATTAGAGAGATCTCTGTGCATACACACACACACATTTGCATGTGCACATATACTTGAAAAAAGATTAATACATTGTGGCTAAATATCCATTTCTTCTGATGAAACAAAATTATTTGTGCTGCTTCAGTTTGGGAAAATCATGAAGAACTTCAGAGGGCATTGACCAACTCAGCAAATGAAATGCAAGCAAAATGAAGCAAAAATAGTGCCTGTTAGAAAGAATGCATTTGCATTACTACCCAGGATCTTAGAGAAAATGCATCTACTCAGAGAGGGGGCTAGATAGTGTTGTGAACAGCTCAGTGAAGACCTCTGATGAAAGAGCAGCAGAAAAGATAATAGGATATTAAATGCATAACAAATGAGAGAAAATACAATATGGAAAATATTAAAACGTCATTTGATAAATCAGTGGTGCATTTTCATCTGGATTACTGATCCTGTTGCTTCCCCAAAAGCTAGCATGCCATTTAGAGGGGGTTATGAAGAATGTGGTAAGAATGTGGTAAGAATTATTAAGTGCTCAAAAAAACCTCATATTAAAAAAAAAAAAAGGAAAAAAGAGTGATGGACTAGATATATTTGATACTAGACCAATTCTTATGTTTGTACATTATTGGCAGCCTGCAGAGAACAGACTGGACAGGGATTGATGCAGCCTTCCTTTGTTGTTCCAGCTGTTAAAACTTCATTAAATAACTGCCAGAAATACATTAGATGCTTTACCAAAATTACTTTTCAAGTATACAATGACTGTCCCAGGAAGAACAGGCTTTTATCAGACACACCCTCCGTTAAACTATGATCTCTATTTTTTAAAGTGAGGGAGGAAAAAAGAAATCTTTTCTACAGTAAGTGTGAATTCAGAACAACTGCTGCTATTGATTTTTTCCCTCTTTTTAATAATCTGCTACTAATTTTTGGCATGTTGAACATACCTCTGGATATCAAAAGCTTTGCCAGAATCTGCGTAGACTTTCAAATTACACAGCAGAGTGTCACAAATCTTGTTTATCAAGGGTGTCATCTGGAAAGGAACACACTGAATTGTGAAAAAGCATGAAAATGTTAAGGAAAAAAACCACCAAACAAAAATAATTATTTTTAATTATTTTTATCTGATAAATGTGTTAGAGCTCTCAGGTTCCTCTGCAGGCGTTACTAGGTACTTGTGCATAGATAAGATGAAATGTTGGCACTTTCTTCTCAAAATAAACCTACACATTACAGGGATGCCCTTCTCCAGCTCTGGGCCTAAATGCAAGATGCCGTGTAACCTACCTCACAATTGGTCCTTGCCCCACTGTGGCTACATACACAGAGACCTTTCAGGCAAAAACATCCCCCTCTCTGTTTAATCATTCCAAACAATGATTTAGCATGATCTTTATTTGCACTACATCACATATAGGTTCCAAATGCTCTGGGGCAGAAGGAATAATGTTTTCCAAAGTCCTGTAAAGGCACTGGCATCAGTTCTATCCTGCCATCTCTCAGTTTGAGGGACTTAGCATGTAACTAGAAAGTGACCCTGGATACTACTAAAAGTACCCAGTTTGAGGAACTTAACATGTAACTAGAAACTGACCCTCGGTACTACCTTGTGCACCAATATCAGTTTGCTGAGGGCAAACTGATATTGGTGCACCAGGAAAGTATTTTCTCAAGTGGTGATGCCATTAAATGGAGATTTGTGTGAATTTATTCATCTAAGGGTTTTTTCCAGTCACTGACACATGCTGGCCAGGTAGACTTAACCCCAGCTTGGCTGCAGCCAGCAGTGCAATAGTCTCTTCTTTAGAGCTTCATGGAAACCACAGCACAGGCAAACATCAAGGACTCATTAAAGTCTCACTTTCTGTCTCTTTAGCTTCCTACATCTGAGGAATCAGACACTTCCCTGATTACACCAAATGGGGGGACAGAGGAAGGGGGTAGCAGCAATCCAGCCATGAACCAAAAGGAATTATAGCCTGCAGCTCTTTCCCATGTGGACTACCAAGAGCAGCCTACAACTTAATACCAGAGCCTTGCCTCAACAACTACGTCAAGCACCAGCGATGTACACACAGAAACTTGCCTTTCCTTCCTGAACTACCTCCCTCAGCATAAGAATGTCAACAAACATGAGAACAGACTTATCCTACTCCTCTGACATTCTTGTTACCAAAAAAGACTTACTGCAGCCTCGCAGCACACTCTGAGAGCTTTGCAGCCTGCCCAGCCAAGTCCATTTTGCTTGGCACTTCTACCTCTGTGAAACTGGCACAGCACTTCGTGCACAGGCACTCTGCCATCTCAACACATGGGCAAGACTGCACGCAGTCAAAAGGCCAACGCAGGAGCATCCAATATGTTTTCCAAAGGCACAAGGCTGACTCAAGAATGTGTCTAGCTGCTCTCAAGGTCCCCTGCCTATATGAGTGAAATTACATTGCAAAGCCCGGTCGACTTGGGTTTTGCCACAGTCTCACAAGGCAGCTCTGGAGCCAGATTAGTGTTTGGTAAAAGTAGCTGTTACACTTTTGGGAGGTGCACACCGCAGTTATGTGGCAGCCTTCTTCACCTTTTGGATTTCCAAAGAAAGTCCCCTGCAGCAAGCTTCTTCTCAAAAGCAGCTTCAACAAAATTAATACATATCTGTTCAACAGATTCAACCAAGGTGAAATACTTCATAATCTCTGGGTCCAGCCCCCCCTAGTGAACTGAACCAGCCAAGGAGAAGAAAATGAAAATCAGTTTTTTAACAGGTATGATGTTTCTGAAACAGATGGTGATCATTTCAGATTTTCCTTTTATTGCCTTTTTTTCTCTCTTATTCTTCATCACATCACCAGATCTGTAACCAGCCAGCTGGTTGCTATCACTTTTCAACAGCTGGCAGAGACATCAGGGGCACGTACCTCTGGCCCGGGCATCCCCACAGCACCTCTGCACTTTGCACATTGCACCACCCTCTAGAAATACTGCTTCAATTCATTCCTAGCCATGAGGTACTTTTATTAGTAAATCTAACCAGGAAAACAAGGAGGGGGGCACATGGATTTGATTTACTGTTAGCATGACAATAACAGATTCATGTCAATAAAACAATTATTTGTATATGAAAGCTACAGGGGATATCTAATCTGGAATCCTAGGTTGGGTTTGGGTTTTTTATTCCCCTGGGGGACATAAATTAGTGCAAAACTGCAAGCTACAAAGACCACAAACTGAAACATTCTTAAGTCTCATAACCCCTCAAAATCTTTGTCTGATTGTCAAGAAAAATAAAGTAGTGTCAGGGGAGGTGAACTATACCAAGCATAGAAACTTGACATGTTGATCTACACTGCCGTGGGTATCAGTTACCTCCCATTTATTCTGATTTGCCAGTCAGAACATAAAACCTGCATAACCTGCCTGAGATTCAGTTCTTGGTGGGTAAATAAACCTCAGCTGCTTTGTGTTCAGATTGGCTGAGAGTAACAGGATGAAGAAAAATCTAAACAATATGGTCCCTGTAAATATTTGATCTGACAGTTATCTAATAGCAAGAGTAGCCCAGAGTCCAAATTTCTTTCTTTCTGCCAAAGAAGAGCATTTGGGGTTAGGGTTTTCATGATGCCAGGGGCTTTGCGGTATAAATCCTGCCAATATGCTGTTTGGCACATAACAACAATTAGCTTCTGATTCTGCATATGCACAGTGCATGTGAATCTTTGCACTATTCAAAGGCATCAGAGTCACATTCCTCTAGTTAGATGTGGCCCTCAGTATTCATCAGTATTATTATTCCCCTCATTATTAGCATCCAAACTAAAAACTAGAAGGCTGGATCATATTCACTGTAAGCAGACACACTGGAGACTTTACTGTTCACAGACAGCAAGCACAAGTTGTATTGGGCCTCTTGTCCCACAAATGTTATGAAACAGAAATGAGGGAGAAGGAGAAAGAATACATCCCTAACACAAGAATTCCTTCTCTTTCAGATTTCAAGTCCCTGAATAAAACCAGAAAAAGAGCAGAGTGTCAGGAAGATGTTTTGTGAAATTATTTGTTTCTATCACTTGAAAGTGCTATTCCTGGGCACAACTTACCAAAATAAGCAACTCAACAAGACGGTGGCCTGTGGCTCAAGTTTATGCACATTTCATATTTTTACACCAGTTTTTACATTAGCGATTTGCTTTACCTTATGTGAGCACATTTGCTTTGTTTAGCAACAACAGCAGATTCCAGAGACACTCCCAAAATGCCTTTGACCAATTTGCACAGACTAACAGCAAATCAAGGAAACCTTAATGGGTGGACTGTCAGATCTTATGTCCTAGTAGGACATGAGAGATCTCCATGCCTGAGAGTGACACTACAGGATTTTCTGCACTGTTCTGCCATGTTATTACAAGTTCTGCTTTATGTCTCCCTTTATTTGAAAGAAATGCCTCAACACAAACTCCACTTCACAGGTTATTTAGGACACTACTACATTAAGCTGTGCTCTCTTCTTTAATTTCTGTGTTCTGTTTTGTTTAAATGGTTTGTTAATGGAGGAAAGGATTCCTGGCATACTGATAGGAGATGACAAGACTACTGCAGCACCATCACAATAAATAAAAATCAATAGGTTTTCTGCTGGTGTTGGCTGTAAAAGAGAGTAGAGCTATTTATCAAGTCTGACAACAGGTCCAGAACTGCAGGATCATCATAGGCACCACAGCAAAAAGAAGAGGAACAAAATAAGAAATACTAAATAGGGAATCAAAGTTGGTACAACAAGATCACTAACATGTCAGCTTGTTTCAATACATAACAGCTGAGGAGAGCATGACAGGAACACTGGGAAATGTTTCTATTACTTAGAGCCTCTAGGTATTATAATTCACCAATTCCTCATTAATTCTATCTCGGATCAACTTGCAGTGATTGGTGTTGTTCCCACTTAAGAGATAAAAGTTGTTTCATGCACAGAAAATTTAAGTAGCTTCTGTCAGATCACCCACAGGCAGTCAAGGGCAGGGAAGTGACATTTCTTGGGTTTCCTGCCTCCTGTCTCTCATTTCTCATTCTTAGTGCTCCCACAGCAGTGGAACTATGGGGTTCATTCAGGGGTCTTACTGGAAAGAGCTTATTATATTAGATCTGCTACCAACTCCAGTGGCATCTCACATGGATGCTCTCCAATCTTACTGCAGGATCAAGCTTGTAAGTCTATTGCTTTATTCACCACCACTGTAGTATTTGTGTTCAATGCTATCCAGCCAAATCTTCCTCCACCTGGAGTGGACTCCTTTAGTAATCTTTACATGCTTGTTAAAAAAAGGGAGAACATCCAAGACATTGAAATCCATAAAAGCAAGAGCAAAATGGTGCACAGCTTTTAAAGACAAACTGAAAAAAGAGAAAGCTGTCAGAAACTCTTGAAAATTGTTACTAAAGCAACTCTCTGCAGACACACAGAAATCACTATATTGGTTATCCAACAACTCTATAACCTCTAGTTTCAGTTCATTTCCTGTAACTTTGAAAAATTCAAAATTTCTGGAATCATCTTTTCATCATTTGCTGGCTGGCTGTTGGAGATATTTGCTAAACTACAGGGAAATTCCTCAAGCTCAGTGAACTTCTCAGTGACATTACACCACTTCTTTGAAGTGACAAGGGCAAAGCTCACCTCCGCCCACAGCCCCAGGTGCCTCTGTGGAGCACTGCAGGTTAAACCTTAGCAATACACATTAGCTCTGTCTGGAGCCTTGTCCTCCAGCAGCCAGGCCAAGGTGGCTTCTCACTTCTCACTCTTGCTAGCTTTGAAACTGTCCTTTCTTGAGTTTCTGAAACAGAGATATCAGGAACCTGTGTCTCTGAACTCTCTGTCCCTTGGTGCATCTTTCATCTGAATGCAAGGAGCTGTTAACACTTGTTGCTCTGTCACAGGCTAGGAGCTCCCAATTTTTCTAGAGCATCCAGACAGACAAGCCTATGTTTGGAGTGGCACCAGGGGCTGCAGCACTCAAGGGGAACCCCTTTCCAAAGACACTCATGAGGTCTGCAGTGTCTCCAGCATTACTGTGGAGTCTGCACAGAGGAACTAAGTTAAGGCAATCATCCAGAGCGAAGAGAGTGGAAGACTTTGGTGTGGGATTTTGCCAAAGGAATTGATATCATGGAAGGAGAAATAAGGAATGTCCTAGTAATATTTATAAATATGTATAAAATAGCATATCTGGGATCTTATGCTATAAATTAGTACCAAATTTGTGTTTGTAATTCAAAGCAGAGAGGAAGGGTTTATTATAAACAGGATGTCTTGCAAATAATGCTGGATACTCTGTAGTATGGCCAATACTAGAACATGGTATTTTTGTTTCCATGCTGCTGTAAAGGTTCTGAGAGAGTACCAAATATGGGAGAGCTAAAAAGTGAGATCATAATTAATGAGCATTGATTTCCTTTGTGAAGTGTTGGTATGGCTTCTAAATTAGGCAACAGCAGGATAAGCACATGGGCAAGGACTTAAGTTGCATTAACTTCAAATCCCAATATTGCTAACATATTTGTGTAGAAAATGAAATGCAAGGCTGAGTAGCACATCCGTTCACCAGTGGTTCCTAATCTCACATGGGCTTACTGCAAGTGTCTGTGTAGGGATGGACAGACTTCTGGTGAAGGCGTGGGGGAGAAAAGCAAAGTTGAACCTTTCAGAAAGACCTGCTCCCCTCCTCTTTTTCCCACTTGCTGCTGAATGGGAGGAGAAAGTGACAATTTCCAGGTCACCCTAAGCCCATGCACAGTCACACACCTTCCCACAGAGCTTTGGAAGAGGCAGCACGGACAAAGCTGATTATCAGGCTAAAAATAAATATCTCAATCCTTGCACACAAGACAGCTAGCAGGCACTGGCCAGCCCTCCCTTTCACCTCCTACCATTACTCCTGCAGTCCACCTCCACCAACAAGCCATGCAGTTGGATTGGCCAGACCCTGCAAAGCCCAGCCCCAAAGCAGGATCCCTGAGGCTCCACTCTCTTGCCCTCACCGTGCTCCTCAGCCAAGCCTGCCTGGCAGGTGCTGGCAAAGGTTGCTCTCCACAAATTGAGGGGAGAGCAGCGTTATCTTTTGTTAGTCCACGAGCAAAGAGCCGATGACCTGCAGCAAGGCAGATTAATTTCCGCCAGCAAAATGCAAAACTCTGCTCTCCCCACCATGCCATGTGCAACTGATCGCTTGCATATTTAAACACCCTTGCCTTGCTGAAATTTTGTGATGGAGTTGGTGACAGAGCAAATGTGAGGGCGCATAACCAATGGCATTGTCAGTGGTGATTAATCAGCATCTCCGCCAGGCTGGCGGCCAATTAGAATTTACCATAATAAGGAGGTGACAGCCGGCGTTGCTAAGCGACCGCTGTCTATGGAGCTGGGAGAGCCAGACACATTTAGATGTTACTGTGGATTTCGACAGCGGCATGTCAAAACAACACAAGCGTCTGCCCAGTGGAAAATTTTACAACCCAGGACCGGGCACCGGAGTGAGGCATGATTCCCTTTCAGAATAAAACATAAAAAGGAAGAGGTGATTTTGGTTTGGTTGTTGTGGGGTTGGTTTTTGTAGTTCTCTTTGAAAGTAGACTTTAGCCAGTCAATCATTTATATACAGTTAATTAAGAGATATCGTACCACTGGAATAGGACTTTGTTACTGGGTAATGGGTTCCCATGGCTGAGGAAATGCTGATACATTTATACGAAATTAGCAGCAGGTCAGCACAGAGACATTTATTTTCAGTCAGAGGTATTTATCTGGCAATGACATTCTGTTCCAGTGACTTATTTTATTATATGAAAGGATTAAAGAATAAAAGGAAGAGGGAAAGGGAAGGAGATGGAGAAAAGAAAATAGACTGACAGCAGTTCCTGTGTTAACATGAGAGTTGCTGACTCTGCACATCAAGAAAAGCTATGTTCCAACTGGGAGCAATAACCTTTCCTGAACTTAAGCTTACTCCTAATAGGGCAGAGGAGAGGAAGGGGTAAGGGTCCTTCTTAAGTATGCTATACTTTCATGGAAAAACTGACTTAAACAGAAGAAGACAGAGAATCATATCTTCAGATGATCTATTTGGATTTTCACCCGTCTATGATCTGAACCATGCCATATGGAAGCTCTGCTGCATGTGCTCTTCAGGTCTAAATAAAGTGGCACAAAGTAGCAGGATTTACCTATCCTTAATATGGACCTACATAAAGCAGATGCCTGCACAAGTCTTCTAAATTATGAAAACGGCAATGTCTACACCTTACCTCTTTCAGTTTGGTATCGCTGAAGGCTGGGGTCAGGAGGCTCCGCACAAACTTCCATCTGTCATCACGAAGACAAAGGATGCTATCAAGCATTGGCTTGGATATCAACTTCGGCTTCTAAGTTGAAAGAAAACATAATTCAATTTTAACACAAATGCAACTACAGCTACTCAAGACTCTGGAACTTGGGAAGATTGCTCAGGAAAGGCATTGCACTGCTGCCCCACGAAGAGAGGTTCAAATCAGTCCCAAACACCAAGCTAAACATGGATGAGGCTGGAGAAAATTTCTCTTTTGCTGCACTCATTTTCTCTTGGGCTTTAAAAGTCCTGGACCAGCTCCTTTCTCAGACTGCTCTGGTTCTGATGTCCCTGGTGTTCTCCTGAGATCTCCTTCACTGAACACTGGCATCTTCCCTATCTTTCTAAGGTGACTGGCAAGAGGACTTGTCAACACTCCCTGTTTGTGTGACATGAGTGCCAACACACCGCATGCTGGTGTTGGTGGGGGACACCATTTCTGGTGACAGCTGGCAAGTCAGGCTGTTATATGCATTTTAAAAGTCTTCAGAAAACATGGTGATTAGAAAGCAAGTCCCAGTCCTTACTCTGTTTATAAGGAACACTCTCACTAAGAAGTTGTGGCCTGTGACTCTTATAGCTGCAGCAGTTGGTCAAATACAGCAACTTAAAGCACTGCTCCATGAAGTTCTTCACCAAAATGACTACTGTGAATTTACTGAATCTTCTCTGCCACCTAAGAAATTGTTGTCCAGAAAACAGTGATATTCACCAAGGAGTAAAAGGATATAAAAGACAAAAGAGTAAGCACATCATAAAACAACACACTTCTGACTGGAAGAAGAATCAGAAGATGTCCAGCTCCACAGCACAAAATATTACATCTCATACTATGTCAGAAGATATTTCCTAATTGTTCCTGAAGACCCCCAATAACAGAGATTCAATAACCTCCCCACTCAAACTCTTCTAGTGCTGCACTACTTTTATCATGGTAACACAATCTCTCCCTTTTGCTGGAACTTTTGTCTTTGTGCTGTCCAGGCATAGAAGTCTGGTTATTCTCCCTATGTTTGCAGCAGCCCATACATACAGAAGGCTCTAACAACCACTAAACATATTGCAGCCATCTATCCCACATAACACCATTTCACTCAACACATACTTATCAGTCATGCTCTCTAGGACTGTTTGCTCAGTGTTGGTACTGTTCCTCTGCATAGTCTTGCTGATTTGCTTCTTTCTTAAGGTACAGTCCCTGAGGCCCAACATGGTACTCCAGGCAATAAAGGATTTTATTCCCCCCTTCCAGGCTATATTCCTCTTATTCACCCCAGAATATTACATATCACAGCATGACACTGTACTCATGAACTGGTTTGTGGCTCCCTGCAACTTTCAAACTTCTTTCTGAACAATCACTCCCTAGGAAGTTATTCTCCAGCCTTTATCCTTAAAGCTGGTTACTCCCCAGAGCCATATGTAGAATGTATCCCTTTCGAACCATGACCATTCCCTTTAAGATTATTTGTGCAACTGGATAACACCACCTCAAATTTTAGCCCTTTCTTTCATAGCCTCTTTCATCCTTACCAGCTTTCTACATAAATTGTTAGCATAATCAGTGCCAACATCTAAATCATTAACAAAATTACAGAACAATTCTTGCAAAGAAGGCACCCTGTGCTCCTCCATTGCCTTCCAACAGTGGACTGTTCCAAAATACATTTCAGGCATTGTACACTAATATCCTCCAGAAAAACCACTCTAAGATTGATGGGTGTGGGCAGAAGGTCTGCTCTTCTCTGGTTACCAGGAGGTACAGAGACATTCATTTGTGCATGTGAGATCTTCTGGATATTGCAGCAGCAGTACAGTTCCCCAAGTTATCAGTAGAAACCGTGTCCATTTTACTGGGGGAGACCCAAACAAACCAATGATTTTGGCCATCTCAATGCCATCTATTGATCCCTTTTGTCCTCTGACCTTTCCTTTCAGTCCTTCTTTCATTACTGCAGTGCACGAAAAATGAATTCTTACAACCTGTAACACACATGGATTCTTTAATATCATTTTGTGCCTCACTATTTCTGACTTTATTGCCATTACATGCTATTTTTTAATCTTTTTTCTTGGAAATCTGACCTACTTTCCACTCTGTAAAAAAACAACTTCTCTTCAGGAGCCATGAAGAACTGGCAGTTTAGCTATGCTGGTCTTCCACTGCACTTCCTTAACTTTCCTCCTTATTGGAAGAGTTTGCACTTAATATCATTTCTTTAAGGAGCTGCCAGCTCTCCTTAACACCTTTTTCCTTTACACTTGCCAAATTCTTACTACACTGCATAAGCTTGTAAAAAGCAGAAGCCTATTTTATATTGCAAACAGGCTAATGGGATAGTTTTACATTCTCAGCAACACCCTCTAGTATAGTAAACTAATGTCACTGGGACAGCACTACAAACCAGTTTTGAGCAAAGATGAGCAGCTTTCAAGTAGAAAAGTACATATTAAACTGAAGGAAGATATTGACTACTGTCATCATTACATGACAACGGTAAAACAAAATAAGGGCACTTTTATAGTGTATGTATAGAATATTCTATTTTGTACAATAACAAGGGAAACCTTGGACAGGCTGTCAGAGCTGAAATATCCTGGACTGTTTTCTCTGAAGAGCCTCTTTAAATAAATAATCTGTTTTCTAATTTGTCAGTAGGTATCTTTCCTGAAGATCACAAGGGCAGCTAGAAAGAACATCACTCAGTGGAGCACTCCATCATTTGTTACAGATATTCAAAGGAACAGTGGAATCAGAACAAAGAGCCTCCAGACAATTGGAAATGAGCATCTTCCTGTCAGAAAGTCCTGTATGCTACCCTCTGCTCCACAGCTCTTCCGTGCTGCTAGGGCAGCCATTTACACTTACTCTTGACTCAGCTGGTCACTAAAGGAGTGTTCCTTCTATCTTCAGTGTTCATTTCAAACCCTGAGACCCAGACTGCAGTGCTCCTGAGTGCTCACTGAAATCATCAACAGGGAAAGTGCCTCAATCCTGTGAATGCATTAGTCCAAGAAATCAGGTCATTGAGTGCAGCCCCCAAATTAGCAAACACTCTCAGACCTGTGTTTCAACCACCAGCCTTCACCTCTGCCTTATAAAGTGGATATATCACATCACCTCCTCAGAAATGCTAACGAGACATTAACATTTCTGAGGCACTCAGGAACTACAATGAAAGAGCAGAATAACAATTCCCACAAGGAAATTACCAATTTTGTCTTCCAAGCAAGGTTTAAATAGCATATAAGAAAAAAAAAAAAAAAAAAACAGAAAAACAGAAAAAATTACAGGGCAACACTTGGAAAGTATTTTGCATCCAGTCCTAAATTGAAGGCTGCCCAAACTGTGCACTCTATAAGACAAATCTCCTTTGCAAGACAAAGCTCCACTTAGATAATAACAGATGTGATATAAATCCCACTGCGTTTGTCTTGAAAGCAAATTCCTTTCCTAAAACCAAACATTCACCCTAAAAAATGTTCCTAATTGCATAAAGACTGTATACAGCACATTCACAGACTCAGTTATTGAACAAAAAGCCTGTTAACTATAATATTATAACTACAACCCCAACTATAGCATTGCCTTTTTAGCACTCTGCTTTATGACAGCAATGCTCCCTTAACATAATTTTGGTGTGCACAATATAATATACATATAAATGCTGCAAGGAAGGAAAACCAGCTTTGGCCATAAATTATTTTACTCTGTATCTTTAAAACTGCGCACACAAAAATATTTTTGTGTTTATTGGAATACCATCAGCATGACTGACAGTGTATAGCAGATTTCATTTATCAAGTTTTCCTTATTGTTTCTGCAAACACTTTCCTCCTAATTGCATAACCTGTGTTGCAGGTTCATATAGCAGGAATGAAAATGGATTTGGTATGAGAATGAGCCTGAAATATCACAGTGAAAGATGAAGTGTCATCTCTTTCCAAATGGACAAAGTGCTATATGTATGTAAAAAATCTTGAGCTTATAAAAATCACCAAAAAAATTACCATAGGAGGCAGCCATAATATTTTCAGGGGTAGTATTTTGGTTTTCGGGGAGCAAAGGAGGTTGTTTTTAAGTCAAAGGCAATCAGGATTATGTTCCATCTAGCATTATCTAAATACTGAACAACTGCTCTGTGCTTCTTTCTCCTGTGTAATCAACCATTTCTGGTACAGCAATGCTCCATGAAAACTACTGGCAGCATGGTAATCTCTTGCAGTGTACCTGCAAGTGCTGCTGAGTTCCCACATTCACAGACATGCCATCAACCACAACAAGGAAAATTGGATTGATTTGCTTGCAAACTAATCCTTTAAAACATTGTTGCTTTTAAAAGAGAAAATGAAATAATATTTGCAGATGAGTGGCTTCTCTACAATTGATGCAAGAATTCCCTCCCCCACAAGGTGCTCCTCAGGATGACCCTTCAGACCCAGTTATTGGCTTGTTTGTCATGAGTCAGTTTGGCTTCCTCTGTGTCACTAAATAATTCAAGCAAGTGAATCTTTAGCTCTAAGGCGAAGTGGAACAGAACATCCCCTGTCCCCAAAGTTAAATCCCTTTCCCAAAAACAGTGGAAATATCCAAATTGCTTCTGGTCATTGTACATGTTCTTCTCTTGAACTGTGCTCAGGCCATGCCTGGGAGACAACTAATCAATACACAGCAAAACTGTGCTAAGAAACATGTCAAATGGATATCTGTAGGACCTATTCATGCACTAATATCCTGCCCCTGTTTTATCTTGGAGTAAAACTATAACCTTCTGTGATTCAAACAATATTTGCTCCTTTCCCAAGTTTGTCACTAGCAGGCTAGACTGAAACTCTGGCAGACAGCAATGACTGAACCTTTGGCAGACAGCGATGATTGCCTAGAGCAGAAAGAAGGGTAACAGCACCATTATGCTCCCTTAGACATCTCTTCTTATTTCTTTTGGCAGAAAAATGAGGAATAAAGTTTTCCCAGCAGAAGGTAGTTAATGCAGCCATGCACTCTATCC